>NW_024881595.1:600000-1131428 GCF_019059575.1 Amphibalanus amphitrite
AGGCGCCCCAAATCATGTTAGCAAGAATAGTCCGATCACCGCCACCAATGAACCAGCGGCCACCATTATGGGAAGCGGGGAGCTAATCGCTCCAGGATGGGGAGCAGCGGGGAGCCGAACACACACAGACAGACAGACAGACAGACAGACAGACAGACGCGGCACACTGCTGGATGCGGCCCGGCGAAGAGGGGAGATCGCGGCACACGAGAAACATTTATCACAGGGGCACACTGCATAACTGGGGAGGCCGGAGTGGGCGTCCCACAGCCGCAGAATAGATGAAACCGCGCTCTGACCACTGGGGAATTCAGCCACGAGCGGTCGGAGCGGAAACTTATGGAGCACGAGTGGTCCTAACGGGATCGGGGGAGCTCAATGAAAAGAAAATTGAGCTTTTCAGGATGGAAGGAAAGATGGAGAAAACATCGCCGGGGACACAAAGGCGACGGTGACGGCCGAATCCTTTAGAGACGGTGGGACATCTTTGGTGGCCGTGTCAGAAGCTGGGATGTTAGGTGCCTCAAGAATCGGACCTCCCACAGAATCGGAGCGGCGAGAAAACGGTAAACGACGTGCTCCCATTGCGGAGGATTTCATTATCGCGAGATCCGCTGACGATTGCTAAGGAAATCGTTAATACTTCTAGTGGATAAAGCTGGGCATTTTTCGAAAGGCTCCATAGAGTCCCACTTTATAAAAAGAAATGTAGGCATCACACATACACAAAACACACATAAAGCACAAAAATCACGAAGAATCAGCCGGATTATGTAGCAAGGAACAATCAGGGAACGTGTACATAAACTTGACCGAATGGACATTGGCAATGTATGTAAACTGAGATCCACCGAGCTGCTGAAAGTGGAATATAAACAGAAAAGCAGCATCGTAAAAACAACATAAGCGGAACATGTTTTATACCTGTCCGTCGTTTCCCAACTAGCTACCATGGAATGAAGCAAGAAATAATCAAATTATAAAGGCTGCAAATGTGCCAGTCTTAGGTGGCTAAGCACTAGTAGGCAGGGTTACAGCTGGGTCCTAACACTGCACCGCACCCTGAACTACAGCTTCACACGACATGCCAAGGCTCCGACCCTCAGTATTTGGAAATGAACCAGTAAGTTAAGAAGCCATTAGGCTCCATGGGCTGTCTTGAAACTAAGCCATTGAGCATTCTCTCGCTCTTCAAAATGCTGTCATTCATAACAAGACACATCTCAGAGATTGGTCCTGGCTTTGAAGCCATTAGGACAAGCTGAGAAGCCGTCAGCTTAACCTGACTAGCCACCTTCCCGGGACAGAACATGAAGTTGGGCATCTGGATCTGGATCTCGGTAAGCCTTCGAGCGATCCTGGCGATACCATCCTCGGTCCACACATCTCACGGCGGACTTGCCGGTAGCCGCGGCTTGTAAACCTGGTAAACGGCCGGCAGATACCATCGGCCGCGCGCCGCACTCGCTGGATTGCCGAGCGCGTGTCGCTCGCGCACTGGATCTGATTAGGGGCACACGCGCGGCGGGACACGACAGCATGGTAGGGCGGCCCGCGGTCACCTGATATCCCTGTGGTGTCGCCGAGAGGGTCGCTGAGTGAAACTGAGCCCCTCAGTGACCGCGGTATTGTGCTGTGTGTTACTGGGAACAATAGTGAATCACCACTGCCCTGAGAGGGCGCTCGAAGCACGCCCGTTAGAGACTAGCAGCTTAATTAGGGGTACGGCCACACCTCCAGTGAGTGTAACCCGGACCTCCCAAACCGTCCATGATGCTAACACCGCGGTTCTAAGAGCCAGGTGTTGGCATGTGTGTTGCACATGATGCATTTTGACAGTCATGTGATGAGAAGATGCCATAAACTATTTGGTCGCATAGGCAGCTGAGGACAGGTCATATTTACCCTCTGCGGACCCCCCACAGACACTTCCGAGGGAAAATGTACGGTACCTGGCAAATAACTAACTATATAGGCGTGGCCGGTTTAGCGTAAGCCGCTCGTAAATACTCCCCACCCAGACATATTTGCATCGTCTTGACCGCAAGGATCATCTGTTTAATGCAAATCACTGACGCCTAATAGTGCTGAAAATTACGCGAATGACGCAAGATTACATGATTTGAAAGATGGCACGCGTGGAATTTTTAGCAAAGTAAGCAACATTTATATGGAATTTGCGTTGAGCCTTCAAAATAGGTGACTTTGTCTTGGGGATAACTCCACAAGATGACGAATGGGAATGCTTGCAACGAGAAAAGTGCATGCGTCCATCGCATGCTGACAGATATCCACTGTGCAGTTTATATGTGGTATCGAAGAAAAAACTGCCAAATCACTATGATTTACGATGCTATGTCTCACTATGCTTTACACGGTTAATGACTTATAGCCTGCAGAAGTCTGCCTATTGACTTAGTCGTAACCTTTACGAACGAGGTTACCACCATATGGACTTTCAAGCACAACACCACTTGGGCATGCTGTTACAAAACAATTACACACAGCTGATATCCATTCAAATGCATGCAATGCATCAGCTCACTGAGCATGTTTGCATATTTAATACCACCTTTGCTAAGAAATGAAATGCTATGTTTAAAAAGATCTGTCGATGCTTCACGCCACGCACTGCAGTTTAAAATGAAGTGTCAGAAGTGTCGTATAGCTATAGCATGAGCAGCACATGACACTATTGCCATTACTTCACTGCATTCGCTTCACTACAGTTACCAGTGGGAAAAGACGCCAGATGACAGCGAATCATCTGTGTCAGATGAAAGCGTGACACCAGTGTCAGATGACAATGTGACACCAATTTCAGATGACAGTGTAGGAAGCAACGATAAGAGAATGTACAATATTTTCAGTATAGCATGCTTATTGCCAGATGACAGTTTGTCATCATCATCAAATAGCAAAGCATTAGAGATGACAGATGGCACATGACAGCTGATAATGTGTCAGTGATGGCAGATGCTTATCAGTGTACATTGCTGACATCCGACAGTGTCATTTCTGAGAACTGTCACTATGCTACATTTGTCATTGCTGTCACCAGACAGCCTGACATAGCTGTCATCTGACAGTGTGTCATCCTCACCTTGCTCGGTCCTACCCGTGAGTGCCGGCTGACAGCGTATCATTACTGTCCCCTGACAGTGTGTCATGTCTGTCATCTGACAGTGTGTCACCTTGCCCTCACCTTGCTCGGCGCGGCCCATGAGTGCCGCGATGGAGAAGTCGGTGGAGCGCGGTTTGTTGAGCGCCTCTGCCATTTGTGTGTCCAGCATTGGTGGGTCGGCGCAGGTCAGGTCAGGTCGCGCAGGTCAGGCGAGCAGCGACACGACGCGGGGGTCCGAACAGGACCTGTGGCCCTTCGGCGGAGAGTAATCTGCAATGGAGGGAATGTGTCAGACTACTTGGTTTCATAAGTTGTCAACTGCCCTCCCGTTTTGTCTCATGACAGGAATGTCATTAGGTACGTGTCAAAAGCAATAACCACCGAAAACTAACCCGTTCAAAACCTTTCCACTGCACTCTCCAGGGATCGTCAATCCAAGCAAGTCAGCGTAAACTTTCAAGGACAATTCGATATGTGTTGGTGACACCCTTCCCGAAGACAGTATGACACTTCCGGTTGCTTATATCGATAGTCGCATTTCACGCAGTGCCAATCAAGGAATCCCTTACTCAGTCTATTTAGGTGTGTCTGTATATTACATCCTCTAACATGTCTGTATATCCCTCTCCTCTATGGCCCCACCAAAATCCGCCACACTACCGACACCCCACCGCCTCCCTGCACGGCGGCGGAGCGGCCGCGTGTGACGGGCTCGACCGAGCCGAGTCGGCTTTCCCGGCGCTCGGCGGTCGGCAGGGAGCGGAGACGAGCCTCCCGACCAGAAATCGACGCGTCGAGAGCGACAGACTGACCGGCACGGACTCAGGTTAGGACGAGTCAGATATGTGAAGGATGGGGGCAATGCCGGAAGCTATATCAAAGCAGCCGCGAGAGATCTGCACCGGTTGCAAACGTCCAGCGCTGCAGCGGCAGCGGGCGCCTGAGGCGGTAGCGGCAGTGGCGGCGGGCGGTGGATGACGTGATGGTGGCGGGATGACGGCTGCCGTCGGTGACAGACCGATGACTGTCGTGTCAGAGTGACGCATCGGGCCGTAACTCACCTGCCGTCGATGCCGATGAAGCTGTCCGACACTATTAGAAGAGCTGTCGATGGTCTCAGATGATGGTGTTTATCCGAGCTCCGACAGCGCTGATGACCCGCTGGTCCGATCAGGTCAGGTCAGGTCAGGTCAGGTCAGCTCAGACCACAGTCAATCCAGACCTAATACCAGCACTGTATCACAAGTCCCGTTCGTCGCACACACCACACTGAACGTCCTCCAACGTTGCGTCGTTTTCGACGACCGTCGTCACCGGCGTTGGCTGTGGCACACCGGACCGTCCTGAAGACACTGGGTGGTCGCGGCGCGTCCGCTGGACTGCCGTCGGCTGCGGCAACTGCAAATCACCCGAAAACGGCGGGGTCGACTGGGCGGCGGCGGCGGCTCGGCGGCGGCGGGCGCCGGGCGAGCCTGTCGCCGCCGCCCGCCGGTCGACTCACCACTCGCCGCTCACAACGGCCGTGGGCTAGTGCGGATCCGGCCGCACCGCCGCCGTCGGCGCCCCTCCCCGCTGGTGGGCGGGGGAGCCGCCGAGCCGGCGAACTCGAAAGGTGTGTCGGTTTTCTGACGAGATGCGGAACTTTCGGTGAGGTGAAGACGCCATCCGGATTTATGCCGCGCGCAGATTGGCGTTCTGAGATCTAAACTTGGAGTTGGCCTGAGGTGGGGACGGTTATTGCTTCATAACCCGTCTCGAGTTTCGCGGAAGTGGAGGTGCGTCGGCCGGTTAGAGGCTCGTAACTGAGTGTCGGAGCTGGCTGAGGCTCCAGCGATGCAGGACTGACAGCTAGAAGGCCGGTGGAGTCTTCAGACGCCTGGAATAGCCCCGACAGACGGATACCGTGACGACAACTCGTGGATGGGCCTCGGAAGATCGGGCGACAGCGTGACATTTCGCTCACCTTTCGGGGACTCTTGAAAGTTTAAGATACTTTCACCGGAAAGGTCCCGCGGAGTGATAGTGGCTTCATCTGGAAAGTGATAAAACGTCTTACGTTGAAACTGCAAAGTGAACTTAAAGGTTACCTGGGAAGCGAAAATAGTCAAGCTACGGTAAACCATAATAGATAGGTGAGTTGATTACACTACGTTAATAAGAATTGGTTTTTGATGCAGCAGATGAATGTGCAATAAAACTATATTTTTGCTTTCGGTGAGCGAAAATAGAAGTGTTTGCCGTTTGGTGACGCATTATAGTGTCATACATCATACATTTACTGCATCTTCAGCAGCCGTCTGATCAATTTCCTATTTATTACGGAGCGAGCGAAGCGAGCGTAGTCTTTCCCTAGATTAACGGAAATTTCTGAGTATGAGCGGCCGGCCGGCCGGCCGGCCGGCCGTGGTCACGGTTTTGCGACGCTTATATCTCAGCAACCACTTGACCGATTTACACGCGGTAATTTTTGTAGGGTAGCTTCATTCCTTCTACCAAGTATTGGACTATACCCGATGCATGTAGGTGACCCCTTATGCACGTGCCACGTGCAAAACGAAGAGGTGTCACTTTTGTAATTGTTGCAATATCTCGGTAACTACTTGGCCGATTGCGCTGAAAGTTGGCATGTAGGTAGGCACCCACTAGGCAATGCATATCCATGTGCCAGAGTTGGGGTGCTGCTGCACGTGCGCACGTGCAGGGGTCGATTCCAGATCTCGAGAACGGCTGGACCGATTGCGCTCAAATTTGGTACACGGTTACGGAGCAGTTAGTAGGGTGCAGTGCACAAGTCAGTTGGGACCCATTTTGCACGTGCGCACGTGCAGGGTGCCGCTTCCAGATCTCGAGAACGGCTGGGCCGATTGTGCTCAAATTCGGCACATCGCTAGAGACCGGTTAGTAGGGTGTCGTGCAATTTCAAAAAAAAAACCCTCGCAATTTCGCACGTGCAAGGCCCACCCTCTCGCTCGCTCCGTTAGTCGCCCCATAAGGCGCTATACTGGTAATACGTAAGGCACGATAGTGTGAGAAAAACTTTACATGCCTATCGCATCAGTAGACCAACAGTCAGTATCAGGCGCACTTCCAAAGCTGGGTGAATATCAAGCTGCAATCAACAACGATGCCAAAGTATTTGACGATTGGGACTTGGGACTATGGGGTAAACATCGAAGACAGGGACAAGCCTAAGGCAAATCCAAGTCCTGATCGTTCACCCTATTTATGAGACTTTTTGTTGCAATTACTCGTTAGCTTGAAAAGCAAAGCAAAAGAAAAGAAATGATCGATGCTCGTATCAACTTAGGTTAGAAATCAGGCTGACTTTCAGATGGCTCGGTTCGACCTTTAGGGCAGGGGGAACGAGAGCATCATCAAGAGGATCGACATCGACTTAAATGAGGATAGCCCACTACAAGTACAAAAAAAACGAATAATGCTGATCGAATAATGCTAAATCTAACCATTTGTATTGCTTACAGAGTGAGTGATTTATTCACATCAAAGATTTTCCCTATAAACAAGGAAGCCATTAAAAAGTCATATTGAATGAATAGGAACAACTTCAAAATATTTTAAATGATAATTTGATCTCAGGTTATGCAGCATTATCTAAATTTGGGAAATGTGCTATTTGCATGTGCCAATAGTGGGCTAGCAGTTAGCACTTCGCATACGATTCTGCTAGAGTGTATGGTCGGTCCCTGGCCTGCATAATGCTGTGAATCAGAGCTATCACAGAAGGGCAGCCAAGCCAGCGCCCACAGAAGACACCCAGCCGTCTTAGCTCGACATCATCACCTCTGCTACACCACAAGCAGGTCGACCGACCGGGATCGATTTCCGGCAGAGAGGGGTGTTTTATTGCCGTGACATTACAGCGAGGGGACGGGGAGGGTGCTGCTCATTTGACGAACCCCACACACCAGACGGTCGAACAGACAGCCAACATTTATACCATCCGTCCAATCCCGTCCGAGTGGTATCAGGTTCCCGTCGCACGGCCGTGGTGATATTACACCAACTAACGCGATCCGTCCTATATTTACCCGTCGGTGATTTCAGAACATCTGACGCGACCCCTCGAACCCTGTCAGACCAGCTAAATGCGGCCACGAAATACGGCCGACGCCTCCATCAGCCGGCCTCGTGTTCCTGAGTCGCGATCCGGCCTCTGTCGGTGGCCATCAGCCGGCTCTATCATTACCGTCCACAAAGTCCCGCTTATGGAAATCACTAAGCGGCGTGTTATCGCTATCAGACGGCCAAGTCTGGTCGGATTGAGACGCGGCCCGGACGGGAATGGGCGCTGAGTGGCGGGTGGGCGCCAGAGTACGAGTGACATCCCACCATCCCCGTGACGAGTGTGACGGCTAGTGACGCCTGTGACGGGTGGGACGCCTGTGATGGGTGGGACGCGCCGGTCGAGTCGCCGCCGTCGGCTGCCGTCATGCAGAGTGGGGTCTCCAAGATTGGGTCAAATGGGTCGCAAAAGGGGTCACCTGGGTCGTAGGAGATTATCAGACAGGCTTTCTTGCGGGGCCAAACTAAATGGAATGGTGGGAAACGAGAAATTGGGAAATGAGTTTCCCTCTAAAGTGTTTAAAAGTGTTTTAGTATGAACGAACCATGAGCAGCGTTTGCTACAAGCTTTGTTATCGTGTCTCGGGACCATGGTATGCAAGGATGCAACTTTTCTCAGCGTTGGCTGTACACTCAGAAAACACTTTGAGAACATTTTTGAATAAGGGCTCATATGAGTGCCAAAACAGGGCTCAAATCTGTATGATTTTAAAATCGGGATCAGTTAGGCGCCCTTTTCGGGCTCAAAGTACATTAGCCCCGAAAGCGGCATCAGTTCGTCTTCCTTTTCGGGCTCAATTCGAGCTGCGTTTTAGGGCTCCATACGACATTCCGCCATTCCGTCTTTTGCTGTTTTCAGTGCCATGTGTTGGTGTACCTACCGCCGTGATTTCAAAATGAATGGTAAGTTATTAGTTATCAGTTATCGCTATCTTTTAGAAAAAATCAAGATGTTGATGCTCATGCCATTTTAATCCCTTATCAATTAAAATTGTGGTGGCATTTGTTCAGAAAAGGTCTGATCTACAATTGTGGCGCCGTTGATACGAATACGCACGGGTTTGATTATTCGTTTTTCTTGTATTTGCGCCACATGAAAGCATCATATCTGGATTCAGGATGTCAAATAGTGTAAGAATGTGCAAAAATTTTGTCTGGTTCTTCGTGATGATGTGATTGAAGCGATGCTTTCAAGGGTAGGTAAGGATTTTGTTACTTGTTCATAATGGTTATCTTGATGCTCAACTAAAATTAATCCTAACCTTGCCTACTAACCTATTAAGTTAAACTTAGTACCAATACCTACCAACCTACAACCTATTTGGATCTTTCATATACTTATAACATGCTGCTGCTTCTGCTAACATGCTGCGGAATGCTGGTTGACATGATGGAATGCTGGTATGACAGTGTTCCATGTTTCAGAATTTTAGGTGAATAACCATACATGATGGGGAAAATGTTTTCATCCTAAAAATATGACAAGTGGCTTTATTTCATCTTTGCTAAAAAAATATGTCAAAAGTTTGATTCAACAGCCAGCTGCCAGGTTACGCATGACTTGACAGTTGATGCATCTACTCTACATCATTTCATTTCAGATCCTGTGAAGGTTCTGACAAAATCTGAGGTAAAAATGGCATTATGCAGTTTTGCGGAAAGACTAAATCTATCTCATTTTGTCTTCAGATTTTTTTTATTGGGACACCCAATTGAAATCCAATTTTAGAACACTGTGACACCATGCCTGTGTGCCAAGTAAGAGGAAGGGTCTACAAGTATACATCAAGATAACCAATTATGGACAAGTTGAGACTTGAGTCATGAGCTCTTATTTGTGGTTACAATACCTTCAACTGCATGATTTTGCACAACTTCCATACAGGCATCCAGACTGGAAAAGGTTCAAGTCCATACTTATTCTGGTGCTTGAATATGGCAGTTCAAAGATGGAAGGCATATGATGCTACAAAATGAAAAAAATAATTCAACTTACAAAAAATAGGTATTCATATCTATCCTAAACTAAACTAACCTAAACTTACCTAACCTAATCCAACCCAACCCAACCACCCCAACCAGCCCAGCCCAGCCCAACCCAGCCCAGCCCAGCCCAGCCCAGCCCAGCCCAACCCAACCCAAAACCTACAGTCTAAAACCTAGAGCTAAAACCTGCAGCCCAAACTGGAAAACATCCATATGGTACGCCGGACGCCCGTGAAGCCGTCATGCGCCGAAGTTCGGCGCAAGCTATTTTGCAATTTGCGCTGAAATTTCTGCATTATTTGCGCCGAAGGTTAGTGCCCTTTTGCGTCAAAATTAAGCCACTTATACAAAAAGCACGTTTACATCTGCTGGCCAAGGTTTTATAAACCAGACAGAACGCTCTGGGCCTTAACCACTCCTGACTCCCATGTTTGAGCGTCCAAATTAGTTGATGTTTCCATGGAAGCTGAATACCACAATACGTGTAGCGCACTGTAGCATCGTGCCGTGAAATAAGGCTCGGGACGGAAGTTCCGGGGTCACAAAAATTGGTGTGGCGGTGTTGTCGCGGCTGGCGGGCTCCAGCAAGGGGTTTAACCCGCGCCCCACTGGGGTCTGCGTATAACACGCCCTACTGGGGGGGGGCTATTCATAGCCCCCCCTCCTAACTCCGAAACTACTGGGCCGATCGTCAAAATTCAAACGGCGTCTGATAGCCCCGGAAAAACTGTCGAGCGAAACCTAATTTCATTGACCTCGAGGTCACCGATGACGTCACAGGTCAGGTCAAAGTAAAAATTATTAGCATTTTGGCTTCTTCACGTTTTGGGCTCTGGCCGCCGTCTTACAAGTCAGATCAGGCTCATTTTTGGTTCACACACTCGTGAACAGATGCTCTAGATACTCTGAGGGTACCAAACTTGTACTTTGATTTTCAGGTCAAGGTCAGGTCATCACAGGTCACGAAAATATTATGTCATCCGTCGGTCACGTGACACATGTTTTATGGTCCATTTAGGCCAAACATTTCGAATTTGATGTCGTCTGTGTCATTCGAGGTCATCTTGAGTCAAATTCAGCTTAGGTCAGGTCACTTTCAGGTCAAAAAAGGTCAAATTTTGAAGTTGAAATTTTTCAACAAAAAAGGTGTCTATTGGATGCAGTTTGAGCTCAGGAACACGATGGTGCTATTTATATTGGCGTACGACGTCGAATTCGTGCTGAAAAATTGATTTGAAAAATTAATAATTGTTAATTTTTTGCAATAATGCGTATAACTTGGTCATTTTTGAAGATATTTGGCTAAAACTTGCTAGAGTTAGTCATAATAAGGCGTTCTATCACATATATTCCGGTTTTTTCGAAAAGTCAAAACGTTTTTGAAAAAACTGTAAAAATATAAATTTTGAATATTATTATATAAAATTTTCGAAATTTTCAAAATTTCGAAAATCCGAGATAGCAGTTTGATAGCGCAGTCTATTCTGAGTCCTCTCATGCAAAGAAATTGGATCTAGCTTAAAAACTGAGCTCTTGGGAGCGATTGCCGTGGTTCAATGTTTTGCGTCGAAATCGGCCGAACATGACGTCACTCTGACGTCATTTCCGGCCGACCTATGGTAGGTACGAAGTTCAAATTTTGACACAAGGTGTCAAATTGATGCAGCCGAAGGTACTGAAAGTTTGGCGTCGATACGTCAAACGGTTTGGAAGTTATTGCAGAAAAACGGGAGGGGGGGCTATAAATAGCCCCCCCCCAGTGGGGCGCGGGTTAAGTTTACGACACCACTCTTGTTTCAGGAGAGGTGTCAGCGATTCGAGACTACTTGGGCATGCGGGCAGCGGGGTCGGCGTGGCTGCCTGCGGCTGCGGCCACACATCTTGGCGTCCTGGAGGCGGAGATGCTGATGGTGGCATGAGTCATCACTGGCTGCCCGATTTCCATGCTCCAAGACTCGCCGTGAGGGCCGAGGCGGGCGTCGTGCCGATGGAGAGATGAGGAGGGATGCGCTGGCATCGCGCCTACTGGCGAAGGCGCTCTCCCTCCCGTCGGAGGACCCGCCGCGTCGTGGCGGAAGCCCCCCCCCCAACCGTGACTGAAGTCAGTGACCGGCTGGAGAGAGCGCGGGGGAGCGGTGTGGAACCACTGGAGTGGCGCTGCCCGCCGAGGCGCGCTTATCCACGAGACTGCCCCCGTAGACGCCAACAGACGGCGTCACGGTCCACCTGGACCTGCTGCCGATCGGGGCGTCCGCGACAGCGAGGAGGAGTGCTGCGGAGGCGTGACTGGGAGCGCTCCCCCAGCGTGCGACGTGGGCCTGGGTCGACGGGTCTGCGACCGGGGGAGTAATAGGAAGGCGGCGCTGGGGTCCTCACCGAGCACCCAGACAGTACAACATTGGTACTGCGGGAGGCGGCGGGGAGGATTTGCTCCATTTACCGATCTGAGATGGTGGCGCCCAAAACGGCAAAGCAACATCTCCTGAAGCACCCGTCCTTCGAGGAAGACCCCATAATCATTTGCTCCGACTCGCAGGCGTCGCTGGCGACGCCACGAGGTGGACAAGTGGCCCAGACACCCCCCCCCCTCATCCCCTAGGTGCCGCCATCTGGGAGTATATGATGGCCCTAGTGGCTGTAGGGGGCCGAAGAATCCACCATAGAAGGAGGGCGGCGATAGCCCGATTAAGCTGGGCGTCCAGTGGAGCCTCGGCTCTATCATGGGCATTGGGCAAGGACTCTGCGAGCACCCCCGTCTCCTCCATCTTCGACGGCACTCCAGTCAGAAAGCTGTCCCCACCCGAGTTTCCCAGCAGCATGGGCCACATGAAACCGAACAGCGCCGAGCCGCTCGACGCTGAGGACCAGGCGAGAGTAACAGTGAAAAGGTGAAACGCTCGAAACGGCGCGCGCCGCCGGCCGAGGGCGCCGAGCCGGCCCAGGCCGGCTGCGGGTCAAACAGAAGCCGTCTCCGCGGCGGCCGCCCAGTGACAGCGACTCGGACTGACGTCGAGGCACCGCTGCCGCCTCCGCCGACCAACCCGCCGCCCAGCAAGGGCAGTTTGAAGGCGGCTGCGCCGGTGAAGGTGGCGCGGCCTGGCAGGGGCCGCGGCCGGCCCACTCCCAGCTACCCGTCCCGCGAGGTGCTCAGTACCACCGACTCGTCCGATTCTGAGGCAGCGCCGTCGGCGGGCCGCCGCCAGCAGTGACGACGACCGGCTGGCGGCGTTCGCGCGGGACTTGTCCGACTCCTGGTACTCGGACTTGCCGCCCAAACTGGACGCCGGCGGCGTGAGCACCAGCAACGCCAATAAAAAGTCCACCTTCATCGGGCTCTTCTCGCACCGTGTCAAAAGGACTACGCCGCGCGGCCGGCCGGCCAACTCGAATGAGCGCAGCGAAGGGCACACGTCCCCGACGGCGGCACTGGCGCCTCCCGCCGCGCCGCTGCCGGCGTTGCTGGCAACGCCGATCCAGGCCCATCGATTTCTACTGTTTTGTTGCCTACGTGCCGCTGCCGCCGCTCAGCCAGCACAATGGCGTGCCGGTGTTGCGCTGTCGGATCGAAAAGCGGCTCGTGCAGCGGACGGACGGGTGCGGCCCGCGCGATGAGCCGCCGCCGCACACCGAGCTGCGCCGCGCGGACGTGAAGGTGGAGCTGGCAGCGGCCTGCTCAGTCCCCTCAACGGCGTCGACCGGCTCTCCGGCGATTTGCGGTCAGAAACGCCGCCGCTTCTGGGACCAAGGTGTCAGAGCGCGGCGCTGCCCGTGAGACGTTAAGTTAGCACAGGCAATGTCGTCTGCACTCCTTGCAGTTCATGTTGAATACACAACCATGTTGCGAAGTAATAGGCGCCGGGTTTTTCAGTTCATAGAACCTTTTCCCTGGCTATTACACCCCACAACCGAACACTGACACCTTGCACAAGTATGACTGTGTGTATGAATGTTAATAAATACATGAACCAATGTTGTGTTTTCGGTTCCAGTACCTTCTTTGGGCACCTCGGCAACAAGTAAGTAATCCGTTAGCTTTGCCACACCTAAGATAGGCTCCCACGTTGTTATTTGCTCCCGGGTTAACATAAACCGGTTTAACGTAACTTTTGCATCCCGGCCAAAATTGCCGGTTAACTGTCCCACCGCTCGAGACTGGCGCTAGGCTGGCCGAGCAAAAAAAAAAGTTTGTCCGCGGCTTCGTCTTATTCGCAGCTGCTGGACACGGGGGAGGGGGGAGGAGGGGCTGCATCGGACGAAAAGCGGGCTCTGGTATTAACTGGTTTTTTTGCCAGCTGGCGCCGTATGGTGGCGCTAGCAGAGCTTCTTACATATCAATGCTAGATATAAAAGAATGAATATTTACCAATCAATTTTTCATTTAAAGCCATTTGAAATATTTATGTCCATCCTACTACCGCGCTTAGGTATATCTAAAATTAAATACCTTTCGTGCGTCGCCAGCTGGCCAGCCAGCTGACGCAATCCAGCTTTTACCAAAGCCCCGAAAAGCGATGACGTGAGCCCTAATATTGGCTTCACCACACAATTTGAGCCCTCAAACTGGAATCAGGTGAGCTCGAAAATGGGGATCAGGCTGAAAACTGGTATCATAGTGAGACTAGTTTTAGAGCTTGACACCGATAATGGGTACTGACTGAGCTCTGTTTCTGCGATCAATGATACCGATTTAAGGGATCGTATGAGCCCATGTGGCGCTAGCTCAGAAAGTATTCTCGAAATGTGCTGTCTGTTTTGAATATGGTACATTAGCCCGAAAACTGGTCTCTGAGCCCGAAAATCGGGACACTGTTTTCTCAGTGTAGCAGCAAAGGGTGTAGGCATTTGCAGCAACATGCTTTCCATCATTTTGATATATTTGTTTGCAATAGAGATTTTGGGGAAATCTAGCTTGGTTTAAAAGCGCCAAAGGTAATCCAATGCAATAACTAGACATAAAAACAATTAAAACTATTTACTTTTGTTGGTTGTGAAAAATTAGTAGTTTTTCGCCATTTTTATAGCCAGGCAATGAACACTCTGTGATTTTAAACAAATTGGTTATGTACCTACCGATTTCATTTTAGTTTTGCAAAGTGTTTTTTTTTTCGGTATACTGCATACCTACCCACACACCGAGAGCGTAGGTGTTTATTTGTAAACGTTAATAATAATGATAAGTTTGAGAAAATACACTTTTAAATGACTTCCTTACAATAAAATGCCAAATGATGGGTGAATGAAATTGATTAATAATTATTTCATTCACCCATCATTTGGTATTTTATTGTAAGGAGGCCACTGTAAAGTATATTTTCTTAAACTACCTATACCTGTGCCTTACATACAACAAGTGCTACAAGAAGTAAACGTTATTAATTGTTCCATTAAAGTGAGAAACTATTGGCGCAAGGGAACTGCAGATGAATCCGTTTGATTTGCGGTCACTTTGACATAAACACGTAAGTGTTCACAAACTTATTTTACTTTTATCATGTCAGCATTGTGTCACTTTTTGAAACATCTTAAATGTCTTTAAAGTTTAATGGTCTGACACCAATGTTTAACCCGCGCGCTGTTGGGGAATTCAGCCTAACGCGCCTCGCTTGCGGGAGGCAAATTCTGCCCCCGTCTAACTTCCGAACGGATGGCTGTAGAAAGACAAGAAAAACGGCCATCGGGAGACCTCAAGACAACTTTTTGGAGTGACACAAGTTGATTAAGTATGTCACAGCATAGGTCAATATCAGGTCAAATGTAAAATTTCTAGTTGGTACATTATTAGCTTTGGAACCCAGCTGGAGAAAGTGGATTCAGAATGATCACTCAAAACGCAGTATTAGGCTACCGAGGCAAGAGGCATTGCACAAGATGCCATTCAAAGGTCAAATTCAAGGTCAGGTCAGGTCACCAAAACCGAAATATTACAAATATAAGGTATGTGAGGCATATGTTTAGGGGTCCTTTTACTCATAGAACTCCATGGACATACTCATTAGTTATATGGACCATATTTGAATGAGTTTTAGGTCGAAGTCAGGTCAAGGTCCAGTCAAGTGAGGTCAAATTTTGAAATTGGTTGCAAGTAGGTACTTTTGGTGTCTGGCTGGTGCAGTTCTCACGACTAAGCAAGTTGTGCTGTTTCTCTTCCTGTACGAGGTCTAAAACATGCAAAAAACATTTTTTTTGTAAATGTTGAGTGTCTTGATGTCATTAAGCTATCAATAACTCCCACACTTTTGAACTATTTTGTCCAAAATTGGAATGAGTACGTAGGTCTCTGACATAGGTTCCGTTTTTTTCTCCCTCTATAAATTCAAATTTAAAAACTTTAGATATTATGGCTCTTTCTCTAAACAAATCAGCATTTCAAAAAATGATTCAGAATTCAAAATTTTCAACACCAAAATAGAGCTGACCATTCGGAAGACAAAGTGGAATAGCATAAATACTTTTGTTGCGTCTTGTTTCCTTAAAAACTAAAATGTTAGTGGTGCTTGAACTTTTTCAGGTTTTTGAAGCGAACCACGAGAGGGACAGACTCTGCCCCCCCCCCCCCCCAACCTCATCCCACCCCACCCCACCCTAGAGGGGCGCGGTCTTAAGATTATCATCATACATTTAAAAACTGTCCTAACCGCTCTTTTTGTCTTTCTCTCTTGACATTTGGAATTGTCGAAAGTGGACGCGTAGTTTAAAGTTTTCGAAACTATCCAACCATTTAATCACAACGAGTGAAAGGCTGGGCGACAATTGGGACAAGGAAAACATTTAAAAGTCGTAGTACGTTTAGCACCGTCTAGCAGGTCTGCTTTCTTCATAAGTAAGTCCTGCGTTGTTATATTTTCCATATCTTTAACGTCCGAAAGCTAAGTTACAAGACGCTTCGACTCTATTGCAGCCTTGATGATGAGTAAACACTTAATTAACATGATAACTACCCAACTCTGACGTCTGGCACAGCCTCACGCCTCATTTGCTGCAGTCCCTCTGCAATAGGTATATATGTGCGTGTCGTCTTGAGAAAACATGTCCCAGCGTTAAAAGCAACAATTTTTTCATGGCTTTCGTGTAAAATTATATAGGCTAGAAAAATCACGAATTCAAGTTATTAAAACTGGTGCTAAGCTGCTTAGGACTTAAAGGTCTGTGAATGATACCTCATTTCTATTTTACAAAACACTGGAATGCGACCCAAGATCAGGAACTAGCAAAAGCTAAGCTCCTGAAGATCTAGACATTACCTTTTTAACGTTTCATGTAACTTCTTCCAGAGTTGAAAAGAATAAAGGTGTAAAATTGATTATGGAGGTCTAAATGAGCATAGGCAAGCATTGATATGGACTGTCCCTCCCGATTCCTACTGGTAACTGAATTGAGATGATATATGGTCATGCTGGAGGTGCGCTTTTATCGTAAAACTGCACGTATATTGTACACAAACGAGTAACGACAATCATTTTTATTCACTGAACGTGGTGTAGCTCTGTGAAGATAAATACAGCGGCTGCTCACCCATCTCAACAGAGCCCACGGGGGCTAGCTGCCTGAGACATGTGACAATCCACAGCTCTATCGGCCAACACCGACCGCCGGGACGTCCCCATCCGCACCTCACCACGATCATTTCAGCAGATTAACTGCATAACATGAGGGAGGAGCCTGGGCCGCCGATCTCCCGCCTCCGGTGGGAGGGGCGTAGCCCATCATCAAGCAATCACAAGTCAACGCGCCATTTATATAGATGTCGCCTCCATCAAGCGACTATAAACAAATCGTTAGTTGGCCTGGAGGGGGCTCGGAGGCGGCTGACGGCCTCGATGGCTGACGGCCAGCGGTGTGCGGCGAGCCACCTTTGTCCCACAGGCGCCACCATCCGCCGCCGTCGCAACGCATGCGTCTTTTTGTCGTCCTTATTGAATAGGTGGCGTGATGAACGACCACATAAGTTTGCCGCCGGTATAAGCTCAAATAAAGAGAGCCTTCCCGGCGCAAAATAAATTCGGGGGCACGACTTTATTAAAATTCCTAAATTGGCCATCTGTCGCTGGCGGCCTGCCCGTTATGAAGGTGCGTCGGTAGGGCGTAAGGTGTTCCGAGGGCGGGTCTGAGGATACAGCCGCTAGATATGCCTCAGTGGAGAGGTATACGTCGGATTTCAAACAGATATGCTGGATTGGGACTAATCCTGGCAGTCTGAAGCTGTAAAAGTTTGCTAGATGGAAGGAAGATATGACGAGCAGGATTAAGGAGCGTTTAATGCCTACCTTCCTATGCCTAGCTCAAAATTACTAGCGATTAGTTGAAGAAAAAAAAATCAGCTCGGGAACGTCAGGCTAAAAAATCGACATTTATTGGGCTCGAAAAGACGGTTCAAAGTCGTTCACGTAATCTGTCATTGAAAGCAAGGATAGCCGACATTGCATACGCGATGCAAAGTGGGCCCTCAAAAGGCTTGTTAAGTAGCTTTTTTAGACGTCCAACGTTTGCATAAAAAACGCATTCCCATCCTTATCGGCTAGATATTTGGCTTACCATTTATGTCACTTAATTTCAGTGCGCTTTAGCCTCATAAACATGAAAAAACACGACACATTTCGAAAGATCATAGATTCATAATGATCGAATCATAGATCATAGTGTACTAAATACTACATAGATACTAAAGATAATCATAGATACTAAAGATCATAGATTCATTAGTGTTGGAATAAGCGACTACTTTTTATCTCACGAGCATGTTATTAAAGGTAGTGTGCCACCTTTGAAAGATTTCCCATTTTATTTTTCCTAGGAAAAGAAGCTTCTGTTTTTACCTAATATCGCAACAAAAATCAAAAATGGGCCTGGAATAGTGCCTTTTTCGCCTAAAAGTTTATCGGTTTTTCTATATGTATAACAACTGTAGTGGGCTGAGCTGCAAACAGGCGTCGGCAACAATCGCGAATGCGGCGCACATGTGACAATAAGCAAAGGTCATTATAGAGTTACGACGTACGGGAATGAGTTATCAGCTGTCTAATCGTAGACAACACAATGTCGAGCCTTAAACTGTAAGCCTGTATTAGTGTATTGGTATTGTTTCTTTTATTTGGCTGTCGAACATTATTTATGGTTTGAAATATGATTTTATGTAAAATAATTGATATGAAAAAGCCGTCTCTTAAGTTATGACCCCATTTCACCACACGCAAGTGGCAGAAATGACAATGATCAGCTGACGCATTTTTCTTGGCCGAAGTCAGAGCGCGCGGCCCGACGCACCACCACCGCACCACAAAGTATGAGCAGAAGCCGCGCCCAAAGCCAGGGCCCCGGTAACGTGAGGTAGCCGAGTCGGTGCAGCGTGCGCTGACCCAAGCCGGGGCCGCAGCTTTGGGCGCGGTCTACCGCATCCCCCCGGGCTATCACATGACACCGGGAGGACGCGCGGCCCCGGCTTGGGTCAGCGCACGCTGCCCCGACTCGGCTACCTCACGTTACCGGAGCCCTGGCTTTGGGCGCGGTCTACCGCACCACCTAACAGGCGTGTTCGAAACCGCAGGAGATGATGATGAACGGGTTTATCGAAACTTGATTGGATGAGCATATCGGTAATAGCGATTTCAGTGTGTGCATTTATTGTTCATAGTGGTGTGAAATGTGGTTGGGGTACGACCGATAACCCGTCGGGGCGAATTTCGCACTGGGGTACTCAAAATTTGAAGAATTTAAGACGTTTCCATGAGTTTTGAAGGTAGGGATAAGTTCTAAAAATCCGGTTCTCCTTATCTGGGCCATTAACTCCATACGGTCCAGGAAAGCTGGCACACTACCTTTAAAACGAAATGACCAGCCCTACCAGTGGAAAGTTATAACTATGGGCAGACGAACGTTTAAAATATTTCATCAAAAGCCCTGACACAGCTAGAAAAACACACCAAGCATTCTGAGCATAAGACTCCCAATCCCTAAACCATGTCGACTGATTAAGTCTGTTAGGCAGCCCAGACAAGGTAAAGCCAATCACCCACTAAGCTGACTTCTCATCTACTCATCTCACGCGGAGAGCAGAGCAGCACGCGCCGCGCTGCTGGGTGGCGGTTCTGGCGCAGCGGTACAATATCGGCGCGCGGCAGGACAGCCGCCCATCTGGCGCCGGTGAGACAATACCAACGCAGCTGCCGGGCCTCATCAGACCGCCACCTGGATGGCCCGGCGCGTGTCTGATTAGACAGAGGCTCCTCTGAAACACGACTGACAGCCTGATCGGCTGGTTTTGTTACGCTTGACGTGGGTTTTTGTTTTGAGAGCTTATGCTGAACGGCTTAGCAGGTCGAGTCAATCCAGAGTTTTATATCTGCTTATGCTTTATTCATTACACCAAAGTTCAAAGGTAACGGAGAGTTTGCTGTTCAAATCCAGTGTCTTGAACAGTGAATTTTTATATGCAAGTGAAAATAGGGAACATGAAGACAGAGCAGAAAATATGCATGTTTTAAATGCCAGCGGCGCTGATTCACCCACTAAATACAGCGATTCATATCACCTTCCTGCATCCCTTTCCTTTCGTATCTCTGTTCTTAGCCCGTTCTGTTCTTCTTGTTCTGCTCTAAGCATTTTTTCACAATCTGTGGACGCCAAATTTCCATCTGGACGCTATCACTGTAGGATAATCGTTAGTCGCTGAGGGCGATCGGCGCAGGGACAATCAGTGTGGGACCCCTGTTCGGCGCTCCCCGCGGCATTAGGAGGCTAATTTAATCGGACTGGGGCGCGATGCCAGCCGCGTGGCCCGCAGGGACAGGCGGGCGACCGAGCAAACGACCAACTGATCAGCGAGTCTATCGCCTCAGAACAAAGACCTGATAGGGCTGTGGGTAGACTGGTTTTATGCTAACGTGTAAACGATATAACATCGTCCTAAAAAGATGATGGTTAAATATTTCCAGATGTTTCATGATTTTAAATGGCCTTGATATAACTGCGGTGCAATTTATGTGTAATTTATTTTTAGCAAATCAACTATGCTATAAAACCAGTATAACGCCTTTTGGGGCGACTAACGGAGCAAGCGAGAGGGTGGGCCTTGCACGTGCGAAAGTGCGAGGGGTTACCTCCAACTAACTTGTGCACGGCACCCTACTAACCGGTCTCTAGCGACGTGCCAAATTTGGGCACAATCGGCCCAGCCGTTCTCGAGATCTGGAAGCGGCACCCTGCACGTGCGCACGTGCAAAATGGGTCCCAACTGACTTGTGCACGGCACCCTACTAACCGGTCCCTAACTGTGTACCAAATTTGAGCGCAATCGGTCGAGCCGTTCTCGAGATCTGGAAACGACCCCTGCACGTGCGCACGCGCAGCAGCACCCCAACTCTGGCACATGGATATGTAGTGCCTAGTGGGTGCCTACCTACATGCCAACTTTCAGCGCAATCGGCCAAGTAGTTACCGAGATATTGCAACAATTACAAAACGGACACCTCTTCGTTTTGCACGTGGCACGTGCATAAGGGGTCACCCACATGCATCAGGAATAGTCCAATACTTGGTAGAAGGAATGAAGCTACCCTACAAAAATTACCGCGTGTAAATCGGTCAAGTGGTTGCTGAGATATAAGCCTCGCAAAAGCGTGACCACGGCCGGCCGGCCGGCCGCTCATACTCAGAAATTTCCGTTAATCTAAGGAAAGACTCCGCTCGCTTCGCTCGCTCCGTAACTATAAACCTAAGCCTAATAACAAAAGCTCTACAGCGACATCGAATGTGTTTGATAATTTTGCAACCAGCATTTGCAATCTTCGGTGGTGGTTTCATTTCAATTTGACACTCAAGTCAGAAAAGAGAAATGAAGGAAAATATTACGCACATACCACTCTTCCAGAAGGTATGTCGAAGAAAGTCCCGGAGGATACAAACTCACGCGCGCGCATTTGGGTTGTTTCGCCGGCTGCCCCATCTGATATAACGCCACTCAATTCCACTCGTCCCACTAACCAGCAGCCAGCTTGATGAAGACAATAGGTAGACTGCGCCGCGATGCGTGCGTGTATTGCGGCACAGTCTAATAAACTTCCATTCTCCAATATCCCATTTTCATCCATATGACGCATTAATAGCATAGGTGCGTGCAATGCCTACATACGTACGAACATTGAAACGTATGAACTATTATAGGCAGTGAGGTGTTGGTTCTGATTAAAGCGAATAATGAGCACACCACATTGTACCTATGTTCATTATGCATGCTTGACGCTTGCCTTCTACTTGGAATTCACTATAGTTAATTCAGCATTGTAGCTCGACTCGACGTAGTTTTGTTCTGATGTCCTTTGAATCCTTTTGGCCAGCTTTAGTGACGAAAACGCGCCTTGAATGTCGGATTTTTTATGACGATTGATCGACAAGCGATCGTCGCTGGCAAGCGATAGAGCTTAAAAGTGCATGCGACATCATATTTAGTGTCTGTGCTGGCTGTATTAGCTGAAGCTTTCTTTTGAATATGAAACCAAACTCCCAACCGCACTCCACGAATTCCGTTCCCGCTTCAGCCTCTAGCCGGCGCGATTCCTGCTACGATAGAGCGGTTCGGACTCCCAGCTGGAGGACAAAGCGTCGGCGGGGGTCGACCCAAACAAACAGTGTCCGGCAGCCCCCCGGCGCGTTTAGCACTGCCCAGACATGGACCGATCGTTAGCAGGACCTCATGTACCGTAACCTCCTCGGCGGCGGCGCAGTTAAGATCCGGCGAAGATGGGAGCGACGACTTTTAAACGGCCGTGAATGTCTACCGTGATCTTGTTCCGGTGGTCAGGCCTTCAGCCTAATAATTTACAGTTAGTTAAATGTTGGCAAACGGCGGTGAACGCTTCTCTGGCTGTTTGACTCGCTCAATGCCTGTCAGCATAAAACGCTGGAATGCCTAGCAAATTGAGAGTGATGTATTTATTGTCTGACGACGTTTTGGAAGCCGGCTGGTTTCGGTGTGGCCGGTAAGCGCGGTTGGAAAGTGACAGTTACTGGAGATGCGGTGACAGCTGGCATCGTCTGCCGATGTAAAACTGCGACCTTTTGATGGTGGTCGGTCTCGTTAGTCGTTAGGGTACTCCCAATGTCTATGAAACTGCATTGGATAATTGTCCCCTACAAATAAAAACGCGCTCGATCGATGGTGAAAGATAGCCTGATGTAAAGTCGTTTATACCAAAAAGATCAATGTGTCTTAGTGTTAGTTTTCATGGAATTTAAATTTTGAGGCACATTGAGGAATTGACAACTAGATTTGGCCTTCTTCCCCAATTCTATTCCAGGCGCACTCGACAGAAGTGGTTATCATCACGCCAGCTATCATCCCAGACTGACCTCTGGCTCGATTTTCAGCCCGTTCTCATGGGTTCTCAACACGTGTAATGCCCCAACCAGAACACCGGAATGTGCAGATTTCTGGGTTTTACCAGGCCATATTATAGTCCCTCACAAAAAGGGTGCTACGAAAAAAAACGGTCAGCAGGCGAGTCAGCAGATCGGACGCACGCAGGGGGGAGCAGCGCAGAGCGGCGCCTTTCAATGGCTCATCTGGCGGACATTGTGCGAGGCGCGGCGCGGCCTCAGGTCGCGCCAATTAGCGCGCGCGCCGGCCGCGAGCGGCGCTAAACGGCGCGCTGTGACAGCCGCCGTCATCTGTCGGTGTCATCTGCCACAAGTGCGCCAGATTGGCCGACAATGCGCCGACTCACGGCCACAATCGGAGCGGCCGCGCCACTGTTAATGGCCACCCGGGCGCGACAATACGACCGTAATTGGCTCCTAACGTCCGCCACCACAACACCCCATTCAGCGGCCAACGCGCCAAAATGGAGTGCCGCCAAATTTGGCTGATTGTGACCGCGACGAGAGTGGCGCGAGGACCACCTCCTGTCCACAAATCCGCCGCGCGTCGTGTGACACCCCAAATCGGCCGGCGTGGCCCCTCTGCGGGCGGGTCGCGCGGAGGTCCACCAGATAGCGAGGACAGCGGTGCCCTCTTCCGGCACGCGAGCCGTGTGACGATCACGGCGCTCTCATTACCATAATGGCGCGGTAAGCTGCGTCGCCGCCGCCTCGGCCACTGATTGGTCGCGGCCGTCACGGAAAAATGTCACGAAAGTCTTGTGCGTGGCAACTGTCACGCCAGGCCTAATTCTGCGGTGAATTTTTAATCAGCGCGCCTCCGGCGTTCGGGACGGAAAATTGATCCCGGCCGCTCCCTGCGCATTAAAAGATTACCTGCCCGCTGATGCGATGAGGGGTGTCGGTGGGGCGGGGGAGGGCTGACACGCGGCTATCGTTTCTTCGTCTTTCCATTGCCCAGGGGACCCAGCGGCGCACACCGCGCACATTAATAATGGTAACCTGCGCACAGCCGGCGCAGCGCTGCATATGTGCAAGTCAGCAGCAAATCAAATAATCAAATCATATGAAGCCAAATGGATAAAGTGGGAAAGGGAAATTGTTGAATATTAGTGCTTCGAGGGGGAAAATGGCAAGTTTGCCTCTAGCCCAAGAGTCTCGTTCAAAATTGCAAAGTGGTCTTAAAATGTGGTCTGATTATACATTGATTCGGATTGGGTATCATGATTCACTGATGTGCATTGTGTGCTTGTGCACTGTGCAGTGCGCCATTAACGATTTGCGACTCTTCCTCTTGATTGTTATAGATTTCGGCAATCGTCCTCGCGGTCTATCGATGAAAACGGTTTCACTGAACGAAACGGATATTAAAAAAAAAATACCGATCCGCAATGAAAGAATGGGCTACCGCTCCATCCTTCTGATGTCCTGAATTGGTGTCCGGAGCCGCCTTCTCCCCACGGTATCCCGCCGCGCTACCGCGTCTCAATCGTCACAGGCCCACCGGGAGTGCCGCGATGCGGGCGGCCGGCGACCCCGACTGAAAACACTACCCACACTATCCAAACGCGCAATTTGTCAACCCACCTCAGCACAAATACTCAGCAATTGAAAAATATTGACCATCCGTTAGGCACGAACAAAGGCGGAAAGGACAGTTCTGGCGCATCGGAAAAAGCGCGCGGCGGCGATTTCGGCGCGATAGCGGGGACCACCGGGTAGCAGCGTGCCGGGCGACAAATACCACTCATACTGGAGCCTTGTGACGCATGATTCACCGCCACTATCGCCGTCGCATCTCGCGCGCCCAGCCTTTGTTTTTATTGTACATTTTTCGGGTCAGCGCCGGCTGAGAATGGTGTGGGGGTGGCTCCCCACGGGGAGTCGCGCGCTACCACCTCTCCACCACTGCAGTGGGGAGAGGGGCGGAGGAGAGCAGAGTGGAGAGGCGGGAGAGGGACCCGGACCCACCCGCGAACTGGCAGGTATGTTCACCTGCGTCGCTCGTTTTTACCGGTGCCGTATCGATGAGCCGGTACCGGGTCGGCTAAGGGACTGCGTCAGGCCAGAGTCAGACCGGGGCGCCCCGCCGTCTGGGCCGGCCCCAATGGAAGAATGTGTGCCGACGTGACAGCACCGCTCGGAAACAAGGTCATCTCTGATAGGAGGCCCTTTTCTCAGCTATGAATGTGTGGGGTGGCTTGGTATGTCAATTTCTATTAGAAGAGGTGATTGGTTTTTTTCCTTATTCTCCCTTATCATAACCGGGACAATATGATAAATTGCAACAATGGAGAACATAACTGAACAATAGCAACAAATGATTTGCAATATCTTCCCAATATCTATGCGCACTTCCAAATTGCATTTGGCTGCATGCTTATTGCATTTCAGTAACCATTCATTATATAACCCTTCCCTAGAACTTGGTTATGTAAGCTTTTTACGAAAGCTTTCAAAGCCATCTTTTACGATGCTTTCAAGCTGCCATCATGGGTCACATACCAGTTTAACCCTCGCATGTGTAGGGGGGGGTCGGATGGACCCCCCATGGTTTTTCGCGAATAACTCGCGTAAAAAGCGGCCGATCGCGACGAAACTTTCAGTACCCTCTCATTGATCAATTTTACACCTACCCTGAAAATTTCATGACCCTGACCCAAATGACCTTTGACCTGTGACCTCTTTTCCGAGACCATGTTTGGCCGGAATCGCGATTCCGCGTATGTCGGCTCGCATTTGCCGCGCGTTTGCAAGCTTTTCGTGGTTTCAAACGTTCAAACATGTGATTTGATGTTGCTCCCATGCATTAGAATGGGTGTCAAGGTCACCTGAAGGTCAGGTCAGGTCATTGACCTTTGGTGACCTCGGGTGACCTCGGTTCACTTTTTCGAGTTTTACATGTTTCTAGGCTAGTTTTTGGAGCTGAATTCGAATTTAGCAACCATTTGAACATTTACGAAGTAGTTTTGGTGCCTTCGTAACATGTTACGAAGCTGTCAGAGGCGGTTGACACGTACTACGAATACCCGTCACAACCCCTACTGGTTGACCTGACCTGACCTGACCCGACATGGTCTAAATGCTTAAAGACATCATCTGTGATCAAAACTAACACGATATTCGTGATCAGGACCCCGAAAAACCCCTTAGCAGCCACACTTTACGACTTTCTAATAGGTCCCGATTTTCCCGACTTTGGGTCATTGACCTGACCTGGAAGGTCAACCAATGACCTAGGACCTTAAAATTGGGTATCATCGGCTTCCTCTCGTCACGGGCAACACGCTCGTTTTTTCCGCGAAGCTCTAGCTCGATCAGGGGCCAAACGGCAAGGGGAGGGGTCCAACCGACCCCCCCCCCCCTACACATTAGAAGCTGGAAAACGCCGCACACATGCGAGGGTTAAGCTACCTTTAGGGCCCTGGGTGATTTGCGTCATGGGCTTTGCTCGTGGTTCGTCAGTTGAGTTCAGACGTCAGAACTCAGAGCTTCCTCCAGCCCCGTCGTAAACAAATGAAATGCTAGACAAAGCTAATGCCGATAGGTTGAGGCACAGATAACAGTAGTACTACTGTTATCTGTGGTTGAGTAATCGTCACTTACCCACATAAAATAAATGTGGGTATTATATTATATATGGGTATTATATATGTAGTATTATATGTGACTACTAGGTACTATACCTAATAGCCGCTTATGCTTATCGTAAAAAAATAAAGTGCAAATAGCTTGGATACCATGCATTCATAAACAAATCAGAGGCTCATTACAAGCATGGATTTTTCATATGACTGCAGTAACTTAGAGTAGAGATATATCTGAGAAAACTGATTGAATTGATACCTACTTTTGAGGGTAAGGACACAAGAGCGGTAATAGATCAGCGTAATTGAGAAATATTTAAATTGCACTTTTCTGTCACGGAATAGGCCAACATGTCCAGAAATGTTTCCGAACAAGGGAAGCACGATAAAAAGAACGGGAGCTACCGTTTTGAAGAACGGTAGCGCCTTTTGATATCTGCAAATGATGTGCATTTCGATGTCCTGATTTGGTGAAACCAGTATAACGCCTTTTGGGGCGACTAACGGAGCGAGCGAGAGGGTGAGCCTTGCACGTGCGAAATTACGAGGGGGTACCTCCAACTGAGATGTGCACGGCACCCTACTAACCGGTCTCTAGCGATGTGCCAAATTTGAGCACAATCGGCCCAGCCGTTCTCGATATCTGGAAGCGGCACCCTGCACGTGCGCACGTGCAAAATGGGTCCCAACTGACTTTTGCACGGCACCCTACTAACCGGTCCCTAACCATGTACCAAATTTGAGCGCCATCGGTCCAGCCGTTCTCGAGATCTGGAATCGACCCCTGCACGTGCGCACGTGCAGCAGCACCTCAACTCTGGCACATGGATATGCATTGCATAGTGGGTGCCTACTAGTGGTGTCAATCGGTTACCGAAAAATTCGGTTACCGAAAAGATATGCTGACCGATTTGGTAATTGGTCGGTCAGGCCCCCAAAAATCGGACACTTTCGGTCACCCTGCCAGTGAAACCATTTTTTAAAAGAGAAAGTATTCCATTTTTGCCTAGTTAAAATGAAATTTATTGGGATGTTAATGATAGAGTTGTAAAATTTCCCCCAAATGCCAAATGCCACATTTTGGCAACTTCATTAGCCATCCCACCCAGCAGGCAGCAGCCACCCATTGTCCAACCACAACTACAAGCAGGCTGATTTTGACTCAGTTGGCCCCACAAGTACACACAATTTTGAAACTCTATTCCAGTCTAACTGTTAAAATTTCACCCGTAATCAAAGAAGTATTGCCTACAAAAATCATTATACAGTCATCAAAAATGCAAGGACAAAAATAACTTGAATTACTGAAATGGGTTTCTGAAGACTGGACAGTTAGCACTTAGCACTAAGCAGTGATCACATTTACATTTCACAGGTGTTCTATTATTCCACATTCTCCTTAAATATTGCTGGTACCAACCAAATGTTTGAACTCTAGATGACCACAACATAAAAACATAGGAATCTTGAAAAAACCAAAGATTCGGCCCATGTCCGATTTCTGGAATCTTCCACATTCCAAACACAAGGAAGGATTTCGAAACAGATGCGCCATAACAGAGACTTTAAACCAGCTGGTTAAGTTGCTGCAAAAAAAGTTTCGGATTGTTACATGCTGCCTCGTGAATTATTTCATTCATTGATGTAAATTATCCAACACGATATTGAATTCTAATGAAATCAACATTGTGAGTGTAATTCACTACAAGAAAATTAATTTCCCTTCAATAATTCGACCAAAAGGGCATATAAATAAATATTACGTCATCATCATACATCCTTTTGTTAGGGAAGAGAGGATTAAAAGTCAATCCTTGGTTCTTCTATTACTTTTTGCGCCACTTTGGCGCCACTTTGTATTAGTTTTGACTGCATATTTTGTTCTCTTGTAAAGATAAGACAAACAAGAGGTAAGACAAAGTGTCTGTTTAATGAATTTTCATATCATTTTTGGGGCGAAATTCAGGCTCAGAGCTACCTAATACCTGCCTTTTCAGCTGGATTTTCAGTGTCAAATTCTTTGTAGAGCATCTCAGACCACATCTCAAGACTCAAGGCAAGTTTCCAAGCAGTTTTGATGTGTTTTGTGGTGTTTTGATTCCGCCTTTTCTCCTAGGGAATGTTGTCATGAACATACCTATTAGTACCAACCATTTGACTCAGGGGCGGCGGATTCGGGGGGCGGGGGGGCAGCTGCCCCCCCCCCTAACAAACTCGAGGGGGGGAAAAAGTATCTTTTTGCCCCCCCCCCCCATAATTTGTGACAAAACTTAGACAAGAAACATATACCTGATTATTCCGTTCGATCATCGGAATAATCAGAAAACTTATATATGTAACCAGATGCCCATATACACTATCATACGTTGCCTTTCTTAAATGATAAGTGTTCGCGTTCAATTCAAGTTTTCCTCTCTTCAACCTAGTTTTGGAGACATTATAAGCGTCAACGTGACGCAGCGGCAACCCAGGCCTTCAGTGACCGCTTACAGGGGCGACGGATACGGAGCGGCAGAGGAGGCATCGTTCCCTAAGAAACTTCTGGAGGAGGGACAAACGTATATTCTTGCCCCTCCATAATTTGTGCCCTAAACATGAGGAAAATTTCCATAGCCTGATATTGCAGCTATGCGCTCTTACAGTTTTCCCAACGGTGCCTTTTGAATATGTGTAAATGCTAACCATTTCCGCTTTATAGCATTTTTTGTCTTTTCAGATTCGATTTGGAGATATTTTTAGTGTGCAAGAGACGCAACTCACACCCTCAGTGGTCGTTTGCCGCTATTTTGTACCTACATGAATGCCAAATCGCAAGCTAGCGGAGACGGAAGGGCTAGCCATTCGCTTGTGGGTAGTTAGGACTGATGAGCGCTCGTAATAAGCCACTCCCCTGATTTTTTCGAGCGCAACAGTTTCCAGTGCAAGTAAAATGGTAAACGCCGAGGTCGTACACATTGACCACATTGACCAATGCACGGTATGACACTCAAAGGCCAGTCATCAGAGATCTGTTTTGGGCATTCGGAGGCTTGTGTGGGGCCAGTGTAAAAACTGGATGTTCACAGTTCAGTATCCGCTTTATTTCAGTATTCACTATTAAATAAGTAAAAATTAACGTTGGAAACTTTTGAGGGTTAGGGCACTGATCATTAGTGGGGCCCCCTCTGGCTAAAGGCTGGCTATAGAATACAATACAGAGCATCGAACACGAAAGCAAAATCTAAGGCATTTTGGAAAAATGAGTATGCCCCGCAGCGTCCGATAACTACCACCTTCCAGTGGGTCAAGCCAACGGGGTCCAAGTCTATAATGGCACTTAACGAATAACGATAGCACTAACCTTGTCTCACTTTTCGTTGAAGTCTGTTCCGAATGGTTTCGGCGACAGACTGGCTGCACTGAGGTCGTTTGGTATGTGCAACTGTAATTAAAGCCACCTGAGGCGCCCACACTAGGCTGAAGCTTGGTTGGAAATGCTTCGTCTTTGCACTTGGGGGGGGGGGGTATGTCCCCTACAGCGTCGAAAACGTCTTTCTGGATCCGCCTATGACATCATCTCGACTGGGATCTTGCCCCCCCACGCCAAAATCGAATCCGCCGCCACTGATTTGACTTACTAATTGATCGTGCTTTTGCAACATGAATGAGCATTCTTCCTTACATAGACCACAGTAGATTCTTTTCTTGACAATTCTAATTAACCAAATCTGTGAAATGCTGAGGTCCATGTGTTGCTACCCTCAGCAATGTAACTTCTACCACAAAATGTATTTTGCAGTGGCTAAGAATTGACTGAACTTGGACTGAAATGCCATTTCCCATTATTTTCCATCAGAATTTACCAAATATTTAAATTTTGGGGTAGAGTAATACCTAGCAAATAGAATTTCGGTCAAATTTCGGTCAAATTTTGGCTTGGGATGTTATCGGTCGGTATTCGGTCGGAAAATTTTCCTAAATTTTGGTTTCGGTCGGTATCGGTCAGACATTTTTTTGGAAAATGACATCACTAGTGCCTACCTACATGCCAACTTTCAGCGCAATCGGCCGAGTAGTTACCGAGATATTGCAACAATTACAAAAGTGACACCTCTTCGTTTTGCACGTGGCACGTGCATAAGGGGTCACCCACATGCATCGGGAATAGTCCAATACTTGGTAGAAGGAATGAAGCTACCCTACAAAAATTACCGCGTGTAAATCGGTCAAGTGGTTGCTGAGATATAAGCCTCGCAAAAGCGTCCGCACGGCCGGCCGGCCGGCCGGCCGGCCGGCCGCTCATACTCAGAAATTTCCGTTAGGGGAGAGTGGGGCAAAGCGGCCACCCGGGGCAAAGCGGCCACCCATCGTTTTAGCCCTTCATAGCTGGCGTCAGTTCCAATTTATGGTTTCAAATTATACTTCTCTTCACGGTCGTTCGAATGAGCCAGACCGGGGTTTCAGGCCCATCACCATTGTTCTGTGAAACACAGAAAAGCCTTTCTTACCAGGTTACCAACTATGTTTACAATTTTTAAATGTTATGTTATTCCATAACCGTTTGGAATTTTTATAAGAGCTCTGGTCCATGCATTGCATGGTTATCGTATATGTATTCTACCAATTTTAATGTTTTTTACTCCACTAAAAGCTAAGCTGGAATATTTTTGTCTCGGACGGTATGCGCGGGGCAAAGTGGCCGGGGCAAAGTGGCCACCCCCAATTTGCCATAAGTTGTTTCCATCTGGATAAACAACATTATTTATATTCAAATGTGTCCTCATGCATTCATCTTGGCCACTTTTCAGTTGCATGAGTTACCATATAATGCAATTAAATGTTTTTTTTTTCATGAAAATCCTTTCTTTGTTTACCTACAGGTGGAAGATGATAAAGTAAACATCCATCCTCGCTTAAACCTTGTCACCATTAAATACCCTAGTCGTACATGAGGCAAATATTTTGTTCCTCATATCCGGACTTGAGAAGACGCCGGTGGCCGCTTTGCCCCAGGGTATGGGGCAAAGTGGCCAATATGCATAGGTTTAAAGTTTTGTCAATATCTTCCATATGCGAACGCCTTTGGAAATAAAACGCAGTTGAAATAAAAGGCAACCTAATAGGGATCACATTGGTATAGAAAGGATCTTTCCAAGTTTAAAAATCAAGCGTTGGCAGCCAGTGGCGGATCTAGGATTTGAGTTTAGGGGGGGCAAACATTGCGCCGCCAGGCAAGTCGGCGAAAATTTCAAACGTCCAGTCTTAGGAACAAAAAAAAACGAGCTACCCCTATTTTTCTCCTCGGATTTCGGGAATTTTTTTTTTGATTTTTTACATTTTTGTCAGTCCGGCCAAGCCAGGGCAGCGCAAAAAAAATTGCAGCCACCCTGACTCCGGGAGATAGTTAGAGAATAGCTCACCGGCGCTATGGACGGTCTGTCCTCTACCTCCCGCATCACCTCGGCAAGACCTCGTCCGAAAGGTCCGCCCGCGCCGGTTCTCAAGGGCTTCTGTATCCGGAGACCGATAAGGGTCGCAGCAGCAGGTTCATGTGTAACGACCAAAGGCCACATCAGCGTACCTGCGATACTATACGCAGTCAGGGTTGCCACGTAGTTAAACGTATTAACAGTTGTTTCCGGTAATGGAAAATGAGATCAGTCGATTAAGAATCCCAACAAGAAATAGACGAAGAACAGCGCATTTGTTTTCGGTCCTGCATTTATTGATGCAATTACAATGAACATTCCTTAACTTTGGGACTAAATTTCGCGAGCTAGCAAAATTATACAATAAGTGTTACTTTCGAGAGGAGATATACGATGCTTCTACAGACTACATAGGACCACAGCGCAACAGCCAACGGAATCACACTGAACAGCGTTAAGTTCCCACAACATACTGAGCTTCTCCAACACCACGCAAACCAAAAGCTCTGACTGAGCCTTTCTGTGTTTGTCCCCGTTAGATAACGGTATGGCTCATGAAAAAGCCGCGATGGCTTTTTCATGATGGCTGTATCCGCCTCTGGACATAACTAATGTAGCCACAGTGGAAATGCTAGGTACTAATGGATATTTAGACCCACCAATATTTTTTCAGCTCCTACACCCATGCTATCTAGCAATAAAATATTATGCAAACACTTCTTATATACCCATGCAAACCCACCACTTTCCAACCGCTCACCAGTGTGGTGACCCCTGACCCCACTGGCGTCTGGCGGTCTGCTGTTGACGGTTTGTTTACTTGGTTCAAGGTTTCAATAAATCGCGTTATTTTTTATTTTTTTTTGGTAGCAGTAGCAGTAGTAGCACTGCTGATGGATGATGGACTGACATTCATGGGGCGGAGGACTTTTTATCATCTCACAACTTAATATCACGAATATGACGACCTTCTAGTCCTCCATTTATTTCACATTTTCTTTTCAAACACCATATTTTTAGTATTCAAGTTGTAGTTTTTTTAGGGGGGGCAAAAAGATATGTTTGCCCAGAGGTTTTCCGTTTAGGGGGGGGCAATTGCCCATTTTGCCCCAACGTAGATCCGCCACTGTTGGCAGCGTGAGAAGCGTTAGGGTGGCCGCTTTGCCCCACTCTCCCCTAATCTAAGGAAAGACTCCGCTCGCTTCGCTCGCTCCGTAATAAGGATATTTAACGTTTGACAGCCGGGAGGTGAATTTTCTATTCGTTGATTGAACTTCTGCCACAGGAAAAGTCCTGTAGCACGCTACATCTTGAACATTAAACGTAGTATCTTTTCGGCACGGCTCGGTCCGGCAGTCCCTCTCCCTCGCAGTCATGCCACACGCCTAGCCTCGCTTTCCCACACCCAATCCCCCCCTCCCCAGTTCCCTTAATCTATCACTGTCCGCACAGAATGGGCAGCCGTTAAACTCCCATTAAGACGCGCGCTTTTGGAGACAGCTACCGCAGGATGAACGATTCGAATCCCAACAAGTAACAGCTGGATCAGTAACACTGTCAACAGCTCGTGGACCCACGCCGAGGACAGATAACGGCTGGGAGCGCTGGATCAGCAAGATACGTCATCAGATCATGGAGCAGTGTAAAGGATGGATGCCGGCTGGAGCACACAGCCTCCTTTGTCGGGGTACAGCAACCCAGGGTGACTGAACCTGGCAAAACAGCCGGGTGACCGACCTCACAATGGCCTCATGAGGTAGTTCCAGAGATCTCCGCAGAGGAAGAAGGCGCTGACTTACGGCCACACCCGGGCCAGTGGGCGGAGCAAGAGTGACGTCACAAGGGGCGTTGCCGGCAGACGAAACGGAAGGAAACAAAAGTTTGAATAAAATGAAATTGAAGAATCAAAATTAAAACTCGAAAATCACAAACTTTTCGGGGATTGTTTTATGCCAGCGATTACTAAAATGATAAAGCACTCAACACGAAGACGATTCGACGGCCAAAAATTGCATGCACAGAGGAGCAAGGTGACTAAACAGGACAGAGGGCGCCATCTTACGGCCCCACCCACCAGAAGAAGGCAGAGGAAGATGACGTCGCAAGGGCGTGGCAGTCACCCCTCCCCCCCCAACTATAAAAGGGTGCGCCACCCAACCAGAGGGGAATCACAGTCGAGCAGCCGAGAGTCACAGTCCACAGCTGGAGCCGGAGACGCCATCTGGGAGCCGCCGTCAGTCCGGGGTCACCCGCGAGAAGCCTCTTCAGTTCGAGTGATCAGAACCGAGGACAGCAGCCGACGCTTGTGACCACACTGAGAAGCGGAAGCGCAGAGAAACTCCAGAATGTGAGTGTTGTTGAAAAGTCTGCTCAATCCCAATCCTTGACCCCCCCCCCCCCCCCCTCTGCCCGGTTGCCGTGTCGTGACGACTGCCAAACATTTTCGGTTGCCATAAAATGCACTCTCAATTGGAATTGGAAAACTTAAATTACTTTGAACTTATTGGTCCAGACACCCTAGTAGCATATTAGGATCTGAATTTCGAGGTCATATCAGAGTCGCCAGCAAACCGTTATTGTCGGTTGGAGTTCACGATTAGGCCGAGAGCGAGATCCGAAAATTTACATAAGCAGCTCAGTGTCACGAACGCTGAAATTGATGACAGGATGCGTGACAGCGTTGAAATGTCTTTGTCTTCAGTCAAGCTGGCTCGTTCGATTTATTATGGGCGATGGCCAGGTGCGTTTTGAGGTTGAAACGTTTGTGAAATTAAGGGTTTATATTCGTGCTGTACTCACTAAAAGTTGCATTGCGAAATCATTGGTAATATTGCTGTAGGAATTGATTGCGAAGTCGAAATCAATTATAGAACAGGTAAATACGTTTGAAAGGAATGTAATGTTTTAGGGTGGCGACTGATTCATGCGATCGATCTATGAATATGGCTATGAATTATGATTTGCGACAGATACGAATGCTTGAGCGTACGGCGGAATTTTTCCTGTTACTTAGGTGCATAGTTGCGAGCAGTGGTTTGAGGTTGACGGTTTGACACTTTGCGACTTTAGATGGTCACTTTGCGTCATTGAAATTGCGAAATGTCGAGTAATAAGTAGATGTAGAATTGTTTGTGGTTAGAACTAATATGCGACTAACATAGGTACCGATCGTTGTGCTTTTGTAGAATAAATACTAGAAAGGACCATCTTTGTTGGGGAACGATTAAATGGGACAGGAATTAAATTTAAAAAAAAAACTTACGTGAAATGGAGCTGATGAGATGTCGAACGGGGAGATATTGCAGCAATATTTTACCAGATTTACACTCACTGACACATCCGGTAAAGCTACCCGGCCAGAAGAGACAACACGCACGAGCACTGTACCGCGAGTGGTGACGCGCCCATAGCGGCGTGACTGACTGACGGTGTCGACGCGGCGCCGGCCGGTGGCCGTGGTAATCGTCGTTCCCGACGCGGGCGTTGAGCCGCCAGAGGGCGTGAGAAGCGGCCACAACAGGGGCAGTGGGTTAGCCGTAATTGGGGCGCGGGCGGTAGGTGAAGGTCACGTATAGGAGCCTGGTTAGTTGTGGAAAGTTGCAACGGGATAAGAACGTAGACAGTTAAATATGACATGCTATATGATATCTAGGACTGCACTTCGTTTGATGCGCATTGTTTACTGCTAATAGGATGATTTAAGTTAGATTCCCTATGAAAGGCTAGGGACCCTATGACAATATTCTAGCACTCTATATAGATAATTTGTTTAGGTAACTAGTAGCCCATCAGAAGCTATCGAACGAGTTTCAAGGGGGCATTTCCGTTTGAGCATTCAGTAATTCACTATGATACGGTGGATCACAACCAGACGGCAGATCGATGCGTGTTAATTGGTTCTAGATCATATGTCTGATTAAATCAAGAGCGGTTCAAGGTCTGCTAGGATTGTATACGAGAACTGATGATAAGGTTCACGCGTGCAGCAGCAATTAGGACTTGAGATTACGATTAGGTTCGGATAAATTATGCGTTTCTGTTATTCGCGTTCTTGCGAGTTAGCGCCAATAATTACTCCACCAATATTGGCACAGGGCATTTTGAGGCACAGACGGCTTGTTTGCCCGCCTCCTATGGCGTAACGTTTACCAGCATGACTGTATGAGACACAGATGCACTTCTCTTAACCCAAGTCCAGACCGGAATAATAAGAGGGACACACCGTCACGTACGCAGGGCATATGCACGTTTTCCGCCAGTGGTACCGGCCACTGTTAGTTTTCCCGCTTAGGTAACACTGGGTGAGAAGGCAGTGAGAGGTTTCTACGGCAGGGGGAAGGGGAAGATTGGCACAGTGTGCAGTGGAGAGTAAGTTATGCCAAAGGCAAGAAGCCGAGGGTCAGGGATGAGTCACCCAAAAGTGCGGATAAGGCGAGCCGTAGTGTCCCGAATAAGTCCTCATACTTATTTTGTAAAGGTACCTTAATCGGTACTGGACAGCCTCAGGGGAGGGAAGAATGTACTCCAGGACACGTAAGGCCTTGAAGAGTAAATCCCATGGTTTAAGGAGAGTTCCTGAGGAGAGTTCCAGGATAAGAACGGTGGTCCCTGGGTCGTGAACGGGAATGTTACACGCGGACCGGAAGAGGGCATAGGTAATCTCTCCCGGTAGAGAGATAAGTCGGATATAAATCGTGTATGTGTGTACCATAAGTCTATCGGACGTGTAGTGAATCCCATAAATTAGTAGGGTGGATATTTGTGTACCTATAATAATTCTGGACGGCCCTGCGATAAGTATCTTTGTCGCCGGTTAGCGGAGCATGCATATGGATTTCGGAAAGAGACATTTATCTCGCCGGGGAGACCATGGTTTGTAAGACGCCTAACGCTATCGGAGGGAATTTCGGGGGCTACCAATTAAATTTGGGTGAACACATGAAATGTGAACGTAATGCGAGCAAGGATGTGAGAATGATGACGTATGAATCTTAGAGTAAGGCCGATAGGAATTTGGTAGAATTCGGTTACGGCAGTCGAACAAATGATTCTCGAGGGCAACTGAAACTAGCAACGCTAATACGAATTAAGTGGGCAATTTTTCTTAGTGGGGAGGCCAGTGATTTAGGAATGGGTGACTGGACGAATGATCACATTCCATTAATCAATGTAATTACCACCCATATGTTTGGCAGTGGTCAGCGGGACTTCGAATGCCCTGTCCTTCACCTACCCAACTGTGCCGCAAACCCAGCTGATCGGACCCCTGTATCCCTAATCCGAGCAGTGAAGAAGCATCTCGTGCATCATGGTCTATACAATGAACAGAATCATCAAGCCTCTAAATTAAAAAGCATCTTCCATCAGATGTATTTGTACGCAAGGTGGATACTTACATCTCTATCCGGTGGATCTCATCTATCTCAGGATCTCATCACTATCTGGATCTCTCACTAGATCTATCTCGGGATCTCTTCAACGACTCTCAAGCTCCCCTGTTCTACCAGCTCTACTATCGAGTTCCTTCCAGCAGCGAATCTCTTTTCTGCTACACCGCCGAACAGCAGTGGACCGCGCTGTTTGATGAACCTCAAGATGCAGCTTTTTTATTTCTGTACTTTTCCTTCCCATCATTCCCTTGCTACAAATGGCGCCCAAAACGTGGGGCTTTGATAATTCTTAAATTGTGAAGCCGGTAGACTGGCACAAGCCGCCGAACCCGAAGTTGATGAATTGAAAGTCAACCGTATGGAGAAGAGGAAGAAGTTGAAGAATAGAGCAGGTGTTCGAAATACCTACTGGCAGCAGTGGAAATGAGCGTGCTGCAGGGGTCGATATGAAGAAAGAGGATGAGCTTAAGAAAGCTGTGTGAAGATGATGAAGCTTATGATGGTGGCTGATGACAGGAAAGTTTAAGAATTGAGCAGGTGTTCGAAATACTGACAGCAGTGGAAATGAACGTGCTGCAGGGGTCGACGTGAAGGAACTGATGAGAGAAAGCGGTCTTACGAATACTGAAAAGACATAGAAGAAGTTGTTGAAGATAAGATAAGAAAATGAAGCTGTCTCATGAACAAAGGATCAGACTAATACAGAAGACAGGCCGAAAATGAAACTTGACAATGGTTTGCATCAGCATATCAATTCTTCTACGTTCTGCTGTACAACAAGTCCAAGTCACGGTCAGCTGCTGTATTGCAAAGGAGAGCTCGAACCTTCTAGAGTATTGAGGATAAAAGGACAGCAATATCAAAAGCAGAGGAGGAAGAAGAACAGGCGGAATGCTCGTGTTGTACTGAATCAAAATCAAACACGGTCGTCTTCACAACACAGCCAAGGCGATTATCATGTTGGTGAACGAGGAGAGGGTGCCAGGATGCTGCAAGACCAACTGCCAAACGATCCATTCAGATGGGCTGCTGCAGAGATCACCCACCTGGGCTGCTGCGACGGCTGTCACCTGGTCCGCCGAAAGGTCGCTACCTGAGCTGCCACGGAGGTCACCTGTGCTGCCACGGAGGATGCATTGCCCTCGCGTGCTGCCTCGGAGGTCACTCACCTGAGCGGCCGCGGAAGTCGCCTACCTGAGCTGCCACGGAGGTTGTCACCGGGTCTGCCACGAAGGTCACCTACCCGGGCTGCCATGGAGGTCACCCATTTGAGCTGCCGCGGAAGTCGCACACCTGAGCTGCCACGGATGTCACCTGTGCTGCCACGGAGGCTGCTACCCGAACTGCTGTGGAGGCCGCCCACCTGGGCTGCCACAGAGATCTTCACCCTCCTGAGAAGCCGCTTACCGGACGGCCACCGACGACATCGGGCTAACCAAAGTGGTTGGTGCCCGTGACCCGGATCTGGTGAACGACAAACTGAGGTGGGGACGAGGAACAACAGGTGCGTGTGTGTACTGTACTAGGTATACGATGTCATGTTGTAGGCGTTGCTGAAGATCAGATGATTGTGTAGATTTAGATGAGTAAGGGGTGTGACTTTTTCGTATGAGTTGCGAGGACGCAACTAGGGTTGTTTGGACTGAAGATGTAGCACGCTACATCTTGAACATTAAACGTAGTATCTTTTCGGCACGGCTCGGTCCGGCAGTCCCTCTCCCTCGCAGTCATGCCACACGCCTAGCCTCGCTTTCCCACACCCAATCCCCCCCTCCCCAGTTCCCTTAATCTATCACTGTCCGCACAGAATGGGCAGCCGTTAAACTCCCATTAAGACGCGCGCTTTTGGAGACAGCTACCGCAGGATGAACGATTCGAATCCCAACAAGTAACAGCTGGATCAGTAACACTGTCAACAGCTCGTGGACCCACGCCGAGGACAGATAACGGCTGGGAGCGCTGGATCAGCAAGATACGTCATCAGATCATGGAGCAGTGTAAAGGATGGATGCCGGCTGGAGCACACAGCCTCCTTTGTCGGGGTACAGCAACCCAGGGTGACTGAACCTGGCAAAACAGCCGGGTGACCGACCTCACAATGGCCTCATGAGGTAGTTCCAGAGATCTCCGCAGAGGAAGAAGGCGCTGACTTACGGCCACACCCGGGCCAGTGGGCGGAGCAAGAGTGACGTCACAAGGGGCGTTGCCGGCAGACGAAACGGAAGGAAACAAAAGTTTGAATAAAATGAAATTGAAGAATCAAAATTAAAACTCGAAAATCACAAACTTTTCGGGGATTGTTTTATGCCAGCGATTACTAAAATGATAAAGCACTCAACACGAAGACGATTCGACGGCCAAAAATTGCATGCACAGAGGAGCAAGGTGACTAAACAGGACAGAGGGCGCCATCTTACGGCCCCACCCACCAGAAGAAGGCAGAGGAAGATGACGTCGCAAGGGCGTGGCAGTCACCCCTCCCCCCCCCCAACTATAAAAGGGTGCGCCACCCAACCAGAGGGGAATCACAGTCGAGCAGCCGAGAGTCACAGTCCACAGCTGGAGCCGGAGACGCCATCTGGGAGCCGCCGTCAGTCCGGGGTCACCCGCGAGAAGCCTCTTCAGTTCGAGTGATCAGAACCGAGGACAGCAGCCGACGCTTGTGACCACACTGAGAAGCGGAAGCGCAGAGAAACTCCAGAATGTGAGTGTTGTTGAAAAGTCTGCTCAATCCCAATCCTTGACCCCCCCCCCCCCCCCCTCTGCCCGGTTGCCGTGTCGTGACGACTGCCAAACATTTTCGGTTGCCATAAAATGCACTCTCAATTGGAATTGGAAAACTTAAATTACTTTGAACTTATTGGTCCAGACACCCTAGTAGCATATTAGGATCTGAATTTCGAGGTCATATCAGAGTCGCCAGCAAACCGTTATTGTCGGTTGGAGTTCACGATTAGGCCGAGAGCGAGATCCGAAAATTTACATAAGCAGCTCAGTGTCACGAACGCTGAAATTGATGACAGGATGCGTGACAGCGTTGAAATGTCTTTGTCTTCAGTCAAGCTGGCTCGTTCGATTTATTATGGGCGATGGCCAGGTGCGTTTTGAGGTTGAAACGTTTGTGAAATTAAGGGTTTATATTCGTGCTGTACTCACTAAAAGTTGCATTGCGAAATCATTGGTAATATTGCTGTAGGAATTGATTGCGAAGTCGAAATCAATTATAGAACAGGTAAATACGTTTGAAAGGAATGTAATGTTTTAGGGTGGCGACTGATTCATGCGATCGATCTATGAATATGGCTATGAATTATGATTTGCGACAGATACGAATGCTTGAGCGTACGGCGGAATTTTTCCTGTTACTTAGGTGCATAGTTGCGAGCAGTGGTTTGAGGTTGACGGTTTGACACTTTGCGACTTTAGATGGTCACTTTGCGTCATTGAAATTGCGAAATGTCGAGTAATAAGTAGATGTAGAATTGTTTGTGGTTAGAACTAATATGCGACTAACATAGGTACCGATCGTTGTGCTTTTGTAGAATAAATACTAGAAAGGACCATCTTTGTTGGGGAACGATTAAATGGGACAGGAATTAAATTTAAAAAAAAAAACTTACGTGAAATGGAGCTGATGAGATGTCGAACGGGGAGATATTGCAGCAATATTTTACCAGATTTACACTCACTGACACATCCGGTAAAGCTACCCGGCCAGAAGAGACAACACGCACGAGCACTGTACCGCGAGTGGTGACGCGCCCATAGCGGCGTGACTGACTGACGGTGTCGACGCGGCGCCGGCCGGTGGCCGTGGTAATCGTCGTTCCCGACGCGGGCGTTGAGCCGCCAGAGGGCGTGAGAAGCGGCCACAACAGGGGCAGTGGGTTAGCCGTAATTGGGGCGCGGGCGGTAGGTGAAGGTCACGTATAGGAGCCTGGTTAGTTGTGGAAAGTTGCAACGGGATAAGAACGTAGACAGTTAAATATGACATGCTATATGATATCTAGGACTGCACTTCGTTTGATGCGCATTGTTTACTGCTAATAGGATGATTTAAGTTAGATTCCCTATGAAAGGCTAGGGACCCTATGACAATATTCTAGCACTCTATATAGATAATTTGTTTAGGTAACTAGTAGCCCATCAGAAGCTATCGAACGAGTTTCAAGGGGGCATTTCCGTTTGAGCATTCAGTAATTCACTATGATACGGTGGATCACAACCAGACGGCAGATCGATGCGTGTTAATTGGTTCTAGATCATATGTCTGATTAAATCAAGAGCGGTTCAAGGTCTGCTAGGATTGTATACGAGAACTGATGATAAGGTTCACGCGTGCAGCAGCAATTAGGACTTGAGATTACGATTAGGTTCGGATAAATTATGCGTTTCTGTTATTCGCGTTCTTGCGAGTTAGCGCCAATAATTACTCCACCAATATTGGCACAGGGCATTTTGAGGCACAGACGGCTTGTTTGCCCGCCTCCTATGGCGTAACGTTTACCAGCATGACTGTATGAGACACAGATGCACTTCTCTTAACCCAAGTCCAGACCGGAATAATAAGAGGGACACACCGTCACGTACGCAGGGCATATGCACGTTTTCCGCCAGTGGTACCGGCCACTGTTAGTTTTCCCGCTTAGGTAACACTGGGTGAGAAGGCAGTGAGAGGTTTCTACGGCAGGGGGAAGGGGAAGATTGGCACAGTGTGCAGTGGAGAGTAAGTTATGCCAAAGGCAAGAAGCCGAGGGTCAGGGATGAGTCACCCAAAAGTGCGGATAAGGCGAGCCGTAGTGTCCCGAATAAGTCCTCATACTTATTTTGTAAAGGTACCTTAATCGGTACTGGACAGCCTCAGGGGAGGGAAGAATGTACTCCAGGACACGTAAGGCCTTGAAGAGTAAATCCCATGGTTTAAGGAGAGTTCCTGAGGAGAGTTCCAGGATAAGAACGGTGGTCCCTGGGTCGTGAACGGGAATGTTACACGCGGACCGGAAGAGGGCATAGGTAATCTCTCCCGGTAGAGAGATAAGTCGGATATAAATCGTGTATGTGTGTACCATAAGTCTATCGGACGTGTAGTGAATCCCATAAATTAGTAGGGTGGATATTTGTGTACCTATAATAATTCTGGACGGCCCTGCGATAAGTATCTTTGTCGCCGGTTAGCGGAGCATGCATATGGATTTCGGAAAGAGACATTTATCTCGCCGGGGAGACCATGGTTTGTAAGACGCCTAACGCTATCGGAGGGAATTTCGGGGGCTACCAATTAAATTTGGGTGAACACATGAAATGTGAACGTAATGCGAGCAAGGATGTGAGAATGATGACGTATGAATCTTAGAGTAAGGCCGATAGGAATTTGGTAGAATTCGGTTACGGCAGTCGAACAAATGATTCTCGAGGGCAACTGAAACTAGCAACGCTAATACGAATTAAGTGGGCAATTTTTCTTAGTGGGGAGGCCAGTGATTTAGGAATGGGTGACTGGACGAATGATCACATTCCATTAATCAATGTAATTACCACCCATATGTTTGGCAGTGGTCAGCGGGACTTCGAATGCCCTGTCCTTCACCTACCCAACTGTGCCGCAAACCCAGCTGATCGGACCCCTGTATCCCTAATCCGAGCAGTGAAGAAGCATCTCGTGCATCATGGTCTATACAATGAACAGAATCATCAAGCCTCTAAATTAAAAAGCATCTTCCATCAGATGTATTTGTATGCAAGGAGGATCTAAATCTACATCTCTCCCAGGTGGACGTCATCTCTAGATCTCTATAAGGATATCTACATCTCTATCTCAGGATCTCATCTTCATCACTATCTGGATCCCTCTCTATAGCTAACTCAAGATCTTTTCCAAGACTCTTCTCAAGCTCCCCTGTTCTACCAGCTCTACTATCGAGTTCAGTACAGCAGCAAATTGTTCTCTCTCTTCTGCTAAACCAGCCGAACAACAGCGGACTGCGGTGGTTGATGAACCGCAAAGAAGATGCAGCTCTTTTTATTCCTTCTTTCTTCTTTTCTTAATTCCCTCGCTACAGTCCACTCGTGCAAACTGCAAAGGATGTTCTTCATAGACGATGACATTGATGTGTGACACAAAAACAAAGGAATAGTTGATCAGATGCTCTAGTGGTTCCAAGGATTCCTTACTCATCACTGCCTGTGTGGTGTAGTTAATAAGATGAATTAATGTCCTGTCTGCTGGCGCTGGACCGGTGCGGGTCGGATGTCACCAGTTCCAGTGAAGCCTCCAGCCACCTCACCGCCCAGCGCAGCACCCGCCGCGCAATTATTTCAAACACGCCGGCTCACACCCGGTGGGGGCAGTCCTCTGCTCAGCCGCCGATCCTATCTGGACCTTTGACACCGTATTTTTCGCGCCGGATATCGCCGCATCTCCGCTGAATATATCAACCGCGCGGCGAGTTGGTGTTGTTCGGCCGCTCGCAGCCTCCCGGCGCGGCCGATTCTCGTTTTATTCACAGCCGGCTTATCTGGCGGCGATCGTGGCGGCGCGCCGTGAACGCCGCACCACAACACCGTGCTGCCACCTGGACGCCAGTCAGCTGAATGTCATCCATCTTGGTGACGTCACTGGGGTGAACAGCGGGGTGTCGGCAGCGGCGGCGGTCGCGTCGCGTCGTGCGGCGCAGCGACGGCGGTGCGACATATGTTGAAGCGATACCTTTCCTACCCTGGAGATGAGATAAAGATCGCTGGTCATTATCGCTTTGACGCTGTAAATACTGAGCGCGGCTCTGGGGACTGGCTTTCTCACGTCTTCCAGATGCGGGTCTGTGCTGTTGAGATCTCTAATTTTCTAAATGCAACGGACTCACTTCCATATTTCATCATTTACATCATTTACATCATTTACATCATTTACATTGTATTAGGGACACCTATAACAGAAATACTTACATACTGACATTGAGTAAGTACAGGGTCGTGAGACGGTTGTTTGTTTGATTGATTTGTGAATTGATTGAATTGATATGTGAAGCACATCAAAAATCAATAACGAACATGCAGGATACCATAGGCGGCGGAGCGGGGAGGACACCGGGGCACCGTGCCCCCCTTTGATTTTGGCCTTTTAACCCGCGAGTTGCTGGGGGGGGGGCGTTAAACGCCCCCACTTTTTCCGCCGGGCCATAGCATAAAAACGGCGCGCCGCAGGCGCGCCAAATTTTGGGTACCTGTAGGGAATTGATTGAAGTTTATTGTGACAAAGTTTCAAAAAAATCAGTCGGAAAATTTTTGAGATATCGAGGTTTTAGTGACGTCATGATTTCTGAGTTTTCGACCAAAAACGGCATATGTTCAAAAAATCATATAAAATCACAGAATAGACATACAGACATGCCGTAAACGCCATTAGACTGCCAATACCATGATCAATCAGATGGCTATCTTCGATTATTGATTATTGTTCCACATTTTCCAAAATCTTGAACTGAATCTTGGCAATTTTTCGTGACTACTTCACGACCATGATACATGAATTTCTTAAATTGAAGTTTTTGAGCCAAACACGTACACATATGATAAAATGAGTGTCACCAGCGTGTTCTATGCCCCAAATTACCCATAAAACAAGTGTCACAGGCTGCGAATATCAGTTTTGATTTTCGGGGATATGTGCCTACCCGGTTGACCTGACCTTGACCCTGACCTATGCTTGACTGACCCCTATATGGAGCTGACACTCTTGTAGGCCTTATAGGGTGGATTGTGCACCGTTTTGACAGAGTTTATGGCGAGAGGCGCCCATTGCGAAGTCCTGAAGTCCATGCTACTGAAAGCCCGATTTCAGGTGTTTGACCTGACCTTGACCCGACCTGTGACCTCAAAATTCAACTTTAAAGTACTCATCTGAAGCGTCTCGTCGCGCTCTTTCGTTTGCCGCCTCGTGCGTTTCGCTGCGCCTATTGGTTCTCGAGTTATCGGCTGGGGGCGTTTAACGCCCCCCCCCCCCCCCAGCAAACGGTGGGTGGCGAAATACCCCAGCAACTGCCGGGTTAACATTAGCCCTATGGGCGTTGCATGGAAAGAATGGGACCAAAAGTCGGCAGTGACCCCCCTTAATTGAAGGTGACCCAGGTACGTATGCTACGTGAAGGTACGTATGACCCACGAGGAAATAATCGTGTTTCCGGGGCTGCTGTATCCTCGTGCATTTCTCGTATGACCCACGAGGAAATAATCATGTTTCCATGGCCATTGTTCCCGCATGCATTTCTCGACAAGGTGGAAAAGGAGAATAAATTTTTCTGCTCTGCAAGTTACGACTGCACTGTTGTATAGTTCATTAGTACCAGTAAAACGCCTTTTGGGCGAAGAACGAGCGAGCGAGATAGTGAGCCCTGCACGTGCGGAAGGGCGAGAGGGTACTTCCAACGGACTTGTGCAAAGCACCCTTATAACCGGTCGCTAGCGGTGTGCCAAATTTGAACGCAATCGGCCCAACCGTTCTCGAGATCTGGAAACGCCCCCTGCACGTGCGCACGTGCAGTAGCACCCTAACCGCAACACATGGGAATGCATTGCCTGGTGGGTGCCTACCTGTATGCCAAGTTTCAGCGAAATCGCCCCAGTAATTACCGAGTTACTGAAATGGGAACAAATTTGGCACCTCTTCTTTTGGTATTTTGCACGTGCAGTGGGGGTCACTCACATAGATCAAGAGTATCCGACCTTTGGTAGAAGGGAGGCAGCTATCCTACAAAAATTACCGCAAGACAATAGCCCAAGCGGCTGCTGAGATATGAGCCTCTCAAAATCACTACTTTTGCAAAACAGCTTGAACACCCCTGGCTTTTCACGTGGCACGTGCCACGACGGTCACTGAGATGTATCAAAAGTAGTCAATTACGGGGTAGAAGGGATGAGGCTACCCAGCAAAAAAGACCGCAGGCCAATCGGTCCGGCGGTTGCTGAGATATAAGCCTCTCAAAAGCGTTACAGGCCGGGCCGGGCCGGGCCGGGCCGGGCCGGGCTGGGCCGGGCCGGGCCGGGCCGCTCATACTGAGATTTTTCCGTTATATTGAAAAGACTTCGCTTCGCTCGCTACGCTCGCTCGCTCGTAATCAATAAAGACGTTAATACATAGTAGGACATGTTTGTTTTGAAACACCCTCCTTATGTGTCGTTATTCTTTCATTGTGTCATTTTCTTCCCCTTTTTTTTTTGTTCGCATGTACTGACTATGCACGTTCCGAAAAGACGATTTACCTATTGCTTCCTGGCCTCGATGTAATGGTAAAAAGCCAAAACTGTCTGATTGATATGACATTCAAAACCTATAACACTCCATCTTTTCTATGTATGACAAAAACTACTGAAGTGGAGCACCAATAAATATCATGGTAAACGCCACACTACGGCTCAACACCCGACAAATGGCGGCGTCAGTTCTGCCGCTGTGAGGCTGAAGTGGCGCAGCATACGAGTTCAGCGCCATCTTTGTCACGGGGCGGGAGGGCTCGAACGGAGATGCGACGTCAAGATGCTGAAGATCTTCCCGATACGTTCTTAGCTGACAATACCTTATCACAGTATCTTGAATGTGTAAAGCGTGCCCAGCTGGAATTCATAAATAATTCCGTCGTATGACAATTTGTTGTTTAGCCGGCCGATGATGTGGAGAAAGTACCTGCTGAACCCTCTTACGGTTATCTGATGGTGGACGGAATTTGGAAACGACCCATTAGTTTATGTTAATGCGGACGGCAGAAGTGTCGTGCGTGTCGCCCCCGTTTTTGTGAAGCCTAGTTCGGTCGTGTCGCGAGTTTACTGCGCTGTTATCACCGGAATTTTCGGCATTCACCTGGAAATCTGATAAGCCTTAGGATCTCGCTCTAAGGGTTGTTTGAAGTCAGACGGTGGTAACACTTTTTGTGACGCCCGTTTACACTAACCTACATTTCTTTTTAAATATAAACTTTTGAATTTTGGGATAGAATGGTCTTTTATGTGGCTTGTGAGAAGTCAATTATCGAATGGGAGATTTATTTCACTTAATTCAAACCATTTCGTCATGCAAAAATAGGTATTCATATACCTACCTGTGCTTCTAGCAATGTGAGCAATAATTTTTATTTCTGAAACTTTTGGGCCTAGACAGCCTAGACTGCAGTCTCCGCCGCGAAGTTTGAAAATGACCACTGCACTATAGGTACACCATAACTTTAGGCTACGAAACATTCTATAGAAAAGAAAGAATAAAATATAAATAGAAAGAGAGGAAAAGTGATGTAGTCAGAAACAGAGTAAGAGACAGAGACAGAGACGGAGGGAAAGTCCTCAGAAACGCATAAAAAATGAAAATAACATTTTTTACATGGAGGTATTTAGGTATAGGCGTTTACATAGCCATTGCGTAGCCAATGACCTAAACATATTACGCAGAATGCAGGTCTTGCAATGCGTTCATTGGCTGCCGTCATCTGGCATATCACGCGGTCTGGCTTTGGTCCATGTGCTCCGTCCGTTTTTAGCCAATAAATCTCCGGGATAAATAAGGATGCGATACAGAAAATAATTCCATGCAATTTAGCAATTACCGCAAGGAAGTAGGCGCACTGCGGTGATGAATATCCCAGAATGTACAGTCCAAAATTAATTATGACGTCACAAATTAGCTGTGACAAACGGCTGGCTGCGCGCGGTGTGGCTCCGTCGCTCCGCACGGTCCGGCGCCCAGCGGCGGGTCGCCTTCACAGGCACGTTTGATGTCACCGCGAGCGGGCGCGGGCGGGGGCGGGGGCGGGGGCGGCCGGCCGCGGGCGGCGGACGTCCTAATTGAGCAGTGGCCGCTGCCGCTGGACGTCCGGTCCTGACGGATGGCCAGTGTGCCCCAGGGGAGCGGCGCAGCGCCACCGCAAAACGCGATTAGCACCGCGACATGTGTGATTGCCGGCCGGGACGGATGGATGGCCGGCCGCGCTGCTGATCGTCCTTGGTCCTGTCCGACGGCACCAGTCTGACGGTGGAACCTCCGTCAACTGTACCGTCGATCTGCTGAAATGTGAAGCAGATAAGTACACTCGGACAGGATGCCTTCAATTTATGGTCCGGTTTGGATTTACTTTCTTCAGGCCGGCCTCAGTAAACCACGCGATATTTGTCTTCTTATTTACAATTTGTGTACGAGGGGGTATCGAAAAGTTCTGATCATCACATAGAAAATATAGACCGATTTGGATGATTTTTGGTTGGAATTATATTTGGTTATCGAGAACAATGTTCACGTAAAGAAAATTCTGAGAAGTGGTTTTGTCTTATGTAGGAGAGACTTAGAAGTAAAAAAGATGAGTATTGGGCCCATTGAGGACCGAACAGTCATCCAACTAATGCATTTGAAACGGCATCACACTGAGAAAATACATCAAGAACGTGAACATAGTTTATGGCGAGGAAAGCCCATCTCATGCACTTACCGAAAATGAAGAAATAATTTTCAACTTGGTTGCATGGTCTTTGCAGGGGAGTCAAGAAGTGAGTGACTACCAGTGACTGACAAGGTGATGACTGTGAAGGAAGTGGAGGACCTCATCCTTACAGATCGTCGTGTGACCTTTCAGATGATTATGCAACAGAAAGGTCTCAATGCTGACAGTGCCTGAAAATATTATCAGCGAAGAACTACAGACGATAAAGGAGTCAGCCCGCTTAGAAGTTCGTGTGTCTACTTTGTTCAAGAGAAAAATGCGTCTTGGCCTTTCGAAACGAAAACTAGGCCTTTTTTTCGGAAATTGAAGACATCTTTGATCATTTGATGACTTGTGACGAATGCTGGGTCTATGTGTATGATCAAGAGACAAAAAGATGATCAAGAAGTTCAAGCACGGCACATCTGTCCTTCTTAAAAGGCGAAGATGCAGAAGACGATATGGAAGGTCAATGCTATCAGTGTTCTGGATCTGGCGTAGGATAGTCATTGCCAACTGTCTTGATGATGGTCGGATAATGATTAGCAAGCACTACTGCACACTTTTGAAGAAGTTGCGAGGTGGCCTCAAGCAGAATCGCCGCTAAAAAGACCAAGAAAGATGTTTTATCCTCACCGACAGCGCCCCCGCCCATGCGTCCTGAGCTGCGATTGAAGAAACAACATGATGTGGACATTACATCCTACCGTATCTAACAAATTCACCTGACCGGGTATTCATTGACTCTTGATTGTTACGGGAGATGAAGAATCCACAGTATGGCCGGTGATTTAAGGATAGAAATGACGTCATTGATGAGGTGGAGCAGTGATTTACGGGACAGTGCGAAGGTCCTGCAATGACCGCCTGAGGCAGTTCAGGAAACGATGCAATAAGTTTGCGGTCGAGTGTGGTGACTTGTGAAGGAGTAATGAACCTCATGTAAAAAAATCAAATTTCTATCACATCTAATTCATGGTGATGATCAGAACTTTTCGATACCCCCTCGTAGGTACCTATTTAAATTTGGAGGCACAAAAAACTAAAACAGCTTTTGAGACGACACTCTGATAATGTCACATTTCAAAACCGCAGTGCTTTCAACAAATGAGCTGAGAAGTTTGCACCACCTTTATGCAGAGCTTGCAGTGAAGCGGTGGAGACTGCATCGCTCGAACAACTCACCAGCTGCACTCCTAAAAAAGCTATATTTGATAGAAATCCACAGAAGATGGATTTACAATGGTACATTTTATAATCACTGTGAAGATACAACGCGTTTTGTAGATAATATCAGTACGAAGGCATGATACCTTACTCCAAAATATGCTAACTGCCGTAGGCTAGTCTCCTTATAAACGCAGCGCTAAGAGAAATTAACCCTCGCCCATGTAGGGGGGGTTGGTGCAACCCCCCCCCCCCTGAGGTTTTTCGGAAATAGTGCAAAAACGGCGGCGCGCAGCGCCGCCAAATTTTGGGTACCTTATGGGGCAAATCTTGCGCATCTTTTGATGAAAAAAAATTTGGCCGGGTCATGTCAGGTCACGGAGTTATGACGTCACAAAGGGAACAGCCTCCGGCCGGATTTTCACAAACTGAGTGCCACAGTGGCGGCGGAAGGTAATTTTGGATGGGGTTGCAAAGTTTTCCCAAGGGGCCCCTCTGGAAGTTTTGGGCCCCCCTCCAGTGTTCTTTTTTTTTAGTGATAATTATTGATTCATGAAAAATGAAGATTTTGGAAAACTATCCCCATACACACAAGTTCTGTAAAAGGTTTGAAATTGCAGTGTACCTACCTATCTCAAATAATGAAAAAAGAAGTAAATGCAGCTAGTTTTTTATCGGCTAATCTTTTAGTCTAGCCACCACCCGCAGCGTCTCAAACCACTTTTCTGGATCCGCAGTGGACCATTGAGTGCCCTACGAGACCCTTCCAAGAAGACCGTGTTTAGATGCCCCTTGGAAACCGACCACATAGAGACTCCTCCAAAGACCTACATGACTCCCCAGACTGAATGAGCCCTCCGATCACAGTCGGTCCCTTGAAAGTTGCTGAAAGGTTTCAGAAGACAGTATAGGCTCGTCTTTTTGTCTTTTGTCTTTTGAGGGCTCTCAGAAACCGGCATCGGACCCAAAAAAGCCTGTATGGAGGCCCTCCAAAGCCGGGGTGGAGGCCACAGGAGCCGATGTTTAGCCTAAAGAGCCGGTATGGAGGACTGAGTAGAGGAAAGGGGTCTCAGTGGGGCATTCAGGGGCAAACTTTTGAGCCCCAAAAGTATGTGTGGGGTCTTAGAGGCAGGTAGGCCCCTGGGGTATGCACGGGGTCCCAGGAGCTCGCGTGTGAGCCCAAATATTCGGCTGGCGGCTACTAGAACCAGCATGGTGATTCTTAGAAGCCGCTTAGACCCACATTTCATGGGTCATTAGTCCTAAGAGTGGATGTATGTAGGAACCATAAAAGCCGGTGTACCATAAAAGCCCATGGCCCTATAAGTTCCGACATTGAGACTCTCAGAGGCCGGCGACGGGGCACCAAGAGCAGATAAAGTGCCTCAACAAGCCGACATGGGGCCTGAGAATCAGTGTGGAATTCCAGGAGCCTGCGTGAGCTCTCGGAGACCTTCGTATTTCGTAAGGTCCACAAAGGTCGTTGGATCCTCTGAATCTGAACTTTGTGGGGCCCTCAGAGGCCAGCATGTCTCCTGGCACCTGCCTGCGTTGAGTTGAGACCCTCCGAGGCCGTCGTAGGGTTCTTCAGAGGCCAGCGTTGGCCCTTGAAGCCTTCGTTAGGCCCTAGAAGCCGTCAAGAGGGCCCTCAGAGGTCAGCATGGCCCTGGAGCCTGCCTGCGTCGAGGCCCTCAGAGGCCGTCGTGGGGCCCTCAGACGCCAGCGTGGGCCCTTGGAGCTTGCGTTGGGTCTTAGAGACCATCGTGAGGGCCCAGAGAGGTCGTCGTCAGGGCTCTCAGCCCCTCAGGGACCGTCCTGGGGTCCTCAGAAGTTGTTGTGAAGCCTTCGAGAGGATCATCAGAGGTCGTCATGAGGGTCCTTGACCATAGTGAGGGTCTTCATGGGCCCTCAGATACCTTTGCAGGGCTCTCAGAGGCCTTGGTAAGACCGCTAGAGGCCATCGTTGTTAGGGCCCTCAATAGACCGTTGTAGGGCCCTCAGATGCCAGCATAGCCCCTGCAACCTGGCTGTGTTGGGGCCCTCAGAGGCCGTCGCTGGGCCATCTGAAGCCAAATGGGCCCTCAGACTTGAGTTGGGTCTAGGGCCGTCACGAGGGCCCTCAGATACCGTCGTAGAGACCCTCAGAGGCCAGTGGGCCCCTGGAGTCCTGTGGGACCCTCAGCGGTCGTCATGAGGGCCCTAAGTGGCCGTTGTAGGGCCCCAGGGGACAGAGGTCGTCGTGGGAGCCCTCAGAGATCGTCATAAAAGGGCTCTCTGAGGCCGTCGTGGGGGCCCTCAGATGCCGCGTGGAGCACCAAACGCGGCTCGGGACACTTCTAGGCCGGTGTGGGGGCCCCAAAGACTAGCATGGGGCGCTCCTGACCATAATTGGACATCCCGGATGATTCCACATCAGTGTTCGTTTCCCGATCACTGGTTTTCAGGAGAAAATGTATTGGATGGTGCGATGGGCCCCTTGTACGAATTTTGGGGGTGCAAAAAGATATGTTTGCACCCCCATGTTCTTTGATGGGGGTGCAGCTGCACCCCCTGCACCCCCTATTCCGCCGCCACTGGAGTGCCAACGCCCGAGGTTTCCTGCTGGTGGTACGGACATCGGTTGATGGATCGTGAGGAAACTTCCCATGCATGTTGGGGCAAGTATTGGCTATCATATGGTATAAGAAACTTGACCGGGTCAGGTCAGGTCACGGAGCTATGACGTCACAAGGGGAACAGCGTCCGGTACTATTTTTGAAAAGCGCCCGAACCACTATTTTGCTAATTCTTGTCACCTCAATGGGAATATGCAGCAATATTAGCTTCTATAGGGAGCAAATGGACCTTCCAAATCCAAAAATACAATCAGATTTCAAAAATTTAAATTTTGATTTTTCGAATTTCTGCCGCCGACTGTGACCTTGCCGACTTCCGGCGCTCCCAACGCGCCATTTTTAGAGCTAGGGAAACGAAATACATACCAAACGATAGAAATTTGATCAAGGAACACGATAGTGAAGGTTTCAAGTCGATATCTCCCACCATTTTGCCGCAATCGCCGCGGAAAGTTGAAAAAAGTCTATTTTTCCGAAAATTTGACCTTTGACCGGTCAAAAAAAGGTCAAATGTTGACCTAGGACCAAAAAATATACCACCAATCGCGAGATCTCGGCGAGAGCAATCCGTTGGTCTTTTCCGCTAAGCTCTACGACGCTCCGTTTTCAAACGCCAAGGGGGGGGTCGCACCAACCCCCCCCCCCCCCTGCATGGGCGAAGGTGGCAGATCGCCGTTTACGGGCGAGGGATAAGATAACAATGCTCGGGGTTACATGAGCAGAGTTAATACGCATTACAAACGGACTACAATGGTGAGCGAATAGGAAAATCCGTTCCTGATACGCATTTACTTGCTCATGTAACCCCGGTAAATGTAGAGAACAAGTCGAAAAAGACGCTTTACGGAAGCCTGGATGAAACGGAAATTATAGAAAAGTTATGAAAATTCGTATAGTAAACGAATGAAAGTAAGTGATATCAAACACAATATATATGCATGGCTGGTTAAACAAAGCTCCGCGGTGTTTTCGGATGGTCGGTATTTTTCCGGTCGCCCCTCTCGTTCGGCGGCGCCCGAGCACCCGTTTCCCTCTGTCAGTCGGCACTCGTTGGCGGTAATCTGGCAGCAATGGCCGGACAGTCTGGCAGCCGCCAGCTGCGGCGTAAGTGACATCTTCGGACGCCCAGCTCGGACATAGGTGACCGCCAAATCCACTTACCGAAACGCGTCGGTCGCCCGAAATCGGTTTACCGAAAAATTAGCCGGCAAAATTGCCACAAATCACATTGGGGAGCCGATAGAGGACTCAATAAAAAGGCGGCCTTTCAGGATTATGTGTCGTCCGTGCGCCTAATTGAGTGACGTTTGGACACATTTGCCTAGATGAGTGGCGCGGCGGATGGGTTGTGATTGGGCCGAACGTGGCGCGCCGGGCCGGAAAACGGCGCGCGCTCCCCCAGTAATGGGATGGAGTGGCCACTGCCAGCCGCCGCCCGACAATGGAATGGCCAGCCGATCTATTTTACGACGGCCCCAGGGCGGCCAAAGCGGCGCAGCGGGACCGCAGGACGAGCCACGTATTCACCTTTGGTGTGATAAAGCTGTGCCATGTCGCTGGGAATTATTCAATTGACTCGGGTAACCAGCACTTAGAGAGGACGATTGTCCGTTTCCCTGCGGCCTTTTCTGCAAAGTTTGAGTGGCGTATGATTCAACAAAAATGTCCCCAGCATATGTGTTTAGGGACTATTCATGCTCGAACATGTGCAACGATGCTGTTAACTCCGATGTCGGCTATATGGCATTATAGCGGCTGAGTTTCACTCCCTCGCTGGTGCAGCGATATCAAATGTATCGTAACTCACAGCAGATTGCAATCTACGGGAAGTCCTGCGTGTTATTTTTCAAACAATGAAATCTATTGCAGCTCCGTGGTTTTAGGCATTGGCAGCTCCTACACCCATTTTGATTGTGTTCCTCAGTCTTTCGAAGATTTTTTTTTCTCGAAAACCAGCAGACGATAGCAAAAACACGTGGTCGCAGGTATGTATGTCTGAAGTTCATTCACGATATGCGTCTTTCTTGTTTGTACAAATTTAAAGGAAATAGTTCACTTTCATTCAACATCGGATTTTGAACTGGAATAGCAGTTTCGTAGCTTGAGCTGAGGCTAGCACAAATCAGGAGCTTTAACGGCCGAACGATCACCCTAGACGAAGATATTCCGTTTTTTGTTCCGTTAAAAGTGCCTTGTAGAGGAATTTGTGCCTTGCTGAGAAATGCAGCCACGTCATCGTCAGCTAATCAGCATGCTACCCACAGCCAATGCAGCATGCGTAGGTTGAACTACGCAATAGCCATTTTCACGACGGCCATCTGGTACACATTTGGTGCACATTTGGTGCAGATTAGGTGCAGGTTTGGTCAAATTAGGTTCAGTGTGTCTTTTATTAGCTATCATTTAGGGTTGCACTAATTGTTTATATGCCTGCTTTGTCATGTTAACAGAGAGTATCGTCGATTAAAACACTGAAATAAATTCATTAAATAAAGATATTTGCTGTAAAAGAGATTAGGTGCAGATTTGGTCAAATTAGGTGCACTCGCCGAATAGCCCGTCATGAAAACGGCTTATATGATTGGTCAACGCGTAATAAGCTTCCGCGTCAAACATTATTTTACATAGAATTTTGTTCTTCCTATACTAAAATATATAAAATAATCCTTTTTATAAGAAGGTTTTATGTTATTTTCTGATCATTTTGAGCATAACAAATCATTAATCCATTACAAACAACTAATTTCAGGGAAGTGGAGTATTCCCTTTAACACGCGCACTGCAGGGGGGGTTGTTTTCAGCCCCCCCTGTGGTTTTTCGCAAATCGCGAGAAAACGGCGGCGTTTTGCATACCTGTTCTCCCAACTTTTGCACACCTTGAGTAAAATTTTGACCCCAGGTGACCTATGGTCAGGTCACCAGGTCAGGTCAAGTGACCCTACCTCGAAACGTAAATTTCGAAGTTTGCAATCCCACCAAGCCCACAGTTGTTGAGATATGATCTTGAAACCCACAGGAAATAGTAAAGTCATCACGAGCTACAACTTGTATATCTCGGAATTTTTATATCGATGACCTAAGGTCAGGTCATTTTTGCGACCGGCCCATTACCTACCTAATGATGGGAGAAATTTCAACTTACTCTGAATGCCATCCTATGACTTCAATACGCTCAGGATCATAGTATTACAGGTCCCTGTTGGTGATTTCACCGAAACATATCACTTATGACCTTTGGAAGGTGATCTCCAGGTCATCTTAGGTCACCTGAGGTCACCAGCGGTTTTTCTTCAATAACTTGAGATTGAATAGAGATAGAGACTCCGTTCGACGTTTATCGTGTTTTTCTCGTCAACGCGGATCGAATGATATGCAACATGACCTATTTCGGTCAGGTCATGACCTTGACCTGAGGTCAAATTTTCAACTTGACCTTTCGAGGTCATATTATATATCATTCGATGCGCCTTGACGAGCTAAGAACGATGGCGTTCGAATCGATCCTCTGTCTTGTGTGCAAGACAAGTTATTCAAGAAAAACTACCGCGAAATTCCTGTTGTGAAAATCATAACATTTTGTCTTCGGTGACCTCTGGTGACCTCGTTTTAGACCTGAGACAAAAATGACCTAGTATTTCCTCTAAATAACCTCTCCACCTATCTAAAGCCGTTTACCGTTTGTCGCTACGTTGGGCCGTTTTCGAGATCTCAGGGGGGGGGGTTTCAACCCCCCCCCCCCCTGCAGTTCGTGTTCGGCTCAGACCCGCTGCAGTGCGCGTGTTAATGGGCGAGTTGGCGTGCCTTGATGCAGCATCCGTCACAAATTTAGTCATCTATTCATCTATGTATAATGTTCCCTTTCTTTCGATTTACCTAAAGGTAGGTAATGTTTTTTTTTTTTTGTCTCCGCTATTGGAGATGCACCTTAAAACTAACCATTGCTTTTGTTCCTATATATTTCAATAACTTCAGAATTGAAAAAATGGCTGAACTAATGCCACTGGCGGATCCAGGGGGGCCTCGGGGGCCATGCCCCCCCCCAAGGCCTAAAGTGGCCTGTTTGCCCCCCCCCCAAACGTCAGAAAATTGCTATGAAAATATCCCTTGATAGAGATTTTTAGCCACTTGGTGAAGTAAAGCTTTCCACAGCATAATATAGAAGCAATATGGTAGCAGTGAGGGTCAGTCAAAAGTTGCGCGAGCGGAGTCGACCTTCAAAAAAAGACTGTTGTTGGCACGTGTTTATGGCGCGGCAGCTGGTAGTTGGTGGTGTTTCGCGTGGTGTGGCATCACTGGCGGATCCGAAGGGGGGAGGGCACGGGAGCCTGAGGTGCCCCTGACAGGCCCGTGGTGCCCTCGCTAGGTCTGTGGTGCCCCTGGACCCTGGCAGGCCTGTGGTGCCTCTGGTGGGCCTAGGGTGCCCCTGCTAGGCTGCCGATGCCCCTGGGACCTGACAGGACTGTGGTGCCCCTGACCAGCCTAAAGTGCCCCCAACAGGCCCGTGATGCCCCCGACAGGCCCAAGGTGCCCCTGCGTGATGCCGTGATGCCTGCGAGGCCGGTGGTGCCCCTGCGAGGCCGGTGGGGTCCCTGACAGGCCCATGGTGCCCCTGCGAGGCCGGTGGTGCGCCTGCTAGACCGGTGGTGCCTCTGGCAGGCCTGTGGTGCCCCTGCTAGGCCGCTGGTGCCCCTGGGCCCTGACAGGACTGTGGTGCCCCTGACAGGCCCAAGGTGCCCCTGCAAGGCTGGTGGTGCCCCTGTAAGGCCTGTGGTACCCCTGCTAGGCCTCTGGTGCCCCTGACTGGCCCATGGTGCCCCTGCGAGGCCGGCGGCGCCCCTGGCAGGTCTCTGGTGTCTCTGACAGACCTGGGGTGCCCCTGACAAGCCTGTGGGGCCCCTCACAGGCCCGTGGTGCCCTTGCTAGGCCTGTGGTGCCCCTGGCGGGCTGGTGGTGCCCCTGCTAGGCCGGTGGTGCCCCTGACAGGCCTGTGGTTCCCCCGGGCGTACCAAGGGGGTTCATGACCCATGTGGCCCCCCTTGGATCTGCCACTGATGTATAATATATATGTTACAGACCGTATGAAAACCCAGTCCGTTTGCAAACGGCCTGGCCCAGTCAGGCCGTTTGAAAACGGCCTGAAAAAGCCGGCCGTTTGCAAACCGCCTGAAATAGCAGGCCGTATGAAAACGGCCTAGGCAGTTTGAAACGGCCTAGACAGTTTGAAAACGGCCTAGTCAGTTTTCAAACGGTCTGGCGAAGTACAGCAGCCTCTGAAGATTGAACTTGGTTGGATTGAACTGGAATGGATCCAGGTTGGTCGATGATCAGGTTGCATCTGTCACCGCCCGCAGCGGTATTACCATTATCAGAGCGCAAGTACAGTTTCTCGAGCTTACAAAAGCAGTGATAAATTTGTGCTAAAATAGGTAGAACACTCTCGTTTAATTTGATTCGAACCTTAATTTGGACACAGTATCGTTTATCGTGTATATCGACTCGATTATTTGTACTGCATCGATTGATTCATTCCATTATACTCATTCATTCATTCATTCATTCATTCATTCGTTTTCGCATCGCTTCGTCTCGAATCTCGATCATAACTTCTTTCATTCATACCTCATTCGTTCACATCATAACATCATGTTTCACCTCTGCATAACATCGACTCGTCCGTAACAGCATTCATGTGAATGCTTGCGCATTCCATGCCGAATGACTCGTCTACATACGTCGAACATTTTCTTACTGTGCTGATGCTCGGCCCGGCCGTTTTTCGACAATATTACTAATGATACAAGTTCACGGTCCGCCTGTGTACGGCCATCCAGTTGATGGAGCCTGGTGAAGCCACTACTGGTGAAGTCTGGTGAAACGTATCACTACAAGACTCACCGATTATTTTGCGGCATAAAACGCCGGAGCGCGCAATGGACATCAGAGTTCACATCAGTGGCGCGGGAACCGGGGGGGGGGGGCTAGCGGGGGCTGAGCCCCTTCAACTTTTCGGCTGGGAGGCTCGTAATGTATTTGAGCCCCCTCAGCTGGAGGAATCGAAATCGGGAATCTACCAACATGATTTCATAGATTCATACATAGGCGCGGGAACCGGGGGAGGGGGCAGTGGGGGAAGCTTGCCCCCACAGCTCTGGGGCCGTGGCGGCGGCGCCCCACAACTTTTCATGAGGTCAGGAACCGTTGGGGCAGCTTGTCCTCCCCAAATTAGGGGTTGTGGGTCACAAAGGAAGAAAGCATGTAAGTGAAAAATCGACCTCTTTCACTGGCTCGGCAACTCATTTGGCAGATTAAGACCTTTATTCCAGGTTGCCAAAACTTCACTCAGCGGAGACGGAATACCTGACTTTCTTGCAAATATTTTCGTTTTTTTTTTTTTTTTTTGTTGAAAAGGCCAAGGTCTGAAAAATAAGTGGCCTAAAACCGGTGAAAAAAACTGGATTTGGAGGTACCCTAGGTTGATCTCTATTGTGGTTCAGCCCCCCCCCCCCCCAGTCTGGAAGAAGTTCCCCGCGCCACTGGTTCACATTAGAGTCCTCACCGCGCCCGGTCGACCGCCGGCGGCTGGCCGGTGGCGTACGCCGGCAATACTTGACCATTGCGGTGGAAGGCGAAACTTTGAAGTCCGGGGGAAGCCCGGGTCGACCGGACGCTATACGGGCCGGGTCTCAGTTCTGCTAATCTCTTCCTGACCAGGCCTGAATTCTTCATCGGGAAAATCAGGGAGAATTTTCAGGAACTAGCGAGAATCATCGGGGATCACGAACGATATTGCGATAACGAGACATGCTGAATATAGGCGCTCAACAGCAGTTTTCCGACGGAGAATATCCGTGTGACAATATTTTTCCGGATGCCGAATGCACCTCAGGACTTCATGGTGCCATGTAATGTTATGAAACGGTCGTGCTTCAAAAAACTCAACATTGTCCAGCTGTAACTTCATGCAGACCAGATTGTTTTCAAAATGCCTAGACCGTTTGCAAACGGCCTGGTGTCTGGGAAGTTGTCATATGGCCTAGACGGTTTGCAAATGGCCTAAAATTCCAGGCGGTTTGCATACAGCCTGGAATTTCAGCCCGTATTCAAACGGCCTGACTTTTCAGTCCGTTTGCATACTGACTGGGCTGTCCAGGCCGTTTGCAAACGGCCTGAATCAGGCCAGGCCGTTTGCAAACGGACTGAGTTTTCATACGGCCTGTAACATATACATTGATTTGTAAAGGCGTTATGGCTTATGCAATATGCAATTGCAGGCACTTGGTATCTCTCCCTTATCCCTCATTGGGGGCTCTGACGGGCTCCTGAGGGCCCACGTCTATCTCCGGGAGCCCTAGACAGGCTCCTTTGGGTCCTTTCAGTCCACTACATATAGCATAAGAGGTCTCCATGCGAGTCCTATACATCTGAGGGCGTACCCTGACGTCTGAGGTATCCAACTGCAGCTCCAATGGTCTCTTACACTGGCGGATCCAGGGAGGGGGCATTTAGGGCCATGCCCCCTTCCCAGAGGCCTAAAGTGGCCCGTTTGCCCCCTCCCCCAAACGATAATTAAACATAGTTCAATCAGTGCGTGGCCTAGGAGCCGAGTTAGACAGGGGGTGTTTTACCACCTCCCGGCCCGCAAAGGGACCCAAGCACTGACTCGGAAGCGGGTTAACTGGTCGACAAAAGCAATGGTAAGTGTTTACAAAGTAATATAAAGGCATGGGTCGGGTGGGCTACCATTTATATATTTTTCTTTTTAGTTAAAAAAAAAAATATTCATAGTGTCAGGGCTGTGACGAAAAATAAGTGGCCTAAATCCGATGAGAAAACAGGATTTGGGGGTACCCTAGGTTTGGCTCCTGCATGAGTTGCCCCCCCCCCCAAAAAAAACGCAAGCCTGGATCCGCCAGTGACTAATGCAAATTAAACTAAGCAGGCACCGATCTCGCCGAACGTCTCGAAGGGTGGACAGCCTGGAGGGCCGCAAGCACTACGCCATAGCATCGAGCATCAGTGACAATGCGAGAAAATTCGACAAAGAACCGATAGATACCTATAATTGCCATCCTCGCAACTATGACATACCTAACTGCAAGTTTATCAAAATCATATAACTAACCTACCTGCCTATCGCTTACGGTGAACTTCGCTTAGTATGAATGCATTCGAATAATGATGTGTGCCAAAATGCAATGTAACGGCCTAATGTCCTGACCAAATGATAATGACCGTAATGCCCCCACTGTAAACCCTATAATGGAAGTGACACCACAGATCTAGAAACGACGCCTGGCACAACGCATCCCATCACGGCCCATCACATGGGTATTCCGACCGTTACTGGCCAGTAAAAACGCGATCATCTAAACACTGCCTCACAAAACCTGGTGCGATTACCGGCCTCAAACTGTGATGTGTTATCCGGCCGTTGGTCCCGCCCGCTCGGTGTTCGGCCGCCGGAGGCCGGTGGCCCAGCGCCCGGGGCCGGTAGACCGCTCTGACCCGTGCCACACAGCGGGGGACGCATACCACACGTGCTGGCATGGACCGCGGTGATCCTCCAGCTGGAGCGGCACCATCAGAGGGTATAGACCGGCGCGCGCCTCCGCTGCCCTCTCCTGGTCGGAGGTGAGGTAAAAAGGCGCCGCACCCAGCGCCGGTTAATTGGTAATGATGATACACAAACAGCGCTTCTGAGACGCATGCGGCGCGCGCGGCGTGTGGCGGCGCGCCGGGAGTGTATCAGGTGCGCCAGGTGCGCCACATACCGGACAGATCGCCCCACCGGATTCTGTTCTGGCTTATCATGTGAAACGGGTCGTTGGTATGGAACGGGTGCATCTAATGAAGAGCAGTAGCCTAAAACTGACGTCCAGCTAGAAAATGAATGTTTACGCGAAACGTGTGAATTATTATGAACAATGCTAACACCCCCATCTCTGCCGGGCATTGCACCGTAAAGGCTGATTGCTACCACAATGTGTGGCGTGCAGAATGAGACGTCTCGCCGTCCATCATGGGCTGAAGATGAGCGGTCAGCGTGGGAACATCATTGGGCAGCGCTGTTCGCGGCGCACCGGCGCGCCACACACGGCGCGGCCAGCTATTTCAGGCTGCAGAGCCGCGGTCCAAATGTGAAAACTAGCGGCCTCAGTCGCGCCGCTGCATTCGGTAATCAGAGACCACGATGCGACATTAGGGGGGAGTTAAATGATAACAGTAGCCCGCGGAATGCGGCGCTCTCACCAGGGCGGTACTTTGATGCCACACACGAAGCTGGCGCCCACGCTGTATGAATGGCATTAGTACTGGGGTGCATGCTGAGCTCTGTAGAGTGTTTTGCTCATGGATTAGTCATGGAATCGAGTTGCTACTCGAGTGACTACATAGAGCGACAGGATGACGCAAAGATTACATCAAGTGAAGCGTGCATCTTCTTCTGATCAGATCTTCATCAAATCAGATCACTTCTGCTGTCCTAAGGTAATATAGCTTTTTTTTACTATACCATTAGGCATTGTTCGAACTGTGTTAAATCAAGATTAAACCACTAGCGGATCAAGAGGGCATTTGTGGCAAATGCCCCTGCCTCTGCAGCGCCTGAAATTGGCGAAAATTTGCGGTTTTTCGAGAATAAAACGAAAACTGAGCAATTCTTTACGAATGACCTTCCCTTGAACTTATGAAAAAAAAATATGAAAAGACTGAAAACTGAGCAACTTTCATTAGAGTAGGTATGTTTGTTTTAAACTGCACAGCAGTTCCGAAATCCTATGTGCTTTTGGAATTTGGAAAAACGTTTTGGGGGATGCCCCCCGCAGCGTGCAAGGCGCCTTTCTGGATCCCCTAGTGGATTAAAAGGATGCGCTTTTGACAAATGACCCTGATGTCAATGTAACGCAGATGCGTTACATTTTTTTCATCTTTCATGCTGAACTGCAAGCTGTGCCACAAGCTGAAACGCGGCCATCTGCGAGTACCGCACAGACACCGTCAGCCGGCTAAATCGGCTGTGATACCCTCTCTCCGTCCCAGCTGGCGTCCACACAGACGGCGCAGTCGGCTCTGACAAACAGGGGTCCTCTATAGATGACCACCCCACTTCATGAGAACCCGGTTCTGAAGCCAACAAACAGCATACCGAAACGCGCCATTCTGCCAGCCTCGAGCCATTAATCAGTTTAGCCTTTGGAAAACAAGACTCTGTCCCACGCTCGGCACCCCGCCAGAGAACAAGGAGAGGGGAGTGCAGACCGGCCCTGATTTGAACCAAAACAAGAAAGGGGAGCAGGGACCGACCCGGTTTGTACGAAAACAGGATGAAATGGAACTCGGTCGCCAACGACAAAATATAGGACATCTGGCCGGACCTGACTTCAAAACAAGGGGAGCAGAGGGCCAGGCCCGCCACCTGGCGCCTCAGGCGCCGTGAGCGCCGGCGGCGAATTCCACCCGGTCGCTGCGTGAAAGGGTGCGACTGCCATGGCCGGAGGGGAACCGAACTTTGTCAGCAAATCACGAACTTTCGAGGGCGGAGCCAAGTGCAGCTGCTGAGAATGGAGGACGGAGATTGGACAAGGTGATGCTGCCCGGCCCTCTGAAGTATGACGTCATCAGAAGTATAAGTTGATGAAACGGAACTGAAAAGCTCTCTCGGACGACGCATTCCGCGCTCTCTGGCTCTCTCTCGGACGACGCATTCGACGCCGCTTTTCGCTCTCGGCTGAAATCTGACATCGTGGACAGCCCACGAGACACCAGCGGCTGGCATCACGGCGCCGGCGGCGGCCCCGGCCGCCCGGCCGGGCGCTGGACGGACACGGCCATCATGTCAGCGACTCCATCTCAAGTAAGGTCACGCGGTGAACACGGGTGCGCACCTAGTCCCTAAATCCTTCAAGTACACCCCCCCCCTCGTTACTGCTATGTGAGCCACATTATGTTCCCTTTTTTAGGTGTCGTCCGCAATATTTTAGGCCATTCAGTTTAGGTAGTTCGATTTATTCTTGGGACTTTCAGTCTAGGTAGCTTAAGTTCACAATTAGATCTCGGTCAATTATGTAACTGTGCGCGTGGTGCGAGACGCGTGCCGACGTGAACCCTCGTCCGGCGCCCCGTGGTGATTAAGGCGGACGGAGGGGATTATGCACCGTGGGGAGTCGGGAAAGGGACGGGCGGGCGACGCGACTTTGTACCGCACCGCGCGGCGTGTGAGTTCCAATTGCTGGACGGCCTGGTCCCAGAACGTTTCGTAAATTTTGGCATATAAAGGAATGAAAAGCGTTGTGTCAGGGAGAATGTAAATAAATGGGACTTGTAAATATCGTAATACGAGTGTGACTAGTGATGAAGGGCAGGGACCGGAGAATAGAACATAACAGGCCATATGCCAGCCACACAGTCGGGAAAGCGGTCGTTTTCAAGGTGTCTGGCTCGTCACAGTAATTTACAGCGATCAGTTTTCTTTATCTGCTTATTTTACACAGTACACAAAGGGATTCTGTACGCACACTGGACCTAACCCAGCTTGTCTCATACTGGTGGGTTCCACTGGTTGATTTCCGAGGGCTGCTAAGGCGGCTGACCTATTTCCTGCTATACCACATTCCAAGTTCCTTGACATGGCTCGTACCAGTGGATTCCTGGTACTCTTTCCTTATCAAATTATCAAACGGCTAATTACAAGGATTCTACACGCACACTGGACCTAACCGAACGCATTTCACACTGGTGGGTTCCACTGGTTGCTTCCAAGTGCTGCTGAGGTGGCTAACCTATTTCCTACGTCACCATATTCCGAAATTCCTTGACATAGCCCGTACCAGTGGATTCCTGGTACTAATTCCTTATCAAATCATTCAACAGTTCGAATACAAAGATTCTGCAAGCATACTGGACCTAACCGAACGCATTTCACACTGGTGGGTTCCACTGGTTGCTTCCAAGTGCTGCTGAGGCGGCTAACCTAATTCCTACGTCACCATATTCCAAAATTCCTTGACATAGCCCGTACCAGTGGATTCCTGGTACTAATTCCTCAACAAATCATTCAACAGTTCGAATACAAAGATTCTGCAAGCATACTGGACCTAACCGAATTCGTTTTATACTGGTGGGTTCCACTGGTTGATTTCCAAGTGCTGCTGAGGCGGCTAACCTATTTCCTACGTCACCATATTCCAAAGCTCCATGACATAGCCCGTGCCAGTGGATTCCTGGTACTATTTCCTCATCAAGTTATCCAACGGTTCGAATACAAGGACTGTGCACGCACATTGGACCTAACCGAACGCATTGTACACTGGTGGGTTCCACTGGTTGAATTCCATGTGCTGCTGAGGCGGCTAACCCATTTCCTACCTTACCATATCCCAAGTGTCCTTGACATAGCCCGTGCCAGTGGATTCCTGGTACTACCTCCTAAGCAATTCACCAATGTCCCGCACACAAGCACCACGCATATACAAAGTCGCACCTGTCCAATTGCATAATCATCTGATGAATAGGGATTGCGGAACCGGGGAGATAGATGATGCACGTCACGCCCCTGTGCGTGGAAAGTCCACCGACGCGGCTACGGGTTAGGAGGGAGATGAGAAGCGAGTGAAATGGAAGAAGACTGTACACGTAGAGGAATCGGATTTCCTGAATGAAGCTCAGCTCGGATAGACCCCACTTAAATAGTAGGCCTCGCTTGGGTAAGCCCTGGATACGTGCAATAAGTCGCGAAGTGAAGAGAAAGGGTGAGAGCGAGTTGAGGATCGATTATTGAGGATGAGTGCATAGCCGACGAAGGCTAATCCGTTCGGTTGCCGGCGCGGGCCCCATAAAGCCGTGGCTATACGGAGACGATGCAGGCAGCCCGGAGGGACCTAGTGACCCCGCCCGGTTTTAAAAGATAGGTTAGGTCCGCTATCGGTCCATTGAGTGATCAGCGCAGGATGACATTCGATAAGCGACGTAGGTAGTTTCGGAGATGGTTAGGACCCCAGGCGTCCCAGCGAGGAGACGTATGCCGCCGGTTAAGTAATGTCCCGCGAAGAAACGTGTGATGCTGCAGGACGGGGGTGAACATTAAATACCAAAGCATGCGAGTCGGGTGATCGCGGTAAGTCGGTACTGGCCACCCCGCTGTTAGTCGATTTACTCCGGCCGTGCAGCGGTCATTTCGGATAGGTCTGTGACGACAGCTTAACTACCAGCAACGGATAGATAGGGCTTCGGGCACCTATAACGCTGGTAGTCGTGGATTGTGTGAAGCCAACGGAGGCTAACCCGTTCGGTCGCCGGTGCTGTTTCAAAAGCCGTGGCTATACGGAGACGATGCAGGCAGCCCGGACGGACCTAGCTACCCAGCCCGGTTTCAAAGTTTAGATAAGCCCACCGCGGGCCGTGGTACGCTTAGTTTTCGTTTTCTTATAGGCAATTTGGCATAACTGGTAGTCATGGATTCGTGTAAAGCCGACGAACGACTAATCCCTTTCGGTCGCCGGGGGCTGGCCCGAAAACCGCGGCTATACGGAGACGACGCAGGCAGCCCGGACGGACCTTAGTTACCCAGCCCCGGTCTCAAATTTCAAATAAGTCCCCCGCGGAAACCGGACTACACAGTGTCCTGCGAGCCGTAGTCTCGGAACCGCTGGCCGAAGGACATTTATGTTTTTTTTTGTGTAGGTAGTTCGACATGGTGATGGGATGGACCGCAATAAGTCACGTAAGGCGAGGGTCGAGTGCCGAAATCTGTGGTGGGTCGTATCTCTAATTGTGTAGCGTGAGCATTATGAAGCGTTTGTCTGATGTACGGAACATTGTGGTTATGAAGGGATAATGGTTAAATGAAATTTAAGGCCAATGACTCGATAACGACTTTGCGCGCGCCCTAGCACCACCGGGGGAGGTTAGGAAAAAGGGGAGGGACCGGAGATGGTCAACTCTGGTAAATTACGAGGTAAAAGTGGACGAATGGCAGGGTTGTAAGGGGATGGATAAATGGACGAATGATTGATACATATATCTGGTGGGAGATGACCCTCAAGCTAGGAAGGGCGCTGTTGTTTGAGAGTGGGACCTTGGGTTATGTAGAGTTGAGTTCTTATGTCAATGTGATCAAGGATAATGGGTTATTATTTATCTCTCCTCCCATTCCTTAACCCTGGCCTATGTGTTTCCGATGATTGATCGCCCCGGAAAGATAGAGTTAGAGTCGGAACGGGTTCGCGAGGGGCTGTACAGTGAAGGGCTTCTAGGAGCGCTCTTGCTCTCTATCTCTACCAGAAGACAATGCCCGGTTAGCCCCGCAACGGCGAAACCCCGCTACAGATTTGGCGCCCAACGTGGGGTAGGATCAATCAAAGGAAACATGAAGTCGGTGGACCGACGTGCATTGCCGAACCCAAAGCTAAAATTTCAGAGGAAATGCGAGAGTGAGTGAGAAAACTTATTATGTCTGAGCTAGATGCAGTGGGAGCTGGTCACTCAGTGCAGCGTTACTCGGGTTAAATTGATTTGATTGAAATCAGAAAGCGTTGATTGCTGGAGGATGTATATATCATGAAGTGATAAGGGTAAATCGTGAATCAATTTTAAGTGACGGGCGAGCGGGCTTGGTATATTTTTTTTCGGCTACAGGTATCGCTAACTAAAATTTATGTGGCTCACATCTAGCGAACCCTAACCTTGAGTGAAATCCCGTGATCCAAAGTTAGAGTAATCACGCCGACGATGCCATTTTAACCCAATTTTAAGAGATTGTACCCATCCTATACCAAAAAGGTGCAGTGACCTATGTGTGACCCGTGGACTGACCCGCCTCTGGAGAGAACTGACAGGAGACCGGCAACCGTCCACGAGCCGTTTTCCGCGACGGAAAACCCCGTTACAAAGCAGGCAGTCATGTGTGTTGCCGAATCCGATGTATATATGTAATGAAGATACGACTGAGCGCGACGCTATGAAGGTATCGAATGTTGTCGAATGAAATCAGGGCTGAAGAAGGCAAGAATGATAAATAAGACGCATCATATTGAAAAAAAGGTGACGGCAGAGATTGAACATGATCGAGGTTGTTATTGAAGTAACATGAAGAACAGTAAAGTGAAAAGAAGGCAGGCACACAGCGGAGATTGACGGCGGAAGAAAACAAAATGAAGGAGACCGATGAAAACGATGCCACTAATACTGAATTACAATGCAGACCTGAAACCACAGAAGGGAAACAACAACTGAGAAGAAAAAGATGAAATGCTTTGAAATTAATGACATCTCGCGCATTTTCCTCCCAAAATGCGAAAGTGGGGAGAGCAAGCGCGCAACAAGGAGTGACGAGAGACGCCGGCACAAAATGCTAGTCATCAACAGCAGACTGGCTGATGCTGACAACCAGTACCAAAGGAGACTCAAAATGAAGACAACGCCTGAAATAAATAACAACAGAAGACCGGAAGACGGAGAAGGAGACACGAATAGAACCAAAACTACAATGTTGTTAGCAGCTACCATCGCACGTCTATGACGACAAAATCCGACGGCAACCGGAGTAATGGTGACGACAACTACAACCATGGAACATCATTGGCACAACCGTTCGGGCAGATCTGAATGTCGCCAGATTCGACCACGGACCAAAATGAACAGCCGTAATGGACCGGACCAGCCTGAGAGCCGATTTCTGGCCGCCCGCTGCACTGGAAGGTGGTAATCTGCCCTTCCATCAAATGCAGGCGGCTCCCACTTCCCACTTCCTGCAGGTTTGGAGACCGACTCATGAGATGTGCTGCAAGTCAGAACGAAGGGCTCATCATCACAGCCACATAACCGTAGAGCAGACAGCAAGGACAACAGGCCTGCACAACAACACCGACTGCATCCGTTCCAGCATCGGCAGTCAAGTTGGGCTACCTCTCCCGTGACTACCAGACCAACTGGGATGCCGGTGGCGACCAGAGCTGTGGCCCATCTACAACAACAGCCGCAAATCATCGGAAAGGCTGCAGTGTAGCCAGTAGCCACGTCTGCCGCTGGATGTGACAGCCAAACCATCATCGGCAGTCTACACCAGAGCGCAGCCTCTGCGTCCACCAGACCAACAGAAACAGCTCGGAGGTGCGCTAGAGCCACGTTCAACCCAGGCTCAGCCACAGACGACGAGTTCTGGGCCGATCATAGCCAGCCCTGACAGCTCACCAGGGCAGCTGCGTTCGACATCGATGGTCGGCGAGGACTACGACTACAACTACGAGACTGGAGAAATCCGGAATTGGGATACGACTACAGCAGCAGCCGGCCGGTTCGAGACCAAGTCGCGGACGACCTCCAGTCCGTCATCGCGGCCATCCCGGACCGGAGCTGTCGTGGCTCATGGAGCCACCATCAGGTGCCGGGCCCACTTCTTTGGCATACCACAATCTGCACCGGTATGTTATCGCTAATATGATCTGAATTATAGTAACCAAATGTAGCAATATTATTTTTGTATTGTCATATGTCGATTATTTCAATGGTTTAATTCAATTTCCATAGTTTTGCGCGCTAATTATTTGATGTGTAGTTGGTAGTGTTGTACGGGATAGTACGTGAATGTTTTAGTTCTGGAAATGTAAGAATGGCCTGAAATACTATGCAATGACACAAAAACCCGCAATCCTTAAGTCCTAATCATCCAAGCTCGAGCTACCATCCTCCCCAACCGAACACTCCTGTTGAAATAACTACCAATCCTTTAGAAGACGGCCACCCACTCTCGTCACAGAAGTCACCAAGAAACACGACGAAACGGCACTAAATAGCACGGCAGAAGCGGGCTCTCAAACGTTTAGTCGCGGGGCGCGACTATAAAAAGAGGTCTGAAAATGTAACGCAGATGCGTTACATTTTTTTTCATCTTTCATGCTGAACTGCAAGCTGTGCCACAAGCTGAAACGCGGCCATCTGCGAGTACCGCACAGACACCGTCAGCCGGCTAAATCGGCTGTGATACCCTCTCTCCGTCCCAGCTGGCGTCCACACAGACGGCGCAGTCGGCTCTGACAAACAGGGGTCCTCTATAGATGACCACCCCACTTCATGAGAACCCGGTTCTGAAGCCAACAAACAGCATACCGAAACGCGCCATTCTGCCAGCCTCGAGCCATTAATCAGTTTAGCCTTTGGAAAACAAGACTCTGTCCCACGCTCGGCACCCCGCCAGAGAACAAGGAGAGGGGAGTGCAGACCGGCCCTGATTTGAACCAAAACAAGAAAGGGGAGCAGGGACCGACCCGGTTTGTACGAAAACAGGATGAAATGGAACTCGGTCGCCAACGACAAAATATAGGACATCTGGCCGGACCTGACTTCAAAACAAGGGGAGCAGAGGGCCAGGCCCGCCACCTGGCGCCTCAGGCGCCGTGAGCGCCGGCGGCGAATTCCACCCGGTCGCTGCGTGAAAGGGTGCGACTGCCATGGCCGGAGGGGAACCGAACTTTGTCAGCAAATCACGAACTTTCGAGGGCGGAGCCAAGTGCAGCTGCTGAGAATGGAGGACGGAGATTGGACAAGGTGATGCTGCCCGGCCCTCTGAAGTATGACGTCATCAGAAGTATAAGTTGATGAAACGGAACTGAAAAGCTCTCTCGGACGACGCATTCCGCGCTCTCTGGCTCTCTCTCGGACGATGCATTCGACGCCGCTTTTCGCTCTCGGCTGAAATCTGACATCGTGGACAGCCCACGAGACACCAGCGGCTGGCATCACGGCGCCGGCGGCGGCCCCGGCCGCCCGGCCGGGCGCTGGACGGACACGGCCATCATGTCAGCGACTCCATCTCAAGTAAGGTCACGCGGTGAACACGGGTGCGCACCTAGTCCCTAAATCCTTCAAGTACACCCCCCCCCCCTCGTTACTGCTATGTGAGCCACATTATGTTCCCTTTTTTAGGTGTCGTCCGCAATATTTTAGGCCATTCAGTTTAGGTAGTTCGATTTATTCTTGGGACTTTCAGTCTAGGTAGCTTAAGTTCACAATTAGATCTCGGTCAATTATGTAACTGTGCGCGTGGTGCGAGACGCGTGCCGACGTGAACCCTCGTCCGGCGCCCCGTGGTGATTAAGGCGGACGGAGGGGATTATGCACCGTGGGGAGTCGGGAAAGGGACGGGCGGGCGACGCGACTTTGTACCGCACCGCGCGGCGTGTGAGTTCCAATTGCTGGACGGCCTGGTCCCAGAACGTTTCGTAAATTTTGGCATATAAAGGAATGAAAAGCGTTGTGTCAGGGAGAATGTAAATAAATGGGACTTGTAAATATCGTAATACGAGTGTGACTAGTGATGAAGGGCAGGGACCGGAGAATAGAACATAACAGGCCATATGCCAGCCACACAGTCGGGAAAGCGGTCGTTTTCAAGGTGTCTGGCTCGTCACAGTAATTTACAGCGATCAGTTTTCTTTATCTGCTTATTTTACACAGTACACAAAGGGATTCTGTACGCACACTGGACCTAACCCAGCTTGTCTCATACTGGTGGGTTCCACTGGTTGATTTCCGAGGGCTGCTAAGGCGGCTGACCTATTTCCTGCTATACCACATTCCAAGTTCCTTGACATGGCTCGTACCAGTGGATTCCTGGTACTCTTTCCTTATCAAATTATCAAACGGCTAATTACAAGGATTCTACACGCACACTGGACCTAACCGAACGCATTTCACACTGGTGGGTTCCACTGGTTGCTTCCAAGTGCTGCTGAGGTGGCTAACCTATTTCCTACGTCACCATATTCCGAAATTCCTTGACATAGCCCGTACCAGTGGATTCCTGGTACTAATTCCTTATCAAATCATTCAACAGTTCGAATACAAAGATTCTGCAAGCATACTGGACCTAACCGAACGCATTTCACACTGGTGGGTTCCACTGGTTGCTTCCAAGTGCTGCTGAGGCGGCTAACCTAATTCCTACGTCACCATATTCCAAAATTCCTTGACATAGCCCGTACCAGTGGATTCCTGGTACTAATTCCTCAACAAATCATTCAACAGTTCGAATACAAAGATTCTGCAAGCATACTGGACCTAACCGAATTCGTTTTATACTGGTGGGTTCCACTGGTTGATTTCCAAGTGCTGCTGAGGCGGCTAACCTATTTCCTACGTCACCATATTCCAAAGCTCCATGACATAGCCCGTGCCAGTGGATTCCTGGTACTATTTCCTCATCAAGTTATCCAACGGTTCGAATACAAGGACTGTGCACGCACATTGGACCTAACCGAACGCATTGTACACTGGTGGGTTCCACTGGTTGAATTCCATGTGCTGCTGAGGCGGCTAACCCATTTCCTACCTTACCATATCCCAAGTGTCCTTGACATAGCCCGTGCCAGTGGATTCCTGGTACTACCTCCTAAGCAATTCACCAATGTCCCGCACACAAGCACCACGCATATACAAAGTCGCACCTGTCCAATTGCATAATCATCTGATGAATAGGGATTGCGGAACCGGGGAGATAGATGATGCACGTCACGCCCCTGTGCGTGGAAAGTCCACCGACGCGGCTACGGGTTAGGAGGGAGATGAGAAGCGAGTGAAATGGAAGAAGACTGTACACGTAGAGGAATCGGATTTCCTGAATGAAGCTCAGCTCGGATAGACCCCACTTAAATAGTAGGCCTCGCTTGGGTAAGCCCTGGATACGTGCAATAAGTCGCGAAGTGAAGAGAAAGGGTGAGAGCGAGTTGAGGATCGATTATTGAGGATGAGTGCATAGCCGACGAAGGCTAATCCGTTCGGTTGCCGGCGCGGGCCCCATAAAGCCGTGGCTATACGGAGACGATGCAGGCAGCCCGGAGGGACCTAGTGACCCCGCCCGGTTTTAAAAGATAGGTTAGGTCCGCTATCGGTCCATTGAGTGATCAGCGCAGGATGACATTCGATAAGCGACGTAGGTAGTTTCGGAGATGGTTAGGACCCCAGGCGTCCCAGCGAGGAGACGTATGCCGCCGGTTAAGTAATGTCCCGCGAAGAAACGTGTGATGCTGCAGGACGGGGGTGAACATTAAATACCAAAGCATGCGAGTCGGGTGATCGCGGTAAGTCGGTACTGGCCACCCCGCTGTTAGTCGATTTACTCCGGCCGTGCAGCGGTCATTTCGGATAGGTCTGTGACGACAGCTTAACTACCAGCAACGGATAGATAGGGCTTCGGGCACCTATAACGCTGGTAGTCGTGGATTGTGTGAAGCCAACGGAGGCTAACCCGTTCGGTCGCCGGTGCTGTTTCAAAAGCCGTGGCTATACGGAGACGATGCAGGCAGCCCGGACGGACCTAGCTACCCAGCCCGGTTTCAAAGTTTAGATAAGCCCACCGCGGGCCGTGGTACGCTTAGTTTTCGTTTTCTTATAGGCAATTTGGCATAACTGGTAGTCATGGATTCGTGTAAAGCCGACGAACGACTAATCCCTTTCGGTCGCCGGGGGCTGGCCCGAAAACGGCGGCTATACGGAGACGACGCAGGCAGCCCGGACGGACCTTAGTTACCCAGCCCCGGTCTCAAATTTCAAATAAGTCCCCCGCGGAAACCGGACTACACAGTGTCCTGCGAGCCGTAGTCTCGGAACCGCTGGCCGAAGGACATTTATGTTTTTTTTTGTGTAGGTAGTTCGACATGGTGATGGGATGGACCGCAATAAGTCACGTAAGGCGAGGGTCGAGTGCCGAAATCTGTGGTGGGTCGTATCTCTAATTGTGTAGCGTGAGCATTATGAAGCGTTTGTCTGATGTACGGAACATTGTGGTTATGAAGGGATAATGGTTAAATGAAATTTAAGGCCAATGACTCGATAACGACTTTGCGCGCGCCCTAGCACCACCGGGGGAGGTTAGGAAAAAGGGGAGGGACCGGAGATGGTCAACTCTGGTAAATTACGAGGTAAAAGTGGACGAATGGCAGGGTTGTAAGGGGATGGATAAATGGACGAATGATTGATACATATATCTGGTGGGAGATGACCCTCAAGCTAGGAAGGGCGCTGTTGTTTGAGAGTGGGACCTTGGGTTATGTAGAGTTGAGTTCTTATGTCAATGTGATCAAGGATAATGGGTTATTATTTATCTCTCCTCCCATTCCTTAACCCTGGCCTATGTGTTTCCGATGATTGATCGCCCCGGAAAGATAGAGTTAGAGTCGGAACGGGTTCGCGAGGGGCTGTACAGTGAAGGGCTTCTAGGAGCGCTCTTGCTCTCTATCTCTACCAGAAGACAATGCCCGGTTAGCCCCGCAACGGCGAAACCCCGCTACATCAACATGTCAAGTGTTTCACGGGATTTCCCGTTGCATGTTTATCAAGTACCTAAATATGTTTTTGCAATGAATGCACGTTTTCGAATGCAGCGCAAACTAGCAGATAAGCAATCATATGAGCAACAGCGCGCGTTTCTTCGACGTACGTCAGCAACGAGCCTCTGGAACTACGTGGTGTCTCAAAATATGAGCATTTAACAATAATACGTTTATTGTGCGCATGTTGTCCGCCTCGTCTCCCTGTTTCGGCAGTGCTGAGCTGACGCTGACTTTGAACCTCTCTCAAACCGGCATATTTCAGACATTCAGTGGATTCCTCGCCAGTTCCCACACACCCTGTTACCGGCTCTGACCCGTCCTACCCCACTGACGCCTGTCCGTCTGCGGCTCGTCAGCTTCCCACCCCTCTCCTTCTCTCTTGGTTCGACCCCCCGCGCGGGGGGCGGGCCCACCTTGTTAGTGGACGCGTCGGCCGCCGCCGGCCGCCACCACCATTGAATTAGAGGAGCCGCTGGCGGCGGCGGCACCGCGGCGCACAAAGCGCCCGATCGGTCATTAGCCGGCCGGTGCTGTGATTAGCGGCGCACCGGCTACTAATCTGACGCGCTGCGGCCGCGCGCCGCGACAGGAGAGCCACTTGGCTCGGCTCGGAGGCGTGAGCGGCCGGCCCGGTCGAGAGGCGCCTCTCGGCTGGGCCAATTTGTCGGCGAGGAGAGGTGCTGAGCGGGGAGGATCTCACGCACCGGCCGCCGGAACTGCGCCGCCGGGCGCAGAGGAGCAGCGCGGGGAACTGGCGGTACGGAGATCGACAGGTGCGTGGAAAGGTGGAACACGCTGGAGAAGAAGAAACCCGTTTATTCCCCAATTCCTGCAACTCTTGTTTTAAAGATATTTTTAAGGACACTTATGTAGTATTCTAATAAAACCACAGTGTGAGACAAGGAAGTTGGGCTTTCGTCCTTTCATATTCTTCGTGGCTCTCCTGCTCCCTCAACTATAGGATTTCCATGAGAACAAAAACTAGTTATATTTATTTGTTACTTATTTATGGAAACGAATAAGTTCATACTTTTACCGCTTATTGACTTCCATCGGTGAGTGCAAAAGGAACAAAAAAAGGCTGGTACGTGACTTCAAACAAAAAGTGAAAATTGTAAATGAAGATGTTTTCTTGCTTATGCTATCGGGAAAATATAAAACGGCAAAGCAGTTTAATTGAGTTCCGTGCACGAAGCAGCGAAATGGGTTGCGTTTTTGCAATTCACAAGTTCCATCAATTGGGATTTAGAAATTGTTCGTTTTATATCGAATACGCTACATGTAAGGTGACGTCCCGAAGGGGCTTTCTCTCCTACAACTCCTCCAACCATCGTACCGTGGTGAATTCCGTGGCTTCAGGAACATTGCACCGTTCCGGCTTCTACATCCTTAACACATCTTTAACATCCTGATCCGCACCAGGGTAGCCGTCCAACCAAATGTTTGCCCTTTCTATACCATCCTGCCGGCTATGAAAAGGTCTCGTGAGACGGAAAGGGCCTAGCCCTACAAAGAAAACAAATCGGAGACTTCTCGGTGTAGGCGGTTCCCACGTGTCCCGTCCCTTTGTATAGGCGGCGCCACGGTCCGGCGCCACGGTCCGGGGAACCACGACCGAAATTGGTCCGGACCGAAATTCGACTTCTGTTCTTCTTCCTGGCCAGGAACTGTCGTCATCTTCAAATGTCTTACAAATATAGGTACATAGGTAGGTACTTAAGCGGAAGACTGGTTTCATTAACTCACAAAACCTACCAACGTAACATTTAGCTAAATCTATGATAGCTGCAAGCTGTTCAGCCCACATGCAGCAAATTCTAGGCTCCGGTGTAATTTATAAATAGCTGTGCAAAAAAAAGAGAGAGATATTTCACCTTGTAATAGTGCTCTATTGACAACGTCCGCTGGAAGAAAGTGAACCCTTTTTTTAGCCCTTTGACAGCTTGAGATAGAAAGTAAGCACTGTTAGCAAAAAATGGATGTCAAAGACGCTGATTTAAGTGATTTAAATTTGTTATTTGATTATTTCAAAAGCAAATTGAGTAGGCTGCTTAGGACTTAAATGCATAATTGAATATTCTATTAGTAATTGATATTTACACATAGTTTTCTGGGAAGTACGATTTATCGCATATTTATATCAAGCAAATAAATTCCATCAAATTACACATCTGCCTGCATTTAGGGCCGCTTTAGGGACCGTTTTCTGGCACATGGCTCTCGCGGCTGCTGCGGCGAGGAGCGGCGCGGCTCGGCGAGCAGCGGCGCGGAGAGGCGCGCCTCCGGACCGCCGGGCGAGAGCAGAGGGTGGGCTGCGGTCAGCCGGCATTTAATAATATCACAGTCTCCGCGCGGCAGACCACCTAGGCGGCGTCCTGTTATCTCGCCAATTATTTACATGTGTATTACACCGAAACGTGTTAATACGGATATAATTAATGGCGTGCCAGGCTAAACACGCCGCCTTGCATCTTGCCGCCGCTTCAAAGGCGCCGGCCGCTGCTGCAACCATCGTCGCCGCCAATTATTTGCAATTAGCGATACTTGCTAGTTCGGATATTGAATGCTAATTTATTAGCTGGGCCGCAATGAGATGAGAAAATTAGGCTCTAGAGGTGCCCAATTACAGTTGAATTATGCCATTTATCTGGCGCTGTGGTGAAGGACATTGGCAGTCGTCACGGATGCCTGCTGAGGTGTGCTGAGCTGCCTGTCAATGTCTTCTGGACTGTGCTGAGCTGCCTGTCAATATGTGATGAGCTGTGCTGAGCTGCCTGCCAATGTCTGCTGGGCTGTGCTGAGTTGCCTGTCAATGTCTGCTGACATGTGCTGAGCTGCCTGTCAATATGTGCTGAGCTGTGCTGAGCTGCCTGTCAATATCTGCTGGGATGTGCTGAGCCTTCTGTTGAGTGTCTGTTGTGCTGTGCTGAGATGCATGTCAATGACTGCTGAACTTTCTGAAGATGTATGTTGAGCTGTACTGAGCTGCCTGCCGATGTTTGCTGAGCAATGTCAACATCTGACAAACTTCAATGAGCAGTCTGCCAACGGTTCTGACATGTGTACAGCCTGAAATGCTATTAATTTACATACTTGCAATAGTTTGTGGTGCTACAACGTCTGTCTTTTGTTAACTACCAACAATTCATTGACTTTTTGCGTATCGTTCAGAAGCATCTGTCCAACGTTGCCCATAAACTGCCTGACTGGGTGAGTAATTGCTGGTTGCGTTAGCTGGCCTAATGACCAGGTGACCGGAGGAAGCCTCAGCCATTGCCCGCCACGCTCCAGTACTGCACCCACACTGCACCCCAAACTGCACCCCGCGGCACCCGGAACCCCGGTGGTCCTCTCTCGTCACCATCTGAGTTTCCGAGCCCCCGGCGCTGCGTTCGGGCCTTCCGGGCTGACCAACGGACGTGCGCACTTTGTAACTGGCAAATTGCAGGGAAGTTGCGTTGATTCATTGCTCAGCTTATCCATCATCCTATTGTACGATTTGACACGTATTGACCATTTAAGAGCTAATAAATTTGAAACCAGCGAGTATTTTAGGTTTCTAGGCAATTTTCTAGTCCTGGATATTCATAACACTGCGTCGACGAAGATTATCGGGCAGGCACCACGCTGGTCACAAAGTTCCCTAAAGTTTAGTCCAGCGGCAGGCGCTGACTAATGAGTGGTGATGCAAACTTGAAATTTATCTGTCAAATATCTTAGGCGTGTGAAAGTTGCTCTTCACAGGCTATATTTAGTTTAATTAGCTATACTTGTATTTATATCTAGGTATGTTCTTTCTGTCGCATGATACTAGACTTGAGCTTCAATGAACCTGTCAATTCCAGACCGATCACATTGTCTGGATCGTTTTTCAAATCTTTATCTGTCTATGCTTCTCTTTGTCTCTGGCTCTGCTGAATTGTGTCGTATTTTTAAATAAAATGTATTTTTTACCTTTAGGCGCCTGAAAGGAATCAGCGGTACGGGATAAAATTATTAAACCGCTCGTAGGTAGAAAAATCATTTAAACGTCTCGCCTATCGGCTCGACGTTTAAAATATTTGTTCTACCTACTCGCGGTTTAATATGTAATATTTGCTGTAAAAGAAATTAGGTGCAGATTTGGTCAAAGCAGGTGCATTCGCCGGATAGCCCGTCGTGAAAACGGCTATTGACATGCTATGAAGTAGACAAATATTCGGTCAATACATAAAAGAGAGCCATTGGCCTGGGCTTTTCCTTGAGTAACGTGGATCTGATCATGTTATGCCTTAAAAGGCAATGCAGCTTCAATTTAAACGGTTGCATATAAGCAAGTACACATATTCACAATAGATATTCTTTTTTTATTCCTTATTAGAATCCACTCTAGACCTACAGGCATCGATTGCATTTACTTTGCTGTACTACTCAGCAATATCAAAAATTTATCGAAGTGTTTGTCCCACGAATACGAATGCCACAATAATGTGTATCTGGATACCGAACTTAAAGGGACCCTCCCACCTTCAAAAAAGTTAATGAATTGGCACGAAAGTGATGTCGCTCGGTTCAGAAAGAGCGAAAACGAATATCTACCAAATTTCATCGAAAAATATTCACCGGTTTTCAAGATATTAGACTTTTACTTTTGTTTACTTTTTGGGATCTCCGCTGTTCCTAGCGACTTTATTTGAAAGTGCGGCATTTGTTGCGCGCAAAGCAGCATATACCACCGCGTGCTATCAAACGTTTTAGTAAAAGATTTAAAAATCGTTAGATCTCCGCTGACGTCACAAATTCTAAGGGGGCATACCAATGCACTAGCCCCTTAGAATCCGAAAACTGCAAGTTTGAAATTCCATATCTCCGAATTAAAGCATTTGTCGATGTTGTGAGTGCCCAAACCGGTATTTGCAGGCCATGGCCACCAATTTGGCTATCTCAACTCAAAACTAATGTTAAGGTGGGAGTGTCCCTTTAAGCCTGTTTCTCGCGACAGCACACCACCTATCTAATCCACTCGCCCATGTAGCGGAGAAGGGAGAAACCAGCGGCATGAAAATCAGGCGTCTGTATAATTTACGGCCTGTGCAGTGTACATTGTTTGCGACAGTGAGGGATGCGCGGGTGTGCCGGAGCCACAGGTCAGCCTGCACTGGCGGCCGACCCCCCACGGTGGCTCTGAAAGCAGCCGGCCATTAGGTGGCCATTTGATCGAGAGGGCGTCACGATAATGCCGGCCCGGTGCCATTTCTCATCCGGCGGCCACTCCGCCCTGTCTGCGAGCAGCGCGTCACTCAGAACTGGCGGTGCTGGCACCGCTGTCTGGGCTCGGTGTCTGCAAAGGGGTGGTGAGGTAACCCGAGATGGAATGGAATTTAAATAATTGGTTGTGTTCATCCCGCACGACATGATTGCATTGCAATTGTCGATTGCCAAACTTAGGTATAAAAGAATCGATAGCGAAAGCAGTGGAGCAAAGCAGAAACAACACATAAGCAGCATTCCAGCACCGCCTGAATTCGGGCATCTTTCCAAGCCAAAACTGTGCAATCATGCATGGTTTTGCGCAATTCAACATTCCGACTCGGCGGCACCTCAAAACGATACCCGGTGCCGTCCAGCCTTTTATACCACTCATGCGGCGCAGCACAGTACTTTTAACCAGTCATGCATGTTTCTAACTTTTGTTTCATGCATGTTATATAGGTCATATTTTATGCAGGATTCATCCGTAGCTTATATATCAATTAAGTTCACATCATCATATGCCACCGCAGGGCATACATATAGGTAGGTACTGGCCCTGACTAAATAAGTTAATAGCCGCGGCAAACGTCGCTGGAGCGCTGGCCTCAGGGCAGCCGGACAGTGACCACGGTACATACTTGGCAATACCGTCTGTGGCTATACCGTCACAGTACATAAATCATAAGTCACATACGCACTGAGTATACCTGACGGTGCCGCTTTTGGTCAATTTGTCTCACGCCCCATCACTTTACCCAGGCGTTAGAACACCTGTACTCACTACTCAATACTTTCTAGCACCATTTTGGGCCAACGGTTCATACCCACCGGCCCCGCCCTACACCCCAGCACCTGTACTCAGTGCCTGCCTACCTACATTCCGACTTGGCGGCACCTTCAAACAATACCCGCAGCCGCCCAGCTTGTTTCAGCGTTCCTCGGGCGCGGCACAATACTCCTAACCGGCCATAACTTGCATTAATAGATAGAGTGTAACACCATGAAAGGGGCCGAAGTGGTCGTATTTTTCAAGCGGTCAGTTAGGCCGATTTAATAAGCTTAATAGTGTCAAAATAGCCCGTCATGAACCACGAGAGCGTCGTAAATAGTGCGCTGGCCGGCCAGCCGTCTGCGGCGAAGGCGGCGCCGTCAGAGCGGCGCGCTGCCACCTGGGCCGGCCGCGGCTGCCAGATTTATTCGGCCGCGCCGCGCCGCCGCGCTATTACGCGACCAGTGGCTGAATAGAGTTCGCAGGCTGTTGGCCGCCCAGACGGCCACTAATTCCGGTATTGCGTTCTATACGGGCACTCGGAGAGCCGAAATTCGCCGAAACTGCCGGCCGAGAGGGAGGCCGGCCGCGTATTTTCTCTTCAGCCGCTAATTTGCGGCAGCGGGAGATAATCGGAGCCGGAGAAAAATCCACAGAGGCTGCGCAAGGCCGGCACAATGCGCCGCGACTGTGCCGACTGCGCAACGAGTGCGGCGGCAGCCGTTTGAAGTTGCACTTAGCGCCGCTAACGTGCCGCACTCGCCCCCAGTTTGCATAACTGGGGTCACGCCCACCGCGAGCCGGACGGCGCTGTTTCCGCCGCCGCCGCGCCGCTCACGTCAACGGCGCGTCGAGAGTGACGCTCGGGTGCGTCGCAATCGACGCGGGCCGTGTGTCGGCCGCCGACGGGACGGCGACTCAGCGAGCCGTGCTATTGGAACACTAAACGGGCCACTTTATGGAGCGGTCCATCAGCGGCTGTCCCAGCCCGCGGGCCGGGCCGGAGCAGGAGAGGCGTTATCGCTGACTCGGCTTTGAGAGCGTAAGTTGCGATTAGGAGGCTGTGTGTGTATGTGTGTGTGGTTCGCGGCGATGGGGATGGAAGGGTCGGCTGCAGAGCGCAGGGGTGAATAATGTGATCCAAATTAAATTGGCCGGCTTATGGAGATGTTGAACTAGATTAAAATGATCGTGGAGCTTTGAGTAACTGTCAAAACAGCCATTAAAACCACACTGCATCAGCCTGGCGCTTAATTTCTTTTCTACTCCTTCTCAAGAATGATCGGCAAAATATCACTAATCCACCCTGATCGCACTAGCGGCATTGTCCGAATGTGATGATTGATTGCTTCAAACTTGGCGGTCAAAATTCAGCTTAGTTAGTATCTGCCACTCAAGCTTCTTCTCACGACGTAACAAACAATAAACATATCACTCAATAAAAAATGACTATTAGACATAGGTACTTTGCAGAAAAACTCGGTAGCTTTTATAAGCCCTCCATCATTACATTTTGGCACAAATTAAAGCATATAAATTTGAGCACGTAAGTCTATTCATACGTCTGTGCTTTTATATGTTGTCCGTGTGTGTCTTTGTAACTGGATGATAAAAAACCGCAAGGCTCTCGAAGGCTGCATAACTATCACTGAAAATCATTTGATTCTCGGACATCAAATTCTGCTGAGATACCGCCTGCGCCGTCTCGCGCTGACAATAGCGTCTGCCGCCGGACCCTGGCCCTATTGTGGAGCCGCGGTGTGGTCCGACTGAGAAGGTGTTGAATGTGAAAGGAGGGACGATCGTAAACCTCTCTTACTGCGACGACAGAGAGAAGGTCGGGCTGCAGCGCGCCGGACTATTAATCGGCACTGAGCGGTGCCCTTTGTGGTCGCCCCGCGCGCTCACAAGGAGTCACACAGGGCTGCATTGTTGGCGCCGTGCAACTTCGATGAGCTCTATTCACAGCGATCATAGTGTACGCTGGATTACAGGTGCTTGGCCCGATTTGGCAATCAGCCATAAATAGAGGTGCTACATATGCCAGACGGGTTGGTCTATTGTTCGGTAATGCTGTGAAAGTTACGGTACAGGTCCTTATGTGAAATACGGCGAGACATTCATTCGTGGCTACAATCGTAAGAGCGTGCCTCTTGAGCCGAGCTAGTTAAAACAGTGTCTGTTGAACAAGGAAGATATAATCGCTTCTTCTAAATTCATTTGAATTATTTTCTTTAGAAATAAGCTCACACGGTGACATGTCAGGTCTCTTTTTAGCTCCATGAACGTATCGAACCGAAGCGAGCAAAATCGCTCCTACCTAACCAAGAAAGTGGCATCGACAGTTTTATAGATACCAAGCAGTAAACGGTGACGATCCTCCCTTCCACATATATGAGAACAAACAAAAGCCAGATGCTTCTCACTTCGGGGGTCTCCTTTTGCGGGCAATGAGCCGGCACGCTAATCCGACAACTGACAAATGCCTCGCACGTGCAACAAGACGGGACCACGACCGACGAAGTTGTCTAATGTGCACTTTGTGGAGTCGATTTGTTGGCGCCCTTCTCGGGGCCGGTCTGTCCAGAGTTGGCGCCAGACGTGCCAGACAGGGGGCCTAGGGTCTGGCTCCTGTCATTTTAATGAGCTCGTTATCACCCATTACTCTGCCAGAGAGCAGATCTCCCACACTTCGAAATGTGCTGATTGAGCACGACAGGGCAAAGCTGACCGCGTTGTTAAAAACAAAACGAAATTTTTATTCTGTTCGACATGTATTATATGAATTTTGGATACACCATAAATCCTTTGGTCCTAAAAAAGAAACTGTAAATAAAGATCACAAATCCACCGAACGCGTCATGACCAAAAACAGCGAATAGTTCCCGGGATATATTTCTTGGCATGGTTGCATCGTTTACATTTTCCTTTATATGCATACCAGCTATAACAGTTTTAATAATGCGTAACAAAATTTAAACACAAAAAGAAGCATTAACGATGCGTCTGCGGTAGGTCCCGACCCAAAAGTCCCCGCTACATGAGACCTGTAAAACGAGCCTATCTTGCCTGATGACAGAGACCATGGGTCCGCCTGTGTCTCATCAAACGCAGTGGTCTGTCGACCGGTCCGGCGGTCGCTCCAACGCGGGTGGCCACCGGAAGGTCCCAGATTGCAGTCGTCATTGCAGACTCTTTCGGTGCTATTCCACCGAGCCAGCACGGCTTGGTTATTAGCCGAACGCTTGATAAGCCGTCTCAGACCGGATTGATGAACTTCCGGCAGCCCTCAACTCAGCACCCTAATTTCGCAATTATGTGGAATGTTAGAGCAGGCCTGTGTATTACACAAAGTAATTAAGTTGGCGACATTTCGACGCTCTACTGGAACACTTTCAGTCCCGAGAAGAACGTCAGGTCGGTCAGACAGCTCAGACATTATTTATTTTACAGGTCAAAAATAGTCTGAAGTTGTCCGTGTTAAGGGTAGAAAATAAGTACCGAGAGCACCAGCCCATCAAGGAATGAGAGAACGGCCGAAACTAGGTCTGATATACCAGAAACATATGTCTATAGCAAATCATTTATAATTTTCATTTATATTTCTAACGCCCTCCGAATCCACCGCACATTTTTTTCTGAATAAAACGGCACCCAGAATAGCGTAAGACCTAACGTATTTCAAAGTTGGTATTTGGTAAGCCCTTTCCAATTCACTGCATCTTCCATCCATGCATGCGGCGCCGGCGCTTCGCGCTCAGCTCAGTGTCTCCGTCAATATTCGGTCCGTTATCTACTGAAATAATCCGCTCTTTCTTCCACTGCTCGTTAAGTTGCATACCGACGTCATTTCTCATAGCAGCGCTATCGGCCATTCCTTCCACCACAGACGGCCTGCCGCCGGTAACCACCTCCGCAATCCGCTCATCGCTCAACGTTTCCTTCCTTCTACAACCCCTCCTCTACCGTCCGGATCACCTCTATTCCCGCAGAAACCATCTCTCTGCGCCGACTGCGACCGGTCGGCCCCGTCAATTCCAGCGGCGATCCGCCACTGATCCCGACAGTCCTCCTCAATATAGCACCAATCTCCGCGGCGGCCGGTCGCTGCCACCCAATCGGCGCCCAATCCGCGCCGCTAAGCCCGCCGCCGTTTGCTCGCCGGCCGCGCTGCGGAGCGCTCTGGGACTCTGCCGGCTCGGCGGGCTCAGCGTGGTTCTCATTTCACGGGCGCGCGACCGCCGCAGCGCCGACGCTCATTTCACGCGCCATATCCGGCGCCGATATCGTCACTTTAGACGGGCGACGCGATAAACCAGGCCGCCGACGGCCGCCCGACTCCGGTAAAGAGACGACGACGCGACGCAGACGCGCACGACGCGACGCAGACGACGCGACGGCAGCGACGGTGGTCCAGACGGCAGGATATGGTGCCAACGGCCGCGATGGTCGTCTTGTAGGAGCGAAACAAACGGAAACGCGAAAGGGATGACCGGTGGAAGTGGAAAGAAACGTGGATAATCCAGCATAAGTTTGCTTATTTGGCCCGGCAAACAAAATACCACTTTCTGGGAGATGATATGCCGTCATTATTGTTTAAACGTAATGGAGAGGTGTAGGTATAAGTAACTGAAATAAATGGAACACTCATAACAGTCGTGATACAACTTTTGAAGCAGAGTATGCGACGCTTATTCGATCTAGCTCGCAACCACATACCAATCGCTTGATAAATAAAAACGAACAGTGCGTCATACACGCAAGGCAAACAGATGTCACAGCGCACTTTTGACACCACTGAGGTGTGTTCTGCGCCACAGCTGCTGATGATGCCACCGTCTAACACATGCACGCGTCGAAATTCACCCCAGCATGTGCAGATCGCGTCATAACCTGTAACATTCGCTCCGTTTAGGACAAAACAGCTGCTCAGAGCGACCGCAACGGGTGTGGTTCGTGACCGAAGTCTGTTCAGGTGTTACAGTGACGGTTTCTTGTCGATCTCGTGTCACGGGGTGTCACGCTCGTGTCACTGTGTCACGGGATAACGACCGAGATGACACATCTGCGGTTAGCGCGCCGCCGCGCGGGTCAGGTGTGGGGTTGTAATGCAAGTAAGGCCTACGGCCTACCATGCCGACTGAGATGAGGGAACTCGGGGAAACGTCAGAGGCCTAACTCTGAGTCACCCAAGGCATGCAGCGAATACCTAATGCAGAGACATTATGGGCTCAGGGCTGTCTGTCTCACAGAAAAAAAATATTCAGGTTTCTTGTCTAATGGTCAGAACGGTCGCCCGGTGTTCACACTAGCGATTCATGTGTGAATTAGTTGTTCCCAGGGCTGCGGAGTCGGAGTCGGAGTCGGAGTCGGAGTCGGTCGGAGTCGACAGTTGTGACCGAAGTCGGAGTCGAAGTCGGAGTCGATTTTAGAAACCCGAGCCGGAGTCGGAGTCGGAGTCACCGAAAATTTGTCGACTCCGCAGCCCTGCTAGGTCTGCGGAGTCGGAGTCGGGAGTTGGAGTCGGTCGGAGTCGACAATTCTGCCCGGAGTCGGAGTCGGAGTCGGAGCTGGTTTTTGAAAGCCGGAGTCGGAGTCGGAGTCGGAGTCGCCGAAAATCCATCGACTCCGCAGCCCTGGTTGTTCCAGTAGGTAATAACTCACGCGGTAAGAACTCCTTGCCTTCTTTCCTCTCTTCTCTCTCTCTCTCTCTCTCTCTCTCTCTCTCTCTCTCTCTCTCTCTCTCTCTCTCTCTCTCTCTCTCTCTCTCTCTCTCTCTCTCTCTCTCTTCTCTCTCTCTCTCTCTCTCTCTCTCTTTCCCTCTTCCCCCTCTCTCTCTCTGTCTTTCTCTTCTCTTCTTATTTCTTCAGTTTCCTCTCCATCTAACCATGCTCTCCCCCGTCCCACACCGCCACATCGCTCACTCTCCGATAGCTCCGATCGGCGGATCGTGTTTCAATAACCGGAGGAGGGCCGGCAGCACGGATAATCAGCCGAGCCCGATACCCGTCCGATTTGTCACTCAGATTAGAGGATCGTCCGGCCAAGATTGATCGCCCACCAGCTCTTCAGGCAAATTAGAAATATGGCGGTGCGGCAATCGCAGCGCGACCGCGCGGCAATCGTGGCGCGACCGGTCGCCGTTCGAGTAAATTAGCTTAGCGCTGGACATGAATCCATCACTGGGTCGGTAATTGGTAATTGGCACGCTGCCAGCATTGTTTCACTGGTGGCTACAATTTGTCGCAGCTGCCTGAGAAGCTCGGGGATGTCCGATCTGAGATGGGCCAATTTTCGCCCCGGGCGAGCGGCCGGAGCCCGTCGGAGGGTTGATCACCGCAGCTCGACAGAGGGAGAGATGCCTGATCGGTCACCGCGGGCTGACCCCGCGCCCCGTGACACGCGACACGGACCGATCGGTCACGGCCCGTGCCCGTGTCTGCACGGATACGGACACGCCAGTTACCGATTGGTGATGACCGGGTTATGGCACCGGCAGGGGGAGAGGGATGATCGGGAATCGGGACATGCCAACCCCAGAAGGTGGCAAGCGGTGGGATGAAAGGCATATGCTTGATGCAGAGGATCTGAAAGCAACAAACATGCAATGCATAAGTGTATGATTGACTTTATTGCCGTTCGTTATATTGCATGTAACAGCATTGCACTTCGCAGCAGTTCATTTGTTTACACACTCAACTACGCATCTTCAAAATGTGCAAACTTCTAAGTTCTATCGAGCACGCAGCAATCGATGATACGCCAAACTTAATGAAGGGAAAATGAACATACCATCGTAATAAAATGCGAATATAACAATGCTATCAATATATAATAAGACTCATAAGCACTAAGCAAACATTGCTAATGTAAATATAAAGTAATTAATTTAATCATTAAACGAATAACATATTAAGGAAGCATAATAACTCTACGTCACAGACGGCAACCTAAAAACCATTACTATCACATGTCAGTGCCTATAATTACGTCTTCCTTGTCTCGATACACATACAAGCACACACATGTACACATATTTTCATGTCACTTGACTGCATACGTAAAGTCGATCAACGAAAGACTCGGTGACTAGCCACGTCTCTATCTAGTGCGGTATGGTTTGCCGGGCGCTCTAAAACCACTAAAGTGGCTTTCTTTTGCAATATATCATTTGCAAAATTGCAACATAACCGAGAGCAACTGAAAACGGAAACAATACGGTCTCAACGCATATGGCCTTCACTCCACAAGTTGCGTTACGCCCCTAACACCAAACACCACTCACTTTAGCATTTTCAGCAGAAGCAGTATTTTCCCTCTGCGTGAAATTATTGGCTTCGTCTTTGACGTTCGCATTGATTGCTCATATCTATTCGTTGTCCATATAAGTCTGTTCTCATTCAGCATAGCCCGGGTGATTCAATTCAAACTCAGAACCGCTCCAACGGGATTCGGTTCAATGCGATGCCGGACAGTTGATCATCAGGGACTAGTTTCCAGCCAGTCTTCACAAGACTATTCCCGGCTCTGATTACAACTAGTCATAAGGCCTGTGAGAGCAACTAGCTAGGGACAGTTTCTTCAAGTTCAGTCACCAGATAGGTTCATATCACCGCCATATGTGCATCCATCCAGAGGATCGCTCTCCGACTCGCAGTCTGAAAACTGCAGCTCGTCGGAGTTGTGGCACGAGCCCGGGAAAACCGGCTGCTCTGCGCCCACAGCCGGCTCGGAATATACTGGCGTTTGGCTGCTTTCAACGGACTCGTGGTATGGCATTGTCTGTCTGTGTTCGGGTGTTTCGTTGAACAGGGGATTCTGGAGACCAACGGATGATCCCTGATAGATCGCCTGGTCGCTTTTTGAACATGTTTCCGGAAAAGCTAACTGTTGACTGCTCTCTGGAGATTCAAAGAATAGCTGCTGATTCATAACTTCAGCCGCGGCTGTTGTAAACACCGTGTGATGTTCTCTTTGATCAGCTGACTCTGCAAACAGCAGCTGCTGACCACTGTCCACCACAGGCTCTGAACAGACTGCCTGTCCGCCATCAGCCGTCTCTTCAGCGGGGCTACTCACCGGCAGGGTTTCGTCTTCGTCAGTGTCACCATACTCCGTCTGTCCATCCACCGCCACCCTCAGGTATGGTGTCTGTTCAGTGCTGGTCTGTTCGGGGTGTACAAACACCGGCTGAGGCTCTGTTCCGTCCGTCTGTGTGTAAACCAGCTGGTGTCGGCCGTCCGCCGCCGAGACGAGCGCTGATTGGTGGCTGCTGGCTACCGTGAGCAGATCGGAGAACACGGTGCCGTCGGGAGCGGAGAAAGGCACGGCGGTGGTCCAGTCGAGCCCCGGGCACAGGGTGGAGAGCGGCGCCGGCAGACCGTCACCTGGCAATGAAACAGCGGGTGTCAATTCACATGGGAATGGTGCACCAGCTGATGCAGGCACGTCACAACATAATGCGCATTGAATTCATTCCCAATGTGACACCATAGACGAACTGCATTTCTCTATGTAGATTGCTGTCACAGACAGCATTGTACTTGTCAAGCAGTACCCTGAAAGAGAGCCTAAAACCGAGTTCAGAGGGCACACGCAAGTCTCAGAGCTAGACTGAGAGGACCTCAAACATACCTGATGTGGTTCGAGAGCTTTTGGTACTCGGTGAACCCACGGGTTTCGAATCCTCGACCAACATAGAGCCTCCACTCTCTAGCCCTAAATCTAGACCTACTCGAGATTATCGGACAGGCGGTGGGTAGTAGTTACCGATTGTGATGGTAGGTGTCAGCACTGGCGGCGTCGGCTCGAGGGGCAGCATCAGGTCCTTTGTCAGGTCACTCAGGCTGATCACTGGAAACAAGCAAACAGACATGCACCTTAATATATAAAGATGCCATTTACATGCAAAACAAATTCAGTTCAATATGAAATGTATGCTGATGCAAACATTTTTGTCTGCAAATAGCGAGATATTCGGAGGCATAAAAAACCGAGAGCATCAAGAACCCCCTTCGCCTCAAAATGATTTCCAATACATATTATGGAAACTCTCGAGACCCCGGCTGTTTCAGACTCAAACTATCGCTGCTTAGCTCTCGTTCTTACGTGGGGCCGAGGTGGGAGGTCGCTGGTCCTCCGGTGGCGCCACCTGGGTCGACAGGCCAGGTCCGCTGCTGCCGCCCGCGGCGCAGACTGACGAGGAGGCCGTCAGCTGCTTGTATGTGACGTTCTCGCCCTTCCTCCATTTGGCTCGGCGGTTCTGGAACCATACCTGCCAAAATATTTGAGCAATTTGAGCAATCAGAGAATTGAAGAATGCTCAACAATTCGCATGGTTCCCCTTGAATCTGCTGGTTTAGATGCAAGCATCGACTGAATGACTGATTCAGATTCAACATATGCCAGAAGTTGTCTAAAATGTAGCAGCGTTTGGTTTCGAACTGAAATATGTGACACCTGACTCAATGAGCTGACGCCTGCTCTTCCAGTTTCAACCTTACGCTTCTTCCAACTCACTGTCATGCATTATCAACGCTCCGAACCTCCCTCTGTCATGCCCACCGACCCTTCCGATCACCGAGCTCCCCCTCCACAACTGACCTGCACCCTGGCCTCTGTGAGGTCAGCGCTGGCGGCTATCTGCTCCCGGAGCACCACGTCTGGGTAGTGGGTAGCCTGAAAGGCCCGCTCCAACTGGTGCAGCTGCTGGCTCGTGAACGTTGTCCTGTGCGCAGAGGTGAATGGCAGTCATACCAGGGGAGGTTACGTTCAGTTAGGTTACGGACGGGCATGAGGGTAGAGCTAGAGTCACTTCACATAGAAGTTTATCGAGCAGAGTTGGTTTGAAGGTTCGAAGAAGCGTCTTGATATTAATTGGTGTTTCAATTACGATGCATCACACAAAAGTAAGTAGACAGGGGTGAGTGACCGTGATGAGCATGAGAATGCGTAACAAAAAAAAAAAAAAATACTGACACAAAGCCATTTCCGACACAGACGAAGCAGCGGTTCAGTTTAAAAAATCAGTTGCTCGATGAAATCTGTCCCAAACCAAACTCCGTAGCCTGCGCCGGTCGGTTTACCGGTATCGGCGCTGTTTCCTTTTCAGCGGTCCGGACAGTGACGTCAGAGTGATGACGTCACCACTGGCCGTGTGGATGGTGGTCAGGTCGTCCAGCAGGCCATCGGGGCTACAGTCGGGCCGAGGAGGAGGCTCCTCAGAGACAGTCGGCAGGGCTCCAGCCACACAGAGAGCTGGAAGGTAACGGGAGCTTAAATTTGCCGTCAGAACAGTCAGTGGCGCAGTTCCTGGAAAAGGTACAATAATAGCTGCAAATCACTTGATACCTACCGATCAAAGATTTATCGTCAAAAATCACCATCCAAAACACCTTCTCAAAGTTAACCCTCGCCGGCACAGGGGGGGGGGTGATGCACCCCCCCCCCCTAAGGTTTTTCGCGAATAACTCGCGTAAAAAGCGGCCGATCGCGACGAAACTTTCAGTACCCTCGCATTGATCAATTTTACACCTACCCTGAAAATTTCATGACCCTGACCCCAACGACCTTTGACCTGTGACCTCTTTTCCGAGACCATGTTTGGCCGGAATCGCGATTCGGCGTATGTCGGCTAACATTAGCCGCGCGTTTGCAAGCTTTTTGTGGTTTCAAACGTTCAAACATGTGATTTGATGTCGCTCCCATACATTAGGGTGGGTGTCAAGGTCACCTGAAGGTCAGGTCAGGTCATTGACCTTTGGTGACCTCGGGTGACCTCGGTTCACTTTTTCGAGTTTTACATGTTTCTAGGCTAGTTTTTGGAGCTGAATTCGAATTTGGCAACCATTTGAACATTTACGAAGTAGTTTTGGTGCCTTCGTAACATGTTACGAAGCTGTCAGAGGCGGTTGACACGTATTACGAATACCCGTCACAACCCCTACCAGTTGACCTGACCTGACCTGACCCGACCTGGTCTAAATGCTTAAAGACATCATCTCTGATCAAAACTAACACGATATTCGTGATCAGCACCCCGGAAAACCACATAGCAGCCACAATTTACGACTTTCTAACAGGTCCCGATTTTCCCGGTTTTCGGGTCATTGACCTGACCTGGAAGGTCACCCGATGACCTAGGACCTTAAAATTGGGTATCATCGGCTTCGTCTCGTGACGGGCAACACGCTCGTTTTTTCCGCGAAGCTCTAGCTCGATCAGGGGCCAAACGCGAGGGGGGGTCGTACCAACCAACCCCCCCCCCCCCCTTGTGCCGTCGAAGGACGCAAAATGGCCTGTGCCGGCGAGGGTTAAAATCCGATCAACGTATGCCTTCATAATCCTCCATATATCATTATGACTTTGCATTACGCAACACATGTCACAGGCTACTTCGAGCACTGCAATCAGCGCAGTCTGCCGCGTAACGGTATTCACCGTCTTTGTAGTGCGGCGCAGCATAACTTCAGGCGTTTACAACTAGTGCCATCTAGCGGGCTGAGATATAAGTTCCCATTAAGTACGGTAACGCCCGGACGATGTCTTTTCAGTCTTTTATGAAGGAAAGGAGTTACACTTTTGGGGTATAAGGTGATGGGAAATCACCTGTGGTAGGCTATGGAGCAAAACAATAGACCATTCCTTTTTGCCAGGTTAATCGCTACTTTGTAGGTAAAAGAACGCACGCTAAAAAAAGAAACGTTAAGAGAAATAGGTAACAATTCCATTAAAAATAAAAAAGACGAGTGATTTATGCGATATGACATTTTAAGCTCCAGAAACTTCAGCCTGACACCATCAGCAGCCCTAGCAAGGCGCCCAGCCCCAGCCCCACCGGCCGCCGGCGGCGGCGGCGGCGGTAGGGTCGCCGTAATTACATTTACCTGTAATTGAATTGGCTGAAATCTGGTCAAGAGCGGGGCTTCCTAAGCGCTGAGCGCGGGCCGGGAGACCGTGAGGGACCGGCTACGGGCTCCACACGGTGCACGTGGGGTCCAGTGGCTGCAGTGGAGGGTGGCTGGGTGGTGACTGAGGTAACACGAGTGATTGGAACGAACGGGAGAGTCACACACGGGATGTGAGGCGGAACGGTGAGAAGAAACGTTGATAGCGGTGACGTGTTTACTACGACACGAGGAGCTGAGTCGAGAGGTGTGTGCAATACTTGCGAGCGTAACAGAAATAGGCGCGAGCATGGCAATGGATGATGGGCTTGCAACTTGCAAGTTGTAACAGTATGTAACCTGACTGATTGAATTTCCGACATCAGATATCGGACGAATGGGCCGTCTAAAGGGACATCTACATATCTCACCTGACTGATCGTGTGTCTCGCAGGGCGCGTCGAAGGGTCTCGGAGACAGAAACGGCAGCTCCACGCAGCGAGATGTCCAGGGCAGCATCTTGACGTCCGTCAGCGGCGCAGAGCAGGAGACTCGGAGACACTCACAGAGGAGACCAGTGAGAGCGGACGAAAGGACCAAGGAAGGACCACCCTTGAGACCACACTGAGGACCACGATAGGGACCACAGAAGGGACCACCGAGCAGATCACACGCTTCCGCTCGCACATACCCCGGACGCCGCGCAAGTCCAGGGTTTTTGGCAGCTGGCCCCGGAGTTCTCAGCTGCCTCAGACAGATGCGTTGGTGTCCGGCTCTTCAGCGGCGAGGGAACGTCTGGAGAGGTCTGAGGGAACGGAACGACTGGATGCCGCCGGCCACCGACTCTGACTAGTGCTGTGTGTTTGGTCGTGAAGCGGGTGATAGAGCAGACCGCCAGTCCCACTCTCGCTCAGTCAGTGTGGTCCTGCACCCCTCCGCTCGGACCCGAAGGAAGCCCAACAAGTCACTCCGCGCCGCGCGTCGCACCAGGATTTGTCGCGCTTGGCTGACCGATAAATCAATAGGAAGGCATCGCAGCTGGCGCAAAATGTGCACAAACTTACCGCAAATGTGATTCAAATAACCCGACACCGTACGATTTTTGTGACAGGGAATTAATGTCATAGTCATGGAATGTAGCATATCTGTCAAAAGTCCCAAGCATCACGAATCATGTCATTTACGTGATACCAAGTTTGTTGAGATAAACTGATGTCGCCGAGTTTGTTGTTGTGTGGAATGAACGAAAATGAAAAGAGCAGACATGACTACAATGAGTTGTGGCAGATGCATCGGCCGGCTGAGAAGATAAGACGCGTTGTAATAATGGCATAGTGATTGAACTGCCAAAAAAAAAAAGTGGAATGAAATGCCCACTTTCATGCTCGCTTCCCGAAACCCCACAACAATAGTGCACACGAAATGATAGATTTAGACAACCTGTATTGTTACACAATGAAAGCGGCACAATCGCTGTGCAGCATCACTTACGCCATAAAATATTAATTTAACGATGCCCTAGCCTTAAGTACAATGGTAATTATGCCGTGTCATGTCATGCCACTTCAAAGCAGCTTTGATTAGCCACACTCAACAGACGCCTACCCGAAATGATCTGCTGACAAAAAAAAGACGAAAAAGTTTGGAGCCGAAGCGATAAACAATCAAAACACCACTGTTCACAAACGCAAAAGGCCCTGAATCCAATAATCATTCACCTTGTGAGACTGGACTATTCTCGAGTCAATCATCAGGAAATCAGCACAACACCTACACAACAGATGAGTCGATTGACGGACGTACACCTAACTGAGGGGCATCTGCGTCGGCCAACCAGCAATATAAGCATGAACAACCCGCATGCGAATCGAAAGCCAGCAACATTTCCGAGGCCACGGAGATATTTGTAGACAAAGGGCCTTACTGTGTCTCTAGCATTCAACCATAAATAGCACGCCAGCCTGTGTCCGACCTTGACTACATATGCACTACCGCAAGTGAAACACGCCACAACCGCCTACCAGCCAATAAACAAACCAACCTGTCAACCACTCAGCTAACAACCGGCTACCCATCCGCCCAGAGGGCCGGGCCGACCGACCGACCAGCCGTTCATCCACCGAGGAGCCAGCACGGTAACCCTAGGTAGCCAGACTGGTAAAGCCGCTGTAACCAGCCTGGTAACCGCCTGTAACCAGCCCAATGGCGAGCCTGCCCGACCGCCGGCCTCAATCCAGAATGGCTTACAGTCATCTAGCTAGATAATGATGCCAAATGATGACTTCGATTAATCCCGATTTTTTAAAAGAAATTCCCAGCTTCCTGGCAATTCTATGAAGATTTCTACTTTGTGAAATAGCAAATGTTCTCGCTAGCGGCTAGCTTACGACTAGCAATGGACCGACTGTCTTACAACGGCGAATGGGAGCGAGTCATGAGAAACTCGTTCTATGAGAAAGGCAGAACGGGAACCTGATTCCTATCAGGGGATTCCTGAATGGCAGGCCGGCATGGAGTCTATCTTTGCAAGGCTAAATGGAGGCAAATCTAAGAAGGCTATCCGCTACTTTTTCTCTCTCTCCCTATTCTGCCTAGCCGGGCGGTTGTACCCAGCCCATAAGAAAGTTGAACTACCAGAACCGTACAGACATTCCGTTACGGTTGACCCTAGTGAATGGTGATTTGAACAGGGGGATCTACCGGCTGCCGCAGGCGACACGATACTATACTCAGTCAATGCACTCCAGAGCCAACCACGGCCTACTCACGATAAAGCTGAGTCAAAACGGCGGCAGGCCGAGAGGGACGCCCGGTGCGCCGAGCTGACTGACCAGGCGCGGATACCGCGTCTTCCTGGGGCGTTCTCTCGGCGCCGCGGGCGGCCGGCCGACGCAGGCGGACAGCGAGCCCGGTGTGGACGACCGGTCTCCAGTGTCAATCGGCTCCGCAACGGAGATGACTTCAGGACTGGGAGGTACGGCTGATAGACGGCGCCGAGGTGGGGCGCGCTGTCCGCCTGCAGTCCGCGGGCCGCCCGGACCTAAGTACTGACGCGAATTATGACGTAGCGGCGCCGGGGGCGGCGGCCGCGGGCGGGGCGGTTGAGCGGCGGGACCGAGGCCGACAGCGGCGGCCGGTCGGTCGCGCGTCTAGGGGACGGAGCGGCTCTCTACAACTCCTTCTTCTCCTCGGGCGCGGCCGGCGTGGGCGCTGCCGAGGGTCCGGGCGCGGCCGCCTCCGCCGCCTCCGCGGCCGCCGCCACTGTGTTGGCCGCGTCCGGCTCGGCCGCTCGCTGCGGTCGCACGCGCTTCACACCACACAGTCGCATCACGTGGTGAATGGCCGGCACGATCAGCGGCCACGTGAGGAAGAACAGGTGCCCGCACAGGTAGACCGACTTGAACAGGGGCCACCAGCGCCGGCGCACCACGGCCACGAACGGGATACACGAGTAGCCCAGGAATACAACCGTGTAGAGCCGCAGCACCAGCTCGACGGGGAAGCGCAGCCACGTCTCGGTGCAGAGTGACACGAACGACGGGTACTGCAGCAGCGCCCCCTCCACCTGGTCGACATGAGGGCACACACTCGGTTAGAAATACGGAAACGGTCCAGGCATGTCAACAGTCGCTCCTCACAGTAACAGAAAGTCAGAAAATGGTAACATCCACAAACAAAGTTAAAGACAAAAGGCACGTATGCGCATACAAATATACAAACACACAGACCGTTAGTTTTACAAATACCTGCACAGTAACATACTAATGTAATACACATCAAACACCGCATTGCGAGAGTCACACCAACAAACGACCACCAAGCCAAATACCAAAGGCAAGCTTCGAGCACAAAGTATGACAGCTTTACATACCAGTATAGCGCCTTTTGGGGCGACTAACGGAGCGAGCGAGGGGGTGAGTCTTGCACGTGCGAAATTTCGAGGGGGTACCTCCAACTGACTTGTGCACGGCACCCTACTGACCGGTTTCTAGCGATGTGCCAAATTTGAGCACAATCGGCCCAGCCGTTCTCGAGATCTGGAAGCGGCACCCTGCACGTGCGCACGTGCAGAATGGGTCCCAACTGACTTGTGCACGGCACCCTACTAACTGGTCCCTAACCGTGTACCAAATTTGAGCGCCATCGGTCCAGCCGTTCTCGAGATCTGGAAACGACCCCTGCACGTGCGCACGTGCAGCAGCACCCCAACTCTGGCACATGGATATGCAGTGCCTAGTGGGTGCCTACCTACATGCCAACTTTCAGCGCAATCGGCCAAGTAGTTACCGAGATATTGCAACAATTACAAAACTGACACCTCTTCGTTTTGCGCGTGGCACGTGCATAAGGGGTCACCCACATGCATCGGGAATAGTCCAATACTTGGTAGAAGGAATGAAGCTACCCTACAAAAATTACCCCGTGTAAATCGGTCAAGTGGTTGCTGAGATATAGGGTAAGGGCGGGTAAGAGTACGCGGGCGATAAGAGTACGCATCAGCTGTTTCGGTTGCTTAGCAACGCGGGTTTGTCGAGTTCATGAAGTGACATGAAGCCGCCAGTGCGTGCTTGTCACCAACGGAACGTGGGCGTTGAGCGGCGACGCTGTTGAGTTTAAGGCGATGAATATTATTTTCGAGCGTTATGATATTATTATGGTATGGTAAAATAATTTTGATACTTGGCAGTTGAGATAAGGTACATTTCCGTGATTGTTGTGGGAAACTTGTGAGGTTATCTGGGGAAATACTGTGCAGTGCAATATTCTGTTTGCGAAGTTTTGCACAACGTTTCGGGGTTGTTTTGTGCGCGAATTGCATGTACGGTAAGAGGACGCACTGTCCAGGAGGGTAAGAGTACGCAGTATTATACATTAAATCGAATATACAGAAATATAAAATTATTAATCTATCGCTCAACGACGTTTGTTTTGTAGGTATATCATCAATGGAGCACTGTGATGCAGATGCGTACCCGAAATTCTTCCAAATACGAGTTATTCTCCCTTTTGATTGTACATTTTTTTAAGAAACACACGACATGATTATTTCCTGATTTATAGACTTGAAAGATGTATTTTATGTTTTTCTTTTTGGATACTAGAATTAACTTAAGTGCCCTCTGAGTTTGAAGTTAAGCATTTGGACAGTACAAGCTGAATAGGTGTGTGTTCATATGCTTGCGTACTCCACCCGCCTGGCGTGCGTACTCTTACACACCCCATATGGTAAGAGTACGCAACTGCAGCGGTTCAGAAAATGTCAGTTTTAGACCACTTCCATTTACGCTGAAGGATCGTTGCCCCATGGGTTGATAGCTAATTCAATGAACTTTAATATTCCCTATTTGCGATTTCTTTCTTTCAAATATTAAACAAATGAGAGCAAGAAATCCACTAAGTGCGTACTCTTATACGACTTCACCCTAAGCCTCGCAAAAGCGTCCGCACGGCCGGCCGGCCGGCCGGCCGCTCATACTCAGAAATTTCCGTTAATCTAAGGAAAGACTACGCTCGCTTCGCTCGCTCCGTAAAAACCCCAGTTCCATCGCTCCTACCCTTTTTCATCCTCCATCCTCTCACCTTTCGCTCCCAGAGGATGATAACGAACTCCATAAAGAATAGGACGAAGTAGCCCAGGTGGTATCCGTGCCATACCGCCAGAAACATGAGCGTCAGGAACTGGGACGCATACCGACTGCCCAGGAAACGCAGACGCTTGTACACGTACCTGCCGAGGCAAGAGTGGCGGTCAGAGCACGGCGTGGGTGTGGGTCTACGGCAGGGAGAGCTAGGAGATACCTAATAATAAAAGACTACAATACGTGGGTGGAAATGTTTTACCTTAAGTATTTACCTTAAGTATTTACCTTAAGTAAAGGTCATTAGATAGTACCCTTTCGAGTAATAAGACCCTTTACTCAAGAGGCGCCTCCTCCTCTTCTGATGAAGACGAGTTGGCTGCCATGCTTGTTGTCGCCATAAAATGACGACCACTGTTGTTAGTGACAGTAGCTACTGTTGTTAATACGATGAGTAGCCACTCTTGAGCATTAGTAGGAGAAGTTGTAGTTAACTTGTCGGGGTGGTCCTTCCATTCTTTCCCAAGTCTGAACTTAAAAACATCGACATTTGGTGCTTCAATAGTGTTCCTAGACAGCTTGTTCCACGCCCGAGTCACTCGTGCCGCGAAGAAGGCTTTCCTAGGTCCCAACTGATGCTGAACCTGCAGCTTTTGACCATGACTTCGGGTGGTACGGCTAAGAGAGTTCTTGAACATGCTGTTGCGACAACACGAGCACTCTCTTTGGTAGTTCACCGTGTCGAAGCCTTTTAAGATTTTGAATGTCTCGATAATATCTGATCTTTGCCTTCGGAATTCAAGGGTAGGCAAATTGAGGCTTCTGAGACGATCTGTGTACGACAGGTGAGACAGCCCCTTCACCAGTCTCGTTGCCCGCCGTTGCACCTGCTCGAGTGCGTCTTTATCCTTCTTAAATTTGGGGCTCCATATAACAGCGGCATACTCAAGATGGGGTCTCACGATGCTCTTGTACAAGGCTTGGCTTGTGCAGATGTGCCAACTGCCTAAGACTGCAGCTGCTATCGATAAACATAAGACATTTGATAACAAAGATAACTGGACTGGCAGATAATCAAAATGCTAGATGAAAGGAAGCACACACAAAAAAAAAAAACTTCACGAAGCTAGCCAATTGATAAAAACAGAAAGATCACCATATGGAAAAACACAAAACTGAAAACGCCCACTTATATCTACTCAACAAGGCCCCTTTTACTTCACAAACCCTCCACTCTCTTCGATCCCATTCTCAATTCCCCTCTCCCCCCCCCAAACACCCAAACTGCCTATCAGACTCAACCTGCGCCCCGCCGCGCCGACTCACTTGGCCACCCAGGCGTTGGTGTTGACATTGAACGCCGAGGGGTAGACCTGGAACTTGGTGGCGTTCTCGTAGATGCGGATACGCACGTTGGCCAGACCGTCCCAGAGGTGCTTGCCCTTCGTGTCGCGCCCGTTGTAGGTCAGACCTGGCGGCGCGAAGGAGGAGCGGTGTCAGAGGTCAGACACAGACCAGTTGGTGGCGCCACCAGTCGGTGCACCAACGACTGTGTGATGTGGATATAGAATGAACTAGCAATACATGCCGTTGATTTATGTGAGATAATAATATGTGACAGGATTATGAGCGATACGATTACCTTCATTACATTACCTCATAAATTCCTATATGAGTGGTAGTGTCTAGTGTGTCATCGAAATGTACCTTGTGGTAATGTCCTTAAAGGCGACGACCTCATAAATTGATACGTTTGACTTAACTCAGGCACGCATGAAACAATCAAACTTAGACTCCTCAAAACAGCAGAAACTGATCCAGACTTTAAAGACAAAAAAGTCACAGAGGTAAAACAAGTAGTAAAGCCTTCCACGATCTCGCCAATCATGATGCCGACTTTCACCGACTCACCAATCATGATGCACCCTCCCTCTGCGATCAGCCAGGCCGCCATGTAACGCATGAACACCACCTTGACCCAGATGCCGATCCAGAACATACGGCTCCAGAAGCTCAGGTCCTGTGGGGCGAGCGTGAACAGGACACGTGTAAGCAACCGGCTGGAGACTTCAATGGCATTAAGTGTTCAATAGTCAATACAATAGAATAAAATAATGCTTGACAAAAAATGTAAGGTGGATGAACATCAATACATGACATAAAAAAGATCCATCTCAATGTATTCCACACAAGTACATAACCTGATTACATTATCAACATTCCTAATACCATCAGTCATTTACAATGCTTATGAAACTCTAAAAAGCAGGAAGTAATAACAGTCTCCTGTAAAACAGAAGAGCTCGGCTTAAAACTTCATGACTGACAGCCATGACTCGTGCCTTATCGTTTCCACTCCGCAAATGAAGGGCTGGGCACGGACGTAAACCTTCTTTTACTCCCCATATAGTTGACGAGGTCCGGCATTCGGCCCACCGGTGGGCCGGTGGGCTGAATTCCCACGGCGACTAACAGATCACGGTCACGCCACAGGGCCTGTCCCTGCGTCGTCTGTCGCAGTCCGTCGGCCGACTCAGTCAGTACTGTCAGTTCTCACTCAGTCATGTTGGCCGCTGCACCGCAACTCCCGAGTCAAAGCGCCTTCTCTTCCCTGGCACACCGCCCAGTCTAGTTATCCCATCGTCTCCCTTTACTACATATTCCTAGTTTTCCTCGATTCTCATCAGTCTACATGGTCTCTTCTCGTATATCCCATCTCCAAAACTCGTCTCGCAACTCTGTTACCCCATTCCCTGTCCGTTCCTAACCGTTTCACTCCGTTTCGTTTCCTCCCTTCTCGTGCGTACCTGGAACGCCTGGCTGTAGAAGTACTCGTCGGGCACTACCAGAGTGTAGAGAGCCTGGTGCAGCAGGATGTAGGCCCAGCCGAGCGCCAGCCGCACCAGCGCCGGAGCGATCGAGTCCGGCTCGCCGTTCTTGTCAGCCTGGAGATGGAGGGAAGAAGGGAGGATAACAGTTAGGTGCGGGCGTGTTACACTGAAACACTTGGTGCTGTGTGACCGAACTGCTACAACTTGCGATGAAAGAACTAAAATAATAACATTCGTGTTTAGAGCCAGGAGTCAAGGTAAGCAAGAGGGGGAAATCAACGGATTGGTATTGCAAACGCGTTTCTATTTATGCTTCATATCCTGCAGTAACGACAAGAAAATTAGATGGTGGAAGTTGATGTTCGCGTGTCTACAAAAAGACAAATGTAACCCCGCACTGTATCTGACAAGCTGCTGTCTAAAACTTCATTTCCTCGTAGGACAAAACGACGGCCATAGCTCAATCCTACGCCCCATCCTTCACAGTGACTCCCGTCTAAAGTTAACGCCACCCTTTTCAACTTCATAATTCCCAGACGTCCGGCAAACACACTAGTTTCCAAGCCTGTCCGCAGCCCCTCCCTTCCCCCCTGCCCCGACCCAAATGACCCGTGCTCGGTCCGGTTATATCGACTTCAATCGGCGCCGGTCGCCGCCACATCACAGGCTCACTGCAATATGCATGTGGTCGGTGGGCGGCTGGCACAGCAAACAACGGAATAGGACGTGGGTGGGGGGGGGAGGAAACAGTTCGCAGAAAGGTGAGGTGGAAGGGACAGGGGTAATGCGAGACTGAATAACGAGTAGAATGTACTTAACTCGTGATATTCGCATGGGGCAACGTGATGGGCGTTTGCTGACCGGGTTAGATCATCGAGAATGTCTGAGTGCTTAAGCTATCAGATAAGAGTGAAGTGGGAACATACACGATAAACTAATCGGAAACAACCAAACAGACAGACTCAAATTACATTGAGTCCGCATGGTCGGACTCGGGCCCCTGTCAGTCGTCGAGCGGTCGGCTGACCCTACCCAGATCCATGCGGCCACGCGAGGGTCACGTGCTCATACGGACCCTGACAGATGACAGATAGACCACGTCACGTGGTCTGGTGCCACCGCCGCCGCCTGCCACGCTCCGCCACCGAGTCTGTCTCGTCACCAGCTGTGCCTCCATGGACCCGGTGCTCCTGTCGCGATGACCGTGATAGTACCCCGCACCACGGAAGGTCAACTCCGACCGCATACCGGCGGCGGGGCCCGGAACAGGGGAGCCCAGGCGGCTGGGGACGGAATATTAACGATTAGGTAATACTGACAGTGTGACGCGTACCTACTGCCGCGAACGGAACAGTGGTACCAAAGAAATAGACTAAAACCGATTTACAATATCTGCCTGTGTCCTGGCCCAGCAGCTGAGCTATCGGAACTCTACTCGAACCAACCGTGACAGTCTATCCAAACCACACGGTCTGACTAAATCCAGTCCGGTTCAATGCGGCTCAGCTGCCCCTCTCTGCTTAGTATTTCTGCAGATGCTCGTCAATATGCACCCCGCTGCAGGGTGCTGACTCAGGGATCATCGATGACTCAACGTCAGTCAGCATTCACAGCACTGGGAGTCGACTCAGCGAACTTAGCAGCGGTAGGAATGCAACGCTGCTCTCCGTGGTGCAGAATTGCGTCGTGGGGAAAGAACACGTCTAAAAATTCTGCGAGCTGCGTCAGTCCCTAGGAATACTGTGAGAGGCCTCAAGCGAAGATAGAATGTTTGTAAACGACCACGGCGCTATAAACACCTTATTCGCTGAACCATCGTCGGGCTAGTGCCAATGACGTCATGCATTTAACGTGCACAATAACCAGCCATGCTTCCATTAGCACGGTCATCGTTCACCAGTTCATCATCGTTCATCCATCGTGTCAGGCCGGTGACGTCAGCCCCCGGTCCATTCGTTCAGCCAATCACCGGTCGCCAAAACAACAGACAAACACGATCGCGTCGTTATTGGGCGTTCCCCGGCCCCGGCCATCGTCGTTCGATGCTCATTGTCTCTGCATGTGCCGTCGGACTGCGACAAATTTCAGTTTGTTCAGTTTGAAACAGTCAACTGCACCAGATGTCAGATAACTGTTTCAGACCATGTCAGCTTGTGTCAGGCAGTGTCAATTTGTAGCAGGTCGCGTCACTATACGCTTTCTGTTTCTGCTTTGTAAATTTAAGGTATTTCCGCTATACATTAGTCCGGTCGGTATTTTATGACCCGTGTCAGCAAGAGCCGGTCCAAGCCGTTCTGTAAATCCAGCCCTCGTAACTAGCCGGCGGGTATGCTAGCATACACCGGCGGGATCGATTGCACCGAGATTACCAGCGAACCCGACGGCCGCCGGGTCTGGCCGGGTCGGGGTCATGACCCTGTGCACCTGTTGGTTGGGTCCTGAGGCACAGCTGCGAAGTGGCGAACGGTCCGCAGTCCGCACAAAGTGAACGGAAAAAGCAGCGAGATTGAGTCAACCCACAGACGGGTGATGGATAGAATTGTGCGGCTAGACCTGAGGCTCGGTGGAATGAATCGGGAATCGGGATTTCGTGGCATTGGTGCTGAAGTGAAAGAAATGTAAAAAGTGTATGCATAAATAATCCATTAAATAACAATTTGAGAGCATAAAAATTGCAAGCTTGGTTATTTCACCGGAGACAAGCTTCAAACTGCTCATTCTGACTAAGCATTTACAGCCCGAGCACGCTAGACTGGGTGCCAAAACATCAGATACCGCTGAGTGCGCAAATACTACTCAAAAACACAGAAATAGACCGAGACGAGAGCCACTCCATCTCCCATATCGCAGGGGTAAGCCCGACCCTGGACTCTCCAGACTCCAACCCTCCACTCAGACTCTGGACTCCACGACAAAACCCCAGCTCTCGGTTCTGGACTTTCGACTTTGAACTCTCGGACTGTCTAGCCCCAACCTTTGACCCTGCAACAGCCCAGCTGACCCGCCGGCACCATCCCGCACGGCCGTAGGAGCGGCAGCGGCAGCAACAGCGGCAGCGGCAGCTGTTGACTGGTGACGGCCGACGGCGACGGCTGGCAGTGCAGGCCGCCGCCGCCCCGTGGGGCTCCGATACAAACGTCACGTGGCCTCCCGCCCGCTAAATCAGCAGCCACAAATAGCTGCTCCCCGCGGCCGCCCGGGTGGTGCCGACAGCCGCACGCGTCCTGACAGCAGCCAACGGCGCGCAGCCGCGGGGGGGGGGGGCGGACACGGCGCCAGGGGGGACACGTGACACAGTAAACTAACGTGACAGTGTTTGTGAAACGTCGGCGGGCTGGGAGGGAGAAAGGGATATGTTTTTGTTGTTTGGAGATAGTGCGAGCCAAACAGTAAAATATAAAAACCATTCGAGTGAACATTTTTAAAAAGCTCAGTCCGATTGCTTTGAATGCGTGGATTTCTGACAGAAGTTTACCGCCCGATGTGAAATATCAAGCAAATAAATCACTTAATAAATCCATCTAGTCGAGCGCGCCGCAGCTCGCACCAGCTAGAGCATGGGATTTGCTTCATTATAAAGCAGCAGCTATGTTCCTACTTCCTTGTGGGCAGAATTATCAGAACATCTTCTTAAAAATATCCATAAAGACTCACGAGCCTAGCGTCCTCTGGTCCAGTCTAACCCTTACCAAGCTACCTCGGCACCACCGAACCCCCTCCTTTTACCCTCCCCCCCCCCCCCCATCCCCGCGGCGCCCGTCGCGCTCACTCACCGCGTACTTGATCTGGCCGTCGGTAAACAGCTGATAGCGGCGCAGGGAGAACTGCGGCCCGACAATCATCGCCGACGGGAAGAAGGCGTGACCGGCCACTTCGAGCAGCGACGGCCGCGAAAAGAGGGCCGTGTCCTTCTGGTCGGGACGCAGCTCGGACTGTCGGCAGGAAGGGCAAAATAACGACCGGTCACTCATACGAGTATTGAAGTCTCAAGTGCATGGAAGCGTAAGTATTGAATATGTTACGTTTTTGGTGGAGAAAGTACAAAAGAGAGGAAGGTGGCGACGGGTGGACAGAGGCTAGAAAGGATGCATGGTAAGAGGACAGAGCAACCATTCGAAATAACTTTTGGTCAGGTAATGGCAAGGAATTTAAGTAGGTAATGGTTTGACAGCTTCGCTAACAGGCGGTAGCCAGTTGTCATTCTAAATGACGAATATATCGCGTGATTGATATGATAAGCACACTTCCAAGGACCATTAACATTGTGTTAAGTACCAGTTAGCATAATAATAATAACGGCAGTACTTTGACACTAGGACAGGCCGGAGCTGCCAAACCGAGCGGCCCCGGCCTGCGTCATCCCGTGACCGGCTGACCAAGGTGGCGGCGGCGGCGGCGGCCAGCTCGGGCGGACGTCATCAGCGCACGGCCCGTCGCCCGCCGGCCTTGTTATGGCATCGACCGCTCCAAATCGGGCGGCAATCCTGCCTCACTAGCCGGCGCCGAACATCGATCGCTTGACCCGTCACCGCGCCGACGGCCGCCGTCCCCGCACACCCACGCGCCCCCGGGCCGGGGCGCTCCGTGTCTCCGGGTCAGGACGCCCCCTCCGCTCCGGGTCCGGGTCAGGGTATCCCCGCGGGACCCCGTCCCAGCCGAGACCGCGTCCGTCACTGGAACTTTGCTCAATTAATGCTCACTCAAAGTCCGCGTTACACGCAGCGTTACCAAGATAATAGCACGGCAATATGGCTCTATTAACAGAGGATGGTCGCCAAACAATCGTAATTGTCTGGCAGGCCACTATAGATGTTTATGGCCAGCTGAATGACAAACAAATCACATAGGCTGTTACAAGCTAGTTGGATATCCGAGAACGATTACACGGATAGTGTAGCGCGCAATATCTCAGCACAGCCAAATGCATCCGCTCGGCGCTCAGCGAATTGCGATCGTAATCTTACCAATCAAACCGGTGTTATACGATACCATTTTGACCTTTGGAAAGATAAATGTTAACTGTCCTGCAGAATGATAGCACTGGAAAACTTCACATGATATCACGCCAGTGCTATATCCTTGCGGACATGATTGTAGACCGAACTTCATGTCAGCCGCCCGGTAACGAAATACTACCACTCGTTCGTCAGCTTACGGAACTCGTTACGTACTCCAACTACCGCACAAGTAAATACCTACACGGTGATGATGATGAATTGGAGTTTTTGGGCGATCGGACTACAGTGGTCATCGGCGCCCAGCCTACACAGTGTGCAGCTGATTCCTGAGCACGTACCCGAATCCCGAACTCAAACTCAACCATTACCTGTCCCCGTCCATGCCAACCCACCTTATCCTTGTGGCCGTCGAACATGTCAAAGGCGACGCCGATCAGCTTCAGCGTCAGCACACAGTGCGGCGTGCTCCAGTTGACGTCGTAGCCGTCCGTCTGCGAGAACACGTAGCCTGGTGGCGGTGGAAGGGAGGAGCTCGGTCACGGGCCGGGTAGTCAGAGGAAACGTAGCCTGGCGGCAGCGGGGGGGGGGGGGGGAGCGGGGTCACGGGACCGGGCAGAGAGGAGACATAGCCTGGCGGCGGTGGAAGGGAGCGGGGTCACGGGACGGGATAGTCAGAGAGGAGACGTAGCCTGGCGGCGGTGGAAGGGGAGCGGGATCACGGGACCGGGCAGAGTAGAGCACCAGTGACACCGAGGGAGGTACGGGAGCAAGGGTGAGACTAAATGCTTACTTCGAAATCTAAGCTGCGTTGCGGCATTGGCGGTTATGTGCGGCGTGTATGCCGCATGATTAGTAAGCGGCGACCACTAAATTAAAAACTCAATAGCTTTGACCTGTTTTCAATGGATAACACTGCATACCAAAAATGTCCATCGCTCTCGTCATAGGATATTTAGATTTAAATAACTAATTTATCTACATCATTGTTTTGAACCAAATTAATACTCAGCCGCGAACGTATAAGGTATAACCCCTTGCCGTTTCGCTCCTGATCAAGCTAGAGCTTCGCGGAAAAAACGAGCGTGTTGCCCGTGACGAGAGAAAGCCGATGATACCCAATTTTAAGGTCCTAGGTCATCGGTTGACCTTCCAGGTCAGGTCAATGACCCAAAAGGCGGGAAAATTGGGACCTGTTAGAACGTCGTAGTGTGGCTGCTATGGGGTTTTTCGGGGTGCTGATCACGAAATCATGCTAGTTTTGATCACAGATGATGTCTTCATTCATTTAGGCCAGGTCGGGTTAGGTCAGGTCAGGTCAACCAGTAGAGGTCCTGCCAGGTATTTGTAGTAGGTGTCAACCGCCTCTGACAGCCTCGTAACATGTTACGAAGGCACCAAAACTACTTTGTAAACGTTCATGTGGTTGCTTAATTCGAATTCAGCTCGAAAAAACTGACCTAGAAACATGTCAAACTCGAAAAAGTGAACCGAGGTCACCAAAGGTCAATGACCTGACCTGACCTTCAGGTGACCTTGACACCCACCCTAATGCATGGGGGCAACATCATATCACATGTTTGAACGCTTGAAGCCACGAAAAGACTGCAAACGCGCTGCTAAATGCTAATGCGAGCCGACATACGCTGAATCGCGGTTCCGGCCAAACATGGTCTCGAAAAGTAGGTCACAGGTCAAAGGTCATTTGGGTCAGGGTCATGAAATTTTCAGGATGGGTGTTAAATTGATCAATGCGAGGGTACTGAAAGTTTCGTCGCGATCAGCCGCTTTTTAAGCGAGTTATTCGCGAAAAAACCTTAGGGGGGTTGCATCAACCCCCCCCCCCCCCTGTGCGGGCGAGGTCATGTTTTGATAGCAAGACTGAAACAGACTTTTTTGGGTAGCCAGGAAATCGCATGCCAGAGCCTATTCAAATTCTTTTATCGGCCTTTATATGCACCAGTCGCATACAGGTACGGGATTTAGCATACGATTTCCAGACAATCGAAAGACTGTTTGGAGCCAACAAAGGAAGGAATGAGTGAGTTAAGTTGAAAGTATTAATTTGGTTCAAAATGATGATGTAGATAACCTAGTTATTTAAAGCTAAATATCTTATGACGAGAGCGGTTGGCATTTTTGGTATGCAGTGTTATTCATTGAGAACCGGTCGGAGCGTTTGAGTCTTTAATTTAGTGGTCGCCGCTTACTAATCATGCGGCATACACGCCGCACATAACCGCCAATGCCGCAACGCAGCTTAGATTTCGAAGTAAGCATTTAGTCCCACCGCGGGAGCAAGGGCTCCAAGGAATCGTCATGTGATACTATTTAGGTAATTGAAATGCGGCCAATATAAAACATGACCAGCTATTCACTACTTGACATTCTCATTCAATGTTTGCATCGAGACTCAAGCCTCCTTATTAGAATTAGCATTACCTACCTTTCAGCCCCGGCCGTGTTCGTCCACTCCACTTATACCCCAGCTCTGATCACCAGCTCTTACCTACGATGAGGTAGCCCATTTGGAAGATGAATGAGAAGACCACCGAGCCGACGGTGCCACCGGCTACCAGCAGGGTGATGTACAGCACCGCCGTGCAAGCGACGAAGTGAAGCGCCTGGACGCCTGGGGAGCGGCAGAGTGGGGTCGAATCACGTCAGGTAGCGAAGCTGGAGCAGGTGGGGCATGCAGCCAGGCTAAGCTCTTGGTATATAATAAGCCCTTGGATACACAGCGTGGGCCACCAATACCTATATCCACAGACACTGATAGATGCTCGCTATGGAGAGCAGCTACAGGAATAAACAAGATTATCTGAATGCTCATTGCATTCCCAGGCAGCATCGAGCATTCTCAGACAGAGTGTTTGACATGAGGTTCTCAATTTATGTACCAACTTGCATTAAACAAAATGAAATGAAAGATAAAGGTGCTATCTAAATTACACATTTCAAGCAAATAGTCATTTCCGACTTACCAAAATTAAAATAGCCCATTCCCAGGCCAGAGAAGATAAAGAAGATGTGCTGTAATGCCTGAGACTGGTTTCTGAGGAATTTTCTGTGTGCAAGTGCCACTGGGTAACCTGAAATTGATCAGAGCATTGATCATTACTCAACTGCAGTACAAGTAAACTACTGAAGCTGATTAAACTGAACAGCTTCTCCAGCAACAATGAAACATGTGTCAACAAAAATGTAGGTGTTATTTGTTTAATTAACTTTGCTTATAACAAGCATGCATTATCAAGAACAAGTTAAGTTAATAATCACATCCACTGCAACATGAGGAAGTAACAAATTAAAACTGATAAACTCAACCTAACTCCAATTCAACATCAACTTACCAAACATGAGTGAGAGCATGAGTCTGAGAGCGGCCTCATCTGCTCCAATGGAGCCAGCCACCATGCCAATCACCCCCATCTTGGAGAGTTACCGAGCAGTCCTGCAGGCAGAACAGTGAGAAAAGTACCTTCAAAACTAGCAGTGCTGAATGGCAATGGACAGAATGGATGGTAACGAGACAAAGATGGTAATGCTTAAAATGCAGATAGGTAAGTTGGTATATGTCAAGTTTAGGTCCTAACTACAATTGTGACGCTGTTGATACGAATATGAAACAGCAAAAATTTTAGGTTTTAGGTTAGGTTAGGTTAGGGTAGGTTTGTAGGTTGTAGGTTGGTAGGTTATAGGTAAGTAGGTAAGGTTAGGTCAGGTTCGATTATGTTTTTTCTTTTATTTGCGAGACAAATGAGTATCATTTTTGGATTCAGGATGTCAAATAATGTAAAAATATGAAAAATTTATCAATGAAATCTTCTTAGGACTTAAACTTGACATTTACCGGTAAGTTACCTAACTCAACATTTCTAAACATGCAAAATATGCTGTAACCTCATTCAATTATGAATGAATTAAGGATGAAACTGGCTATCTCAGGAGTCTGTAAATCTCACACAAGTGCATATTCAAATACACCAAATACTGAAGCGACTGGTGCGATATAAATGCATTTATGTTTAGGGACCTTGGATCTAGTACCTATCCGACGTCCTGAAAAGGTACTGAAAGGCAAAAGCCTGCTACAGCCATAGTGCTCTTACTAGTCTACACTGTTTTTTTAATGTGCAACCCAGCTCACATGTAGACCCTATATTGGTATAGGCAAGGCTACATATCTACATAATAAACGGGATATTAATATTAGAATTGGGCTCTAAAGCAGATAAAAACAATAATGACGCAGATGAGACAGATAATGGAAAGGTCCGGTAGTCAACATAAAATGTACCTTAACATGTACTTTCCCAGAAATAATACCAAAGAAAGAGGACTAAATTGAAGACCACTTAAGCACTCAAACCGGAGATTTACAGGAAAACGTACGCCACTTACAAACAAATCAATACAAATAAATACAATAAATACAAACAAATACAATCAAATCAAGTTGAAATACGCAACCGAAGTCGTGACGTCACGATAAGTGGCTGGGGCATAATCAGCTGACGGCCCCGTGCTAAAGCAATGGGGCAATATTTTGCCGATCTTTCCCAAGAAAACTGGACCTAGTTAGATAGTTTTAGTAGCTGAATTTAGGACAACGATGTATGATCTATTTTTCTATGAAAAAATATTGCGAAATCTAACAACGTAAAGCACAAAATTTCGTGAAAACCTAATTGGCGGCGAAGTTGACGCAGAAATATAAAACATTTTAGATCAAGAGGTTTAAAATAATGGATTTAAAATAAAAAAGATTTTCAAAATAACTTATATGGTGAATTTCCTCCTTTTCTTTTTACAAATAAAAAAATATTTATCCAGCTCAAACTCAAATATGTCAAACCTTACGCATCAAAATCCTCCCGACGCGGTCACAGTTCGCATCTCAAGGTCATGTATTTGGTGCGTCAAGTTCGCCGCCCGTAACAATTTCGCGAAATTCGGTCCTTTCCACTTTGAAACATAGCATTTTTTGGGCGTAGAAAAATAGAATATACTCAGTTTACTTAGAAACTGGCCCCCAAACTATCTAACTAGGTCCAGTTTGTTCTAAAAATGCTGATAAAATTTCGTCCCATTGCTTTAACACAGGGCCGTCAGCTGATTATGCCCCAGCCACTAGTCATGACGTCACACTTCGGTTGCGTATTGAAAATCGAGCTTTTCACGTTCCTCCCATTCAAGGCATAACAGTCAGCTGATTATAGGTAAAAAGTGATTCCAATTTTTTACTTCATTTACCTTGGATTCAGTGAGATCTCGATTTTCGTTCCCGACTAAAATTCGTTGGTGAGGGAATCCGGAATAGGTATCATGGCGCTATCTGATGTCCGAAATAATAGCGATACAAGCAAAATAAAGAAAAAAATTGCAGCTTAATTCTAACCAGGGCTGCGGAGTCGGAGTCGGTCGGAGTCGACAGTTGTGACCGGAGTCGGAGTCGGAGTCGGAGTCGATTTTAGAAACCCGATCCGGAGCTGGAGTCGGAGTCACCGAAAATCTGTCGACTCCGCAGCCCTGCTAGGTCTGCGGAGTCGGAGTCGGGAGTTGGAGTCGGTCGGAGTCGACAATTCTGCCCGGAGTCGGAGTCGGAGTCGGAGCTGGTTTTTGAAAGCCGGAGTCGGAGTCGGAGTCGGAGTCGCCGAAAATTCATCGACTCCGCAGCCCTGATTCTAACTACCGAGCAAGATTGTTCGACCGTCGACGCATAACCGAGCAGCCGACGAGCCTGGACGACACCTATCCGTGCTTCTATCCTCAGGATACAAAAATCCTTCTCCTCCACGCCGCAACCCCCTTCCGGGCTGGACAGGCAACTTTATCTCATGCGGGCTGCTCCCTTGGAGCGGCACCGCTGCTCCCGAGGGAGCGCACCCCGTAGCCGGGTGCAGTGAGTGCCTTGGGGCTGGGTGGCCTGTCCTCTGGACGGGCTCAGCCCCGGCGACTCACTAGGGTGCCTGCCCAGACCAATGTCTCCCCCTAATTCCTATCATCCTTCCGGCTCTGCAATGGTCTTGTCGACCGAAAGGGCCTAACCCAACAAAACAAACAAAAAACAGAGCCTGGACGAGCCGTCATCGTTTATTCGAGGATAGGGTGCGCCTAGTTATTCCATCCGCACTTGCGGCTTCGCAGTGATCCACGGCTTTGGGGGAAGGGAGGAGCTTATAAGACGTGAATATATTTATATATGCCTCATGTCTATAGACTTACAATGTTTTATGTTTATCAACCAGGCATGGCACAGCCGATCATTCCAAAGTTTCTTTGAAAGGAACACTTTCGTCAAGTCACGATTCACGAATACAACTCAAGGTAGTAGTTACTCAACTGATCACAGAACCTGCTCACCTATCCGGTGTTTCCCTGATCTGTCCTATGACCACCTCTTATACAGCCTAAGCTGTCTTAGAAACTCACCACAACGCTTATCAACCGGCGACCACTGGCTACTCCGCCCGGGTATCAACACTCGGATCCACCCCACTCGGTACCCCCGCACGGTGTCTCGGACAGTATCTGTACTCCGCCCGCCCCCGCTGCCGCCCGTCAGCGTACGCTGCGCTGAGTGCAGCTGCACTGGCGCGCGCGGCTGGGAACGACTATCACCGGCTCAGCTGCAGACGCCGCCGCGTGCCGCGCGCCGCCGGCTGTTTGTATATTTCGGTCACACCCCGGCGGCGCGGCGCTCGGGATCGGACCGGTCGGTGGGTCCGGCAGCGCGCTCGGTCGGAAAGGGGCGGGCTCCAACGGCGCGGGGCGGGGCTTCCCGGTCAGCTGATGTTGGCGTGATCACCGACCGGTGGCGTGATCAGGGCCCCGCGGCCCTCGGGGTTATAGCGCCTCGCCGTTCAACGCGTGCGACTCTATATAAGCGCCATGCTTCAGTGTTCAATATTAACCCAGCAGCATCTCGTATCAATCAGCAATAACAAGAAATGCTGCGATAATATTGCGCCAGTTGTTTATGATTTATATGTTTATTTATATGTTAAAAATTCATTTTGCTCTCGTAACCGACTCTGCAGAGTGCAGAGTGCAGCATGCCTTAGGGCGGTTATTATCTCTATAAACAAATATTGCAGCCGGAAGCTCGAACTTGCTTTCTGTCGATAAAAGAAAGTCATAACAGAACAATGTTCACAGGGACGTAATGTAAAAAATTATTTATGCGCCCGTGTTTTTAAACGGGAACATCAAATATAGTGAAAAGTGATTCAAAAAGGAAAAGTACCACGAATAGGAAAAAATGGTAGCATTCTTTGTTTCATATACAACGCACCAGAGACGTATCTAGTTTTAGCCCTGATCGGCGGCCGGCTAGTACTCTTGCCCGCGCTCACATACGTGCACGTTACCCCGGCAACGGGCTATTGACCAATGAGAAGCGAGAAAAGTGTTACGTCACTGCGATTTTTCATATACCTGTGCCCCCCGGGCCCTGTTTCACCGGTGATAGCAGCAAGCTGCTATCACGTTTCGCGAGCTGACGTCATGTCGTGACGCCATACTGTTGTCGTAATGGGTAGTTCCGGCGCACGATTGCCGCGACCTTGGCGGCGGCATTAAGTGACGTATGAGCCTAAAAGTAAGAGTTTACGCAGTCATGATAGTATATATATTTTTGATATATATTTTTTCAATATGATGTATTTAAAGGAAGTTGGGTTTAGGAAAAAATTTTGACATTAACTTCGAACATTTAGCTGATGACGTAAAACAATATTGCGGCAATCGTGCGCCAGAATTGCCCCTTTCGTCAGCAGTATGACGTCATCACATTACGTCAGCTCGCGCAATTTGATAGTAGCTTGCTGCTATCACCGGTGAAACAGGGCCCTGGGCCCTGTTTCACCGGTGAAACAGGGCCCTGGGCCCTGTTTCACCGGTGATAGCAGCAAGCTGCTATCACGTTTCGCGAGCTGACGTCATGTCGTGACGCCATACTGTTGTCGTAATGGGTAGTTCCGGCGCACGATTGCCGCGACCTTGGCGGCGGCATTAAGTGACGTATGAGCCTAAAAGTAAGAGTTTACGCAGTCATGATAGTATATATATTTTTGATATATATTTTTTCAATATGATGTCATCATCATCATCATCATAGTTTATTAGGCACCAAAGTTGGCAAGAAAGTAAGAAAAAAAAAGGCACACACAAAACATCACACAAAGCATGACAGTGGGTGAGCAGGGGCCACACATTGATGTCGCAGGCGACACTCACTCCCGCTCCGGGCATGTCAATAGCCGGAGCAGGCGGCGAGATACTTGGTCCCGGCGACTCATCAGGAAGGCAAGCGAGTCAGCTAGGCCATCGGGAGCCCGTTGGGGGTAGATACGGTCGCTGCACGGCCGCCCTGCTGCCACCCCGAGGAGTGCAGAAAGGTTGCAGTCACACATCTCATGAAGCTGTATCAGTAATGAGCCCACTAGCTCAGTCGGGCACATAGCCAGCTTGGTGATTCCTGACAGCAGCGCCTGCTGCAGCCGGTGCTCTGAGCGCATCGCATCTTTCAAAGCGCGGAAACACGCTGCCCGCAGCAGTTCATGTGCTGGTTGGATGTCGGCAGCAGCGAGAAGCGCCGAATGGTGGGCGGAGCGAGGCAGGCCAAGAACCACCTTGATGGAAGTCGCTTGAGCGGAACAGAGGATCGTCATGTCCCTTGCATTGAGCGGGGCGGCCACGCAGCCATATGTGAGCGCCGGTTGAATGATAGTCTTCCACAAGAAGCACTTGTCGGCTGAATGATGTGTGTAAAAGTGAGTTTTTATGTTGTTAATTTGGAGGAAATGGTTGGAATAAAATAAGTTATTTCTATTTCTATTGGTTGGAGTTTTTATTCAAAAGATTTCGGTCTATAGCATTGATATTTACTGAAAATACCTTCGTTTGAATAAATTGCAGATATTTGGCAACTGAAGTGTTAGGTAAGCATAAATGATGCGTAAAAAGGTAAGAGACACCCTGATTATCATTTAAGAAACGAAAATATATGAATTTCCCTTATAAGACTCGCTCAATATGCTACTCCGCGGTTTATGCCCCGAGGGTGTCCAACGGTTCCTGTTAGTTTGTCATTGGCGCTCGGCTCGCGCGCGAGCCGACGTCACCGCCTGTGACGTCGGCTCGCGAAATACGTCATACCCTGCACACAAAATAGCCGGCTGCCGAACAGCGCTCCGCTTTTTGTATGCGTTGTGCCTGCCTAACTGGATTCCGCCTGGAAGATTATCAGAATAATTCAAATTTGAATTATTAGAATGTTATTTATAAGCACGGGTAAGGTTTTGTTGATGAGCAAGGGGTGGACACTGGTCATGGTGGATCCAGAAAGGCGGCTTTCGATGCTGCGGCGGTTCTACTCTGACTCAATAAGCTCCTTTGTTTTGGTTTTTCTCAGTTGGGGAAACTACGAGGAGCCAAACAAAAATTGGATTAGCCAATCGGCAGCTGGAGTGGGCGGGGCGATGACCATATATGGTCATAAAATCAGACAACTTCATCTTTTCAATGAATTTTAGCATTCAAATGAAAAAATAAGGCATAAGAATGTTTTTTAACCACACAAGGCCACCACTCACCCGGTGCATATTTAACTGGCGGCCCTAAATCGCAGAGTTACAACGCAAGGTCAAACCGTGATTGGCAAATATGGCGGATTGAAACAGGCGCCAAAAACTGTAAGCAGTACCGTGGTTTATAAATGTCATTATTTTTATTATTTTGTTTATGGTTTTTCTAATTGTAGTTAAGTTATTATTTTAGAATTAAATATTTTTGTTTATTGTAATTAAATTAAATCTTTTAACAATTTTCTTTCATAAAACCAATCCATTTATTGAATGGCCAGCTGATTGCGATGCCCAGAACCTGCAGAAAAGCCGTTTTCCTATCGCCATTTTCGAGTCAATTCGCCGAATTTAATCAAATCACACCAATACCTAGTGAAAAATGGAAGCCTTTTCTCTCCAATAAGTGGACGCGATACCGCAAGTACCGGCTTGTAATACCGTTTTTCACCCTTAGTAGCGGGGGCTGCATTTATGCCCATATATGGTCATCAAAAGTCCATTTATTGACCAATCCATTTTTTGACGTTCGCCTCGTAGTTTCCCCAACTGTTCTGGAAATTCCTAAGATTTTGCTGGTGCTTTTGTTTGCTTGCTTATTTGGTGCTATGCTGATGGATGAAAATTTTAAGCCATCAAAATTGTTAAGTTTCCCTTTAATGAGAGGAAGGCAAATAGATGTTGTCATTTGTATGCTGGGGAGGGACAAGTGACCCTAATGCCTCTCGCCCCTTGGATCTGCCAGTGAGGACTGAGGGTAGGCAAGTGGGTATTGGTGCTTGGTGGGGCAGGTATCACCAACAGTAAATGGTTTATGCATAGTGGCCTCATAATGTACCGGCCTTGTATGTTTTCATCAGAAAGCTATTGGTGGGGCCCGCCGCATAGATCTCAGCAAGAGGACAATTAATTGATGATGATGTTGTGATATCATGATGCTCAGCTCATGTTGTGAAAAATATTTTGCTATGGAAGCTAATGGATGTCAATGGAAGCACCAGGTTGATATTTATGTCCTAATGACCAATAGGTACTGATCTAAGTTTCTTTTTAGGCTGTTGCCAATTCCCAATGGTGTATTACATTTATGGTCATTTCATTGCTTCAAACAAATGGCAGACAGATACATCAGAATTCAGGACACTTAAATGCTTTGCTAGTGCTCAAAGTAGCAAAGCAGTATCCATCCATTGTGCATGGCTGATGGGAAAGTCCTCTTTGGATTTGCTGGTGCAATAAGTATTGTGCAGTTTGTTTTTGCTCACTACCTACATCCTGTTTGTGTGATATTGACAATGTTCAGTTCAGGGTTTATGCCTCCACTCATGGTGGCACTGTCCAGTGCCCATTCCTCATTGTCATCGATTGATGTATATAGTCACAAGCCAGAAAAAGTCGAGATTCCAGATCTTTTGGCCTATCCAATTCCAGCATCCATGCTACAGTACCTTGTCGATATTTTGTTAGGTGTACCTAGTTGTTTTTTTTTCTTTTGGCCTATTTCTTTGTCTATGATCATTTTTATTCAGTACTCTTGAGCCTTGACTTGAGTTCAGCAGGAAGCTAACCCAACTCAATTCCCTTGTTGATTTGTATAATGTAGGCATTTTCAAGTGGTGATGAAATAATCTGATGGTTCAGCAAATCATGTTCAATCATTTCAAACATACACAAACATTGCACTGATGAGCTTGCACTTAACAGGAAAAAGATATGATTGACAAACCTGAGGGCTATGTTTTTTCTCTTATTTCAGTTGTATGTGAAATTAAGTGAAATTAAATTGGGTATTTCCTTTTGCAGAATGGTGATGCTGGGTCGCTTCTTCCAGAAAACATCTCATGCTTATCAAATGCCCACCAAGTCAGGCAGACCTGTACCAGCATGAAGAACCTTTGATAAATATTGGTCAAAAGGTGTACGTGATCCATCAGGGTCACCCAGTGATAGTGAGATGGCTCGCGGACGGCTGCTTCGGCCCTCCGTGCTGCACCGCCAGATCGCCAACATGCGCGTGTTCCCGCGTGTGCGGCTCGAGTGCTGCGTACTCATAGCCATCGCCTGGTGCGCGCTCGTCACCTTCCTCTTCATACAGTACGGCGAGGACCAGGTGCACAGCAAGACCCTCCAGGAGACAAACAAGTGTCCCGTCTGCTTCGGACACACCAGCTGCTTCATGCTTCACTCGAGTAACATGCACGTCGTCAAGCTCACCGGCCTGTCCAAGGTGTCACTCTTCAACTACATCAACGTCAAGAACGTGTTCTTCGGCAAGTACAAGGGTGACGAGATCGTGCTGAAGAAGCTGGCGCACGACTCGGAGTTTGCCGAGTTTGACGGTCGCGTGTGTAACGGCTCGGCGCGCTGTACGCCTCGCGGTCGGCTCTTCACGCGGCTGCTGCGCGGCGTGTTCCCCGACATCTCCGACGGCCGCTCCGAGTCGCTGGCGCTCGCCGCCGGTGTCGGAGACCGCTTCCTGCGCGAGCACCTCACCTGTCCCTCGCAGCGACTCATGCGCAGACTGTTTGACGCGCTCGCCGACGAGTCCAAGGAGAAGTTCCTTCACTTTGCCACGATGCTGCTCATCAACGCCGAGCCGCTGCTGCTGCAGGTAAGTAATAGATAATGCAGACCAACATTCTGGTGTGCATTATATGTCCAAGAAATCAATTTGTATCTATCTGATATGTCGTTCTGCATTCGTGTTATTTTGTGAATATATGTAGCGTACCGCACTTGTTGATGACGTGTTCCCTCCATTGAGACAGGATGGGTGTTGTAATATCAGCTTCCACTTATCGACCCTGCCATGACGTTGCCCGTTTCCTCCGTCCACGCGCCAGGCGTTTCCGCAGTCGGAGGGCTGGCCGTTTCCGCGCTACCTGGGCGCGTGCGGCCGGCTCGTGATGGAACAGTACGTGGGACCGACGCTGGCCAACTTCCGAGACGCCCCCTGGCAGCAGCGGGTCGAACTGGCCCTGCAGGTGGGGAGACACTGCCACAAGTCCAACCCAACCACAGAGGGTTCGGTTGGACTTGTGGGGATTCAATACGGTTTGGATAGCAAGCTACTAAATATGTACTTGATGTCTTTGGCTTGTCACTGTTAAGTGTTTTCTTTACGCTCGGTGTTGTAGTCAATGCTCGAAGCTTCTAGTGCTACTGCCGCCCTTTCTATATTTTGTGTGCCGTGTATGTTTCTTGGACCGGATATCCGCTGTATGTTTTACATTTGGAGCGGATATCCGCTTAAATATATGTTCATCGCTGCAACCAACCCGCACGTTGCGACTGAGTGTGCATCGCTACCGTCCCGCTCACCACTCGCTGTGTATGTCCCCAGCTGCTGGAGATTGCCGACATGCTGACCACAAACGACAGCGACTTCAACCTGTACATGACGGACGTGACTGCCGACAACCTGGCCGTGGATGCGGACGGACGCGTTCACCTGGTGGACGTGGAGGACGTGGTCATCGTGGACCGGCAACAGCTGGAGAAAGGTTGGTCGTGAGGGAGGGTTACAGTGAACGCGCTATTTGTCTGTGCAGCAGGAAGAAGTTGGATAGATTTTACAGTCTAACCGGGCGTGCACGACTGCTGGGGTGATGTGTAACAGATGTCGTATTTAAATCGATGTGAAAATGGTTTTCGGATGGGGAAAACCTTTAAGCGATCGCGATTGAAAGAAACCAGCATGACATTGGCTTGACTGAATAGGGACGCTCATACTCAGATTGTTTCCGGTGTTTTGACTAAGTCGTTTTGTCGTTTTGTCGTAAGAGTCGTTTTGCGCTCTCTGGTGAATATTAATTGTTTAGGTACGCTAGTGCGATGTTATTATCGGCGCATGCTTGCGAAATGAATTTGCAAAATCACAACCGACATAGAACGTCGAACGACGCCCCCCCCCCCTTCTCCCCACGCAGACGCGCCAGCAGACTGGAACAAGACTCACGTCACTCCCATCCTCTGTGACGACTGCATGGGTTACGAGGCCGACCAGCTGTGCGGACACCACATCTCCGATCACAACTACTTCGCAATCTGCAAGGTGGGTCCTGGTGTGCCCAGGTGGGTGTGGATAAGATCGGAGTTGGTTCGGTTAGTGACCTTACAGAGTGACAGCATCTGCAGAGTACAAGCGGCGCAGGTTATAGACAGGACGACTAATATTGTTTTTGCTGATTGAATATATTTTATCTATGTTCTTTGCTCACACCAACGGCTGCATCTTTCATATGTTGCGGTTGCGGATAATGGAAAACGATTAAATGTTCTCACGTGGTTGCGATACCTTTCATCTGTCCCCATTCGCTCCCTGCCTTACCCTTCCCAGGTCTGACCCCACCCCACCCGCTGTCCTGCCGACAGGGCCTTCTGGCGCCGAACGCGTTCGGTCGCGGTATGTCTGGCGGCCTGCTGCACAGCGTGCCGGCGCTGGTGACCTCCACCCACCCAGAGTTGGAGCGCTGGCTGCGCCTCTGCGCCGACCCGGGACCCGACGGCGGGTCACGCTTCGGGCCAGCCGCCGAGCTGCGGCGAACGCTCAACCAGGTGCTCGAGGAGGCCAGTACTGAATGACCGAGGGGGCAGAGGGATTGTAGGTTTGAGCTTTGGATGCCGGGGAGATTGTGGTGTGGGAGGTGGGATTGTGGGATACGGGACGGGAGGCAAGAGGTGACATTTGGGACTTTAAGGCACGGGAAGGATGAAAATGTTTATTTGGTAATGAGCACTAATCGTTGACACGGGAAGGACTGGCTGGTTATGAGAACCATCGGGTGACAGGGGACTGGATTCAGAGTTTCCCTACCCACTGGGATATTCTTGGAATGACATTCTGTGGGAGAAGAACTGTTGCAGAAGACTGGATTAACTTTATCATGACCTGAATGGCATGATGCCGACTGAATACTTCGGAATGAGGCTTCCAGTAAAGGAACGGGATATTATGATCGATTACGGGCATACAATAGACTCATGACATGAACGAGCAACAGCCTAGACCACACCGTGTTCTATGCTCTAGGTTTGTCTTGGCTGCGTTCGTACAGCGCTGTGACTGCGTCCATTTCTACCACCTTTGCCGATTTTGAGTGACGCCGTGTCCCTCAAGTGTCCGATCATGACCACTAGTGCCCCTTTGGGAGGCCTGCTTTCTAACGTGCGACTTTTGCACTTCTTACGCGAAACATAATCGAGGGGTTTTAGCCCAGAATTTGAATCACAGCCATTGTGTGCCATCGAACGATACATCTGTACATCTGTAAATTCACATAAGTGATTTCAGGATGGCTAAGGTCTGGCTGCTCTACATAGGTTCTAAGGCTTCTTCGATTCCCGGTTTTAGTCTTTTTTCCTCCATGTGGTTCTTTCTCTTTTGCAATTGATTTCCTGATGAGTTAGATAGCCATGACATTTGTGCCGTTGTCATTATTTGGTTTTATCATTGTCTAAGGCAGTCTAGCCATAGTTTCATACTTGGGTTTCTCGCCTTATTTATTGAGTTTTCTGCGGAATGGTGGATACGAGTATGCGTCATTCAACCGAGTAGCCGATACTTTCGATTGTTTTCGTTCGATTTACTGAGAAGGCGTGGGTAGTCTCAAGTCTATAATGGAAAAAGTCTATAAAAGCGCCCAACTCTTGCCGTATAGCTTGCACCTATCGGCTATCACTTTCGACAACCCCAGAGATATGCTTAAAGCGTGCGTTGGCCTACGGGCTTCCATGAAAAACTGTAGGTACCGGTCATGTGCTGTCGGTGGCGGGCACGTTGATGGTATGAGCAGCTGCCATAGGACTCTCTGGTGTTTGGGACTTAGGTGACCGGTTCGCAGTGTTTGCCTCTTGTGTTGCTACCGCGCAGCACTCACGACAGCTCGCCTAGCTTTATACGGGCATTGGCGTAGACGCGACCGTCTCTGTGTGTGTAGATTACCACGACGCTTACACGCAGCTTCCAGCGAGCAGTGGCGATAAATGTTCCAGTGTCGAGCTTAGACGTAGATCGTTGTTGTGACATTGATGTTAGAAACGTGTGCAGGCAGGCGCAGAAATGATTTATTTTTGCATGTGTTTACTGGCTTCACCTGTAGATGTGTAGTCGTTTTATGAGTTGTTCTGAGGAAGTGTTGCATTTATATCGTGAACGTATCAAAGAGAATGTTTATTGTTTATTCCAGGACACCTTAGTGATAGGATGTCTTCGATGGGTCTGTGTTTTATTGGATCCAGTAGGTTGGAAGCAGTCATATGGGTTAACCGTGTGTGCCTGACAGCTGCCAGTAATACTGAATTACTCAAGTCATCTGTGTCCATGCATTAGTTAATTGCACCTGTTAGACATTCACAACTCACGCAATTAATTGTATTTACATTGTGTTCACTTCAGTGCACCTGTACGAAGCCAGTGGTCTTACGCAAGCGCTTGCGACAAATATTGTGAGATCACTAGAGCGCTCTATAGATCGTGTTCGGTGTTCAACGGTAGAACAGACGTGTTAGCATTGTATCAGAGCTTTACACCGCTGTGTAGCCGTTTCGTGTTGTACCGTTTGCATGACATGCGCCACACATCGGCCGTAAGTGTGTACTGTATGTAGGTGGTAGAATTCCTTTACAAGGCAGTCTTCTCAGTTGTTCGACCGGGCGAACGATGTGGTCGTTCTGGCCTGGTTGGCAGCAGTGTTCATAGTCGGCCCCCGCCGGGGCCGGCCCCATCCATCAGTGTTTTGTAGGTGTTCATCACACATCGAGGCTGTGGCATGTGTTGTTTTCGTAATATAAACGCTGAAACGTCCTATCAATGTATCCGTTTGATTACCGGGTTCGTTCAGCCTGAATAGAAGCCAGATGGATAACCTCCCCGTGATGGACCAGAGGACATAGCATTTCACATCTTCCACGATTCACGAATCAGGAATAAATCGCTACCGCACTGTCCCGTGCCAGAAACGATCGAGCTGGACACACTAGCTTACCGGGAAAGTAGAGGTGCACAGGAAATAAACATTTTTCGGAATGTATTGCCTCACGCTGCCTATTCAGCTAGAATTGCACTTGGCGGAATGTGGGGTTTTACTCTCGCCCGGGGTTCACATTGCAGCTCGTCTGTTTACATAAAATTGACCACAGCACGGGGACCTCAGTACAGGCACGGGGACATACTGAGGCACGGGGACCTCAGTATGTTATTCGGTGGATAATATCACACCCAAATCCAGCTAAGAGCACTAGAATAGAACAGCATCTTTCACCTCGTAATTACAAAACGATATGTCGAAGACCCATGCATTATACACATCGTGAAATTACATCGCGGTGATTGCACAATGTTTATAAAAATAGCGTTGTAAGCTCTGCATAAATGCATGAAAAATACGATGTGAATGCAAATAACTATAGGATATCCCACAAGATAAGTCATCGGCGAGGGAAAGGCACTAGTAGCCTTGTTCCTTACATGATCAAAACATGGAAAGATGAGACCAAGAAGGGAAATGAACTGAGCCTTATCCATATTACGACGCATTTCTCAACACATCCACGCTCGTCCCAAATCTAGACGATGCATATTGCATATAGTTGTTGGGACCCAATGCCCATTCACATCATGCGCATTTATAAAAGTGGTAAGATGAAACGCGGCAGGTCGAAGGAAACCTGCGCCGATAATTCCATTCCCATTAACTACAGCCTCGGTAACATTGCAATGCACATTTTATGGCGAATTATTAAGTCACACGATCCATCTCTCTACCACAGGAAGATTGCGATAAACAGTCATAAAAGGCAATAAAACTCGCAACGAGGAGCCACACAGCACTATAAACATCTCAGCGTAACGGTAGCAGTGGCGTGGCCTCATAGTATGGGATTAAACGCTACCGTGGCCGCTGTATTACAGCATACTGACACTCTGTCGTCTCACAATTCACCGACAACTCACCACCACATCTCACAGGCGGGACACACTAGTCTGGATCCCAGCGACACCCCGCGACACTGGATATAGGTAGAATTGTGCCTCAAGACCCCACTGATGCGGACGGTACCTCCTGGTTAGAGGTCCGAATTCCTGATGAACCGGTTACCCTCGGAGTGTTTTCCGACGTACCGGTACGCCAGCTGGCCGTACACCGCTGTGGGAACGCGGGGGGATGGTTACACACACGGAGAGAGAGATGAGAAGGCACGGTAGTTTTGAAGTGCCATGTGATGTGACATCAGCTTATGTCGTTGATGTCCGAAGTCTAGCTAGCTACTGAACTAGAGGTCCAATAAGGGTGACTGATTCCAGAGAATATTTTGAACAACTTCCTCTTATTTCATTTGAAGCAAAATTAGCGTAAATAGGCATGGAGGCAAAAAAACGGGCACCAGCTAGCTGTTCGGCGAGATCACACGTTGAAGACGCATAAAAAAACTGTCAAACTGCAAAGAACAGGTAAACTTATCATTCTAGTTATATTGCTGCCCTATATCGTTCTTTGGGAATCATTGACCCCCGTTACCGTTCGTTCGTTCGTTCATTGGGGTTTACGGGCGCGTCGACTGCGGTGGTCATTTTGCGCCCATAACGCTGTACTGGTAAAGCGGATATGTCAACAGAGAACTGACGAACTGAAGAAGGCTAGAACTACTTGAGATACGTTATACTAGTAAAACGAGTATATCACAGGAAAACTGATGGATTGAATATAAGAAAAGATGCTGCCGGATAAAACCCAGGGTGAGTTATCACCCAGCAGGTGGCGAATGGTGGTGCCTGGGGGAATGCGGCCGAGGCAGCGTGTCCGGTTTGGTTCGAGGTGCGGGCAACTTAAGAGAATGTGAGTGACTGTGAGCGGCACGGCACAATGGATACATGTTGGTTGATCATATTCTCCACGGAGGAGATAGCCATGCGTTGCATACGTATGCCCTATCCGTAGTCTGCAGAGGACCACTTCATGGTGTCTTTTGCCTTGAAAGCAGGACTGCCAGGGCTCCAGAGTAGGTTTCACCTTTCGTAGCTTCTCGGATCCATGGAGACGCCACTCTGTCTGCCAGCTAAACGTCGTAAAAGATCGAACGGCTGGGTAAAAATCGCGAGCCGGCAGAGGCAAACGACGGAGGCAGGGGGCCGCGGCCGCGCGTCTTGCGGCCGCGTCGGCAAGCTCGTTGCCTCTTATGCCCACATGGCTCGGTATCCAGCAGAACTGGATGAATTTACCTGCTCGTTCCACCGACGTAAGACGAGATAAAATGTCTTGTACTATCGGGTTGTCTGGATTAAAACTCCGTAAAGATAAGAGGCTGCTAAGGGAGTCTGACAAGATCAGATAGCAGGAGCTGTCAGACACCTCGATAAAACACAAAGCCTTCTCAATTGCAACGAGCTCGGAAAAAAACAGAGGCAGAAGTTGGCAAAGAGAATGTGCGTGTGTCATGACCAGTCACAAAAGCGCAGCCGACACCATGTTCTGTTTTCGAGCCGTCTGTAAAAACCGAGGTAAAACCATCATATGAGGCAATGTGGACCCCCGTTACCATTCCCACGTGTTACATATGACCCCATTTTCCACCGTTCACTGTGTATATGTCCGCCCGTGCGTTTATAAATATCAGCCTCTGCGCGCGCGGTCGGCACGCACGTGTCTGAGTGTGCGTCTGTATTGTATACTCACGTCCTCGCTTCTGTCGGTCGACCGGGGGCGGCGGCGGCGCGATAGCCGAGTCGAGGGCGTCCATTCCCCACTCTGTGCGCGCCGGGCCGGTCGGACCGCTGAACTGTGGAACAGACCGGAGGGAGCGTGGTCAAAGGGAGATGTCTGTCAGCTGGATGGCTGGTTTATAACGTGGCAGGGAGGAAATGGTAGTCATTAGCATACATCATAAAACACATGGATGTTCGGCTTATCACGGGAGATCCGGCGCCAAAATGGACTACTAAAGGTACGACTTATTGCCCCGTCGATAACTGTTATATGTTGTTTTCTTTGCACGAAATTCGTGAGCCTCTGTTAAGTTAATAGTATTTTTTCCAAACCCGCATTAAAGCGACCTGCAATGGGGCATGCTATATACTTGATCAAACAAAACCAGCTGGAATGACAGTGAAAATTGGCCCCAGATAACGCGACAATGTGCGGAAAAGGCAGACAAAACGTCAACACAGCAGACACGACCAATATCAAAGTTTCACAGCAGAAGCCGACAAAAAGAACTGTCATGGACACGCCAAAACGCGGAACAGCTTCGGCCGTTTGTCACTGCCAGACTTGGATGTGTGTTCAATACAAACGACTCCGGCCGGCCATGCACTGGAAGGAGTTTTAAGTGGTCCGCCAAGAATGTGCCCCCGTCACGCTAGTCACGAGGCAGCAAGTTTGCAGTTATTTCCCGAAGCTGTTTGAAAGTTACGTTTGTTGACGTGATTGTTTGTTGACAGCAGCAATGCACTCAGGAGGAGATAAGTGGAGTCATTGCAAAAAATGAGACATTGCAAGCTTACATGACCCACTACGCCGATAAGGTTCTGACACCGTTTTTGCCTGCTGTCTAATCAAGCTACTTAAATTCGGTCGGGCCGATCCATGGAATCAATAGCGTTAGGCTCTTTTCCTCGCTTCCACCCGTCTGTTCGGTCACTCACCCTGATGAGGCGCGCGGTACGGCAGTACTGGCCCCGTCGCTTCGCCTCCAGACGCTCCTTCCGCGAGACGACCATCGAGTCCAGGAACAGCAGGTTGGGCAGCATGTAGAGCACATACAGTCTGAAAGGATGCAGAGAAAACGACTCAGTGTGTGTCTCAATATGGAATTTCACAAACAATTTGTGTTCAGAGGGGTGGCAACGACAAAATTTCGCCGCGAAACTCATGAACAGCATATCCTTAGAGCGTATTCTTTCTAGCAATGTCCTGGTGATTTTAAGCCTCCACACTAGCAACAGATATTGCCAACACATGTCTGCTGGTGACACGCACTGTCCTCAGTCCTCTGACCCTGTCAGTCGCTGACCTGTGTCGGGCGTAGTCCTCGGGCGTGAAGCGGTCTCCGGTGAGCTGGTCGGGGCTGCACGGGTTCCCCAGGAGGCTGAGGTACGTCAGGCGGGTGGCACACCTCTGCAGCGTCACCAGCAGCGGCTCCAGCTCCTCAATCTATCCACAGCAGCAGTCAGGGTAACCCAGAGGCCATGTCATGGCAGTGGCTGGTCGAGATCTTATGGTAAAGATGAATATCTAATGCATTTTGCAAAATGGGGCAACAAAAAACTAGTTCAATGCCCAAAAACTTAATTTGTCAGATGTATTACAAAACTCAAATAACAGTGTTCAAGTTCTGACATCACTCCAGGTACTTTTATTCAAACCTATCTTGTCTGAGTTCTGACCTTGTTCTTGTTCAAAGACAGGGTGTGCATTCTCGGCATCCTGTTCAGCTGAAGACAGGTGAGCTCGTTGTTGTCCAGCACCACCTCCTCCACCCTGGGGAACATGTCCAGTCCCTTGGATGTTCTGCAAATCGGGCAACAAGAATGTCTCTCAACTCAACCCTTCAGCCTTTGTAACACCTGAATTCAATAGCATTTTCAGCATCAGACACAGGCCAGAGGGCACAGCTTCAAATATGCTGAAATCATCAATCTTGGTTCTGAGAGAATAGTCTTCTAGTAGGATCCTATTTCAGTGCAAAAGAAGGAATAAAAAATAACTTAATCAGCATACTGGTGACAGGCAATTGATTTTCATAAGAAAGGTGAACTTCACAGGCATTTTGGTGTACCTATCAGCTGCTCCAATCTACATTCTGCATGATATAGCAAACCAATATTAAACTAGCCATTGAATTTTCTTTAGGGTAACGGGATTAAGTGTTAATCAAAGTGCATTCCCATTGCTCATTGCTCATTGCTTGTAGAATCACTGGAGATCAAGCAACATTCATGTTTACATATGCATACTCGCTGACAGACTTGACACATATCAGCATTGGACATTGGTATGAGCAACCCAGGCCGTTTCATGGCCTGACACTGCAGTGCCCTATGCTGCAGTGCTGCTATGCTGCAGTGCAGTATACCGCTTACCGCTTACCGCTAAGCGGTAAGCGGTATAGATGCTATACTGCGCTGCCAACACCATGCTGCGCTGCTGCATTGGTGCTGTATTGGTGAATTTGTGTGTTTGAGACAATTTTGGCCTAACATTCCAGCATTGCAAGCATCCGAGTGTATTGATCTTTCCAAAAAATTCAAATACACTGCTGCGCGTAGTACGCTGTAGCATGGTGCTGTAAAACAGAGCCCAGTAGCACTATGCTAGTACCTGAGTTGTATGGAGCTGAGGTTCAGCCTTATGGTGTCCTTGGCAAACAAGCCACACACTTCCCTCGGAACATAGCCACCTTCTGAAGCAAACACATGCAGCTGGAAAACATCCAATGTCAGTATCAGTGACATCAGTGACATGGATAAGTTCATTTATGCCTTGTAGATGCATGCAAGTGAGCATGAATCCTGCATGGTTTGTCAAAATGAGTAGGTTGATCAAACACATCTCAGTTTATCATTAAAAGAAAACAAAATCAGCTACACTATTAAAACTTAGGCGTCCAAACAACAAATTATCGTGAAAATACACAGAATCTCAAAAAGACAAATAATGAACACTATCACGGCCAATATTTCATTAATATTGGGATATCAGACACTGCCACAAAACATTACGATAAGGCTGGATTGGAACACCGACCTCTTTGGATTCCTCAATGAAGTTATAGAGCTCATTTTGCATTGCCGTGAAATACGGTACGATGGGCACACCGGAAAATGTAAATAGGTATCCTTTAGTAGAACAAATTACTTTTAATTGTGACCTAACTATAGAAATCCGCAGGAGCTCTTCGCACTCCACGAATATCTGTTAAATTCAGTTTTGTCACTGCCGCGCCGTGAATGCGGTCAATGAAATAATTGCATTCTATTTTACTGCTATTTTTTGTAGGTAATAACACAAACAGAACATCACCGGAAAAGCCATTGCAATCGATGGCAGATCTATCTGAAAGAATCTTGGGTAGATCAGCTAAATACAAATACGTAAGGGCAAATCAGCCAATTCCCGTTTATATGCTTTGCGTCTCCGGTTCTCTGCACACTTACAAAAAAGTCGTGAATCCCAACATTCCTAAGCGCAGTCGTCTCTTATAACGGTACGAAATATTATTAATCCCTGTCAGGCATTGTTCTGCAAGGCATCAGCATTGGACATACTGCATCAAATTGAGAGCCCATGTGTTACAGAATGTATTTCAGTCGCCCCTATGATGAGCCCGAGTCTCAGCAGCCAGCCCACGACCGCATAGCGCCATACAGTGGATCATTAACAAAGTTACAGTTTCACATGCGCGGTCGCCAAGTGACGTCCGTCGTCCCTCCACTCGCCGAGCGCTGACCCGTCGGCGAGCGCCACTGACTTCCTCGTCCTGTGCGCGCACCACGTTCACGATACAACCACCCGCAGATACTAGAAGTCTGACAGCGGCGGCGGCAGGCGCGCCGCGTCCCGATACGACACGATACACGGGAAGGAGGGTCCGCCGGTCAGCCGGCTCACTCCCACTCTGTAGTACCCGGCGGCTTGGCCGTCAGGTCGTACAACACCCGGCTGATGCCACTGACGTTCTGGATTTCCGCCACCATCCGCTTCAGCGTCTGAAAACGAGGGTAAACGTCACATTACTGAGGGCGCAACGGAACAGCTTATCAAGAATGACTCATGCGGCTGCTCTCAACCAGGATATCAACCATGAACCATAACATCTCTATCTCCATTTTTTCCCCAAATTTGACAAACATTAAACTGCCTTTGCGAAATTGAAAGCTTCCATCACAACCGAATTCACCCGAAACCTTACACACCGACGACTTCTCCCGCCGTTGCTGTCCTCACCTCGAGTGGCAGCTGTTTACCGGGCGTGGCCGGCACGCCCGTCATAAAGTCGTGCGTGATGAAGGTGCGGATGACCACGGAGCGCTGGCAGCTCGGCTGGTGGCACGTGGCGTCACGGTCAAAGTGCAGCGGTAGTAGCACCACCGGCATCTGGCTGATGACCGACGCGGAGCCCGACGACGACAGCACCTGGGTGAGACACGGGAGCGGAGGGGTTACAAATGGAGGAATACAAGCGGGAGCGGAGTTACAAACTCTCGAATGAATCAGGTAACAGAAGCTCATGGATGAAATTGCATGCAACAAACACAACTTAATTTTATTTCCCTCTCAAACAGCGGCCTGGATGTATGTAGAGGCTAAAATTATAGAAGCAGCTCATATCACTAATTATCTTCCTCACGACTGATCCCCAAATACATAGCCGGCCTCTCAGGTCTACCACCTACCTTCGGCAAACTATCCCTCCCATTGTGGGACCTGGCACTCCTCCCCCTCGATCGACCCTCCACACCGACTGACCTGATGCGCCACATAGTCCGCCTCTCGGATCTGAGAGAGCACGCCCGAAGTCAGGAACGTGGGCGTCACGGAGGTGAGCGGCGCCTTCACCATGCCGCCGAAGATGTAGCATACCCTGCCGGAGAACATGGCGGCTGTCATGAAGTGCCGATGAGGTTTCAGGTTTGGATACCAGGGCGAGCAACATACGCAAATTAGCTATGTTCGCAACACTACCTGCTAGCATTATATATCCATTTGTTTATCATTATCTATTATTGCGGTTAAGTTGGACGGTGACGACATGACGAATTCAAATGATCTCGGCAACACGACCTAGGATGACCACGTCAGTGTAGTTTGGCCAACAATTGGCAAACCAATTCACTCGAGACCAAGTGATTGACGATTCATTGATCTTTCATTGGCTGAATGGATTGAATGACTGTGCGCTCCAGCAATAACGCAGCCGCGTGTTCTGCTCGCGGCCAGCTGTTCTGTGGAGCGACAATTTCTGTCCGAGGGTAGTATCGATGACGTCACAGGCTCAGTGACGCCACCTTTCTTCCCCTCGACTTCGCGACAAGGCTGAATCCCGTGCGTCAAACACGAACACAGTTGAAAAAAGTATGTATAACACATTTACGTAGGCTCCCTACAGGTTTTTACAGTCTCTCACTCGTCGAGTTTTCCAAGACTTTCGTTAGGTGAGCTACGATAGTAAAATGGCCACCCTCTAGACATGCCATCGATGACGCCATTTCTGCCATTACGTCATTGGAGGAAGCGATCCTCCGCCTATAATGAACGCCGCGTACCTGTTGATGTTGTGGCAGATGCGTGGTATGAGCCGCGCCAGCTGCATCAGGTCGTGCCAGTCGGGCTCGGCGTCGCTGCTCAGGCCGGCGCAGTAGCTGTATGTCCGGCCGTCACCCTGTGAGAACGGTATGGAGCGCACCGAGTTGGCAGTCAAAGGAACAGGTTAGGGTCATTCAGGGACAGGGTCAGAGGATCACTGGAATGCGGGGTCAACGAAAGCCCACAGGTCGACCACTCCCAGCCGGACAGTATCAAAATATGAGCCTGTATCATTATGAGCATGCATCTTGAATAACTATAAAAATGGCATAGACTTTCAAACAGTTTTGGCCTTTACAAGTACGGCACACCATGCACCAGATGTCACTACAAAGCCTAAATAAACGACAAATCATAAAAAAACATTATATTAATACCATCTTCAAACAACTGGCACACATATAAGCATACATTGCTTTCTCACCATTTAAAGACTCTCCCCTCCCTCAAGTAACAAGCATCCGCACTGACCTGAACTCCGACGGTCTGTATGGGCAGCAGTGTGGTGGCCAGCCGGTGCCTGGACGAGATTCGCAGCAGGGTGGTGCGGTCCTCCTCCGATGTCGCGCCGTCTATCCGGTTCAACAGGGCGTGACTCTGCCGGGAGGGGACACGGGGTCAGCGAGACAATGGTGACGAGAGGAGGTGGGATGCATATAATTAGAGTCACAGAGATCCAGAGTAAAGTTACAACAGCAGATGGCGAGACGGCGGTGCCTCTGTGGTCAGTATTCACTCGCTGGATGTAGCAGTGGTCAGTATTGACTCACACGTCCTCTGTAGCTGCCATGGTCGGTGAGTACGCTATATATTATCCTCAATAGTTACACGCCGGCTGTTTCCAGCACTGAATTCAGCTGGTTTGCAGCAGCCTGTGGTCAGTACTCACCCGCTGTTTGCAGCTGTGGTAGTCGGCGATGATTCGCAGCAGCACCTGCGTCTCGGAAAAGTCGGAGCTCATGTAGGGCTCCTCTGCGCAGATGACCCGGATGGCCAGGCCGGGTCCGGGGAACGGGTGACGCTGTACCAGCTCCGGCGGTAGACCCAGGTCGTGGCCCATCTCTCGGACCTGGCAACATGGACAACACCAGGCCGGTCAGGTCAGCCGGTCATACCAGCTGCTCCTGGTACCAGAAGATGCTACGGTCGGGTTACGAAAAGTTAATCTCCTCAATCGAGACGGATATAGCTGATTAGGTCAGCCACGTAATGCGATATCCTCTAAAGCTCGAAATCGAAAACCCATAACTCGCAGACATTTCCTGTCGACCTGTGGCATATCAGAAATTTGTATGTTTATTCATATCCGATGTCCATACAAAAGCAACTATTCTAAATAGACAGACGTTTCGACCTCAGGGTGCCTTCGTAAGTGACTGAAAACACTTCTACATTAATAAATCAATCAAGATATTTTACACTTCTTTGCAAACATGACTGGGACACTTTTAAGTCCTCTTAAGTGTCTTTGCCTTTCTGTCTGTCACGGAGAAATAGCGATGGGTTGGAAAACGAGGTCTGGCTCATTCGAACGACCGCGACGAGAAGTATTATAATTGACATCCATAAATGAGCTGACGCCAGCTGTTGAGGAGGGCTAAAACGAAGGGTGGCCGCTTTGCCCCACTCTCCCCAACAATTCACGGAGATTCTTCGCCACAGCCAATGTGAACACTAATAACATCACCACAGTCCTGTCACCAATCACCGTTAACACCACCATCACCACCATCCTCTCCCACACAAACCTCATCCTTGTGGAAGTCCTTGAGCGGCTCGACGACGCGGCCCTGCTGCCGCAGCTCCCGGACGAGGTCGGTGTCGTTATGGTGTGTCTTTATACACTGCGCCGCGCCAGAGGCCAGCTGGGACGCCGACTCTATGAGGTCGGGTCGCAGCGTACCCTGGCCGAGCAGCACCTCGTCCGGACGCAGCGTCAGCTCGCTGATGACGTCATTGGCCACCTGACGACGGACGGGGGGGGGGACACGCCGGTCACGGTCACGCTTAGCTGTGTCCGTGAGCTCCACTAGGCAATGTGGGTGCATTATCTACGTAGGTAGCTCAGAGCCATGGAACGAAATAATTCATTTTCGCGATAATTTCCGACCTACGTCATTCCAGCTCCAAGTAATCTCAATTCTCACCCACTAATGCATTTAATATTGAACTCTTAACCCGCGCACCGACGGGGGTCTGCGCCAACTTCGCAACGACGGGGGGGGGCGGATGACCGCCCCCCCCCCTGAGATCTCGAGAACGAAGCAAGATAGCGACAAGCGGTAAACGGCATCGGATACGCACGGTCAAGATCTACAATTTTTACTAGGTCATTTTCAGGTCAGGTCAAAGATGACGTCACAGGGGTCGAAAAAGTCAAAATGGCGGCGCTAGATATGGAGAGAGTTTTTCTCGAATAACTTTCGAATTAGTCAAGATAGGAACAAACTAAGGGCATCATCGTAATCCTCTCGTCAATCCGCATCGAATGATATATATATATATATATATATATATATATATATATATATATATATATATATATATATATATATATATATATATATATATATATATATATATATATATATATATATATATATATGTTGACCTCGAAAGGTCAAGGTCAAAGGTTGACCTCAGGTCACGTGACCTCGAGGTCATCATGTATATCATTCGATGCGGATTGACGAGCTGAACACAATGAGACCATCCACGCGTCTGTATCTTGTTCCTGTACGGAGTTATTGGCCAAAAACCTTTGGTGAACTTTGATGATGTCACATGACCTCACAGCTGCCCAACAGCAAAACAGACCTCAAGGTAGTGAAGGTTGATCGTATATGAAGTCATGTATGGTATATGGGGCCATTCCGACCCGTTTTAGTGGTAAAAACAGGGAGTTGATTTTTCCCCCATTGACTTATAATGGGGAGGTCGCGAAATTGACCTGACCTTAGGTCACCGATATCAAAATTCCGAGATATACAAATTGTAGCTACTAATGACCTAATAACATCCTGCGACTTTCAAATGCCTCCGACATCTACTGTAGCTCTGGCACGGTGACAAAGTTGCAAAAAAGTGACTTGAGGTTGGGTCATTCAAAGTGACCTCGTGACCTGACCTTGAAAGGTAGGAGGTTCAAACTTGCACACCATATGTAAAATTGATGAGGGAATAGTCATACCAAATTTCGCGGCGCTACGCGCCGCGGTTTTCCCGCTATTCGCGAAAAACCTCAGGGGGGGGGGCGGATATCTGCCCCCCCCCCGTCGGTGCGCGGGTTAATGCATGGAACACCTTGGCGAATCTACAGAAGAATATAATCTATCTAATATCAATCTTACTTCCCCCAAAATTCATCCACACCGATACTCTGTTCAGGTACAATCCTTCAATCGCGTCATCGCATTCCCGACGAACCGAAGTCCTTATACTTCTCGTAGGTATTCCTCGTTCCCCTCACCCCCCCCCCCCATACATCTTCTCCCCACCTTGATGAATGTGTCGCCAATGATTTTCCGTTTCTGCTCGGGGTGCGTGGTACGACAGAGCAGACCGGTGGCACGTTTCCGAAGCACGCCGTTGGCTCCCGTCTCCGGGATTGTCGTGCTGCCGTTCAGGAAATTATGCCGCGCGTTTATCACTGTCGGGGACACACAGACGGATAGTTTAGTTTATAGCATACAATTACCATGCGCTGGTAACATAAGACAAATAAACATAAAGATAGGGGATCTGGAGGCTGTCATCTTAGTTCCTGAAAACCGTAGCGAACAGCATGAACAAAAGGCACTGTTTGTAAAACTAAAGCTATACTTGTTTGATGTTTCGAGGATATAAATGAAGACAACCGTCTCCAAGCAATCTTCATATATCAAATCATGGTCTCGTATAATCCAAAGAAAAATGTGATTTTTACAAATTATATGACAAATATGGGTGTAGCCAATTCACTTAACTGCCGATACATTTCAAGTGATGTCAAATAACACACAAACAGATTTGATATTCATTAAGTGAATGAAAATCCACGCAGCATACACAGTAGGGCTGACCGAGATTACTTCGAATTGGGTGAATTTCATATTTCGGCTTCGGCTCACTATTTTTCCTATGTAAAATTGAATTTTAGATAGGGTCTTACATGAGACAAAAATTGATCAGGATACATCTTCCGTAGTAAAAATGCAGTTTTATGGGAGCTGTTTTCAGATGTCAGTGGCATATTTGCAACATCAGTTCCGTACCTCCTCTTTCTTATCGATGAATGGTCTTTTGCTTCGAAACCTCATCATACGGCGTACGAGTCTAAGGAATCAGGTTGGATGGAATACCGGTGGATGCAAAAGCCTACGAAACAGGTGAAGCTGCTCTTCAGATCAAGTTAAACTCTTCCAGAATTGCTGAATCTTGCCAGAGGCATTGACAACTAAAGCCTATCCCTCGGCAGGAACAATACAACGGCACTGATTGGTTGTTCACACATATCGTTACAGGTAGCTAAATATAAGCGATATCAATTCGTTGGATGCAAGCTAATAACTATGCCCTTGAATAATTTTTCCTACTATACAGTAACATATAGTGAAAAGGCACATGTCAATGCTGGTGTTAAGGTTAGTACCCAAATCTGTTTGAAAGAACTCTATCAACATATGCAATTGACTTCTCAGCTGATACAAATCATTTAAATCAATTTTATTCAAATTTGTTTGCAATTGTCTACCAACAATCACCATCGAAGTGCACTGAAGGAATATAGCTGAACAAATAAATATTAAACATGTCAATGGGATCAGTAAGTTTAGCGATTTGGCGGTTTCCATTCATCCGAGTCCAGTGATAAGAGTTCCGCGACTTCTGATGCCTTTTTATATTCCATCAGGGCCCATAATTCAAGCAGATAGCCCAAAGCTAAACGTAGATGGATGCTTAGGCCAAACGAACCATCAGGAAGGCATCTGGCGGCATCCAGAATGAAGTAGGTAGGTACCAGCCGTAAGGGCTGTGTTGCAAAGAGGAGTTTTGATTCAGGAACAGCTCATGATCGAAAAAGAAAGAGCGAGAAAGAAGATTGGTGTGAGAGACATCGTGAAGGAGCTGATTCCGCTTATCCTGGCGCAGTGACTGAAATCCAATGCAAGATTCAGCCCTCCAGTCCAGTGATCATCTAGGAGAAGAGTCTCACGGTCAAACAGGAGAAGCTTTGGAGAAGAGTCGAAGGAGTTGCTGTAGGAAGGGCGAAACAAACTGAGAGGAAAGAGTTATGCAAATGCTGAATAAACTACGTAATATCACCACTTGCCCTCATTCCATCCTGTTTTGTGATGAGCCAAATAAAAGGTGTATGAAATACCTAAGGTGATATGGGTTTTTCGTCAATAACTCCCGATCAAATTGAGTTAGCGAGTCGCCAAAGTCACGAATGGACTCAGGAAGACCTGCCGAATCGAGTGATATGCAACATAACCTCTTTTAATCAAGGCCGTGGCCTGAGGGGACCTGACCTGACCTTGACCCGAGGTCAACACCGTAACTTACTCTCACCCGAACAAAAAGTATACCATTCGACGCGCCTGATATAGCAAAACACGATGCTGACAAAATTGCGGCTCTGCGACCATTTTGAGCGAAGTTATTCACCAAAAACCGAACCGGTCTAGCGCCACTTGACCTGACCTCAGAGGTCACCAGATAACCTCAGGCCTTAAAATCGGGTACCAATCGCTGCGTCTCGTAACGGCGTACACGCTCGTTCTTTCTCCAAGGCTCTAGCTCAATTAGGGGCGAAACGGCGAGGGGGGTCGTACCAACCTCTCATTCTCGGCCGGGGTGCGTATAGAAAACCAATAGGTCCGGCGAGGGTTAAATACAAATGTGCAAATTTACTACGAAAGGAGTGTTTTTATCAAAAAATTGCAAGAGGACATCCCACCTTAAAATTCAATTTTACATCGGAAAAAAGGTGAGCCGAACTGAAATTGCAAATTCGAAAATCTCGGTCATCCCTAATACACAGGCATGTGAGCAGTTCGTTCGTCATAAATACTACGCACCCCTGAGTTTGAGTCCGATCTTGCGGAGACTCTGTTCCACCTGCAGACTCTCGTGTTTTCGCATGAACCCGTTGTCGATGTGGACGGCTATCACCTGGTCCTGGCTGAGCGCTTTGTGCAGGAGCGCCGCACACACGGTGGAGTCGACACCACCGCTGACCAGCAGCTGTGGACAGAGAGGTGACGGTTACACCGCGATATCGACAATGGCATTTGAACGATACAATATGGAGGGGCTTCATTGGTTCATCTCCTCTTTGGCAATAGATCTTTGCGGGTCGACGAGGAAACAGCAAAAGTTAATAAGTCTGGGGTATGGACTTTCACCGAGGCATTGAATCTATTCTCAATCAAGTATCCGCTGACAAATACATCCGCAGTCAGCGATAAGATGCAAATCCAGTACACTGTCATAACCGACCGCCAAAGCATCACCGACTGACCAGGACTTTTTGTGAGCCGACGGCGGTGCGGATGTTCTCCAGACACTCGACCTCCCGCGATCGCAGGGTGAACGATCCCGTCACACCGGCCACGTTGTACAGGAAGTTACGCAGCATCGCTGTGCCGTGCTCCGTCAGGTCCACCTGGCATAGAGCAGAACGTCAGTTTACATAGAGCGTATTCAAAAACTTATGAGACAGGCCGGAAACTGGTCAGTACCAACATGTCCGCCTAAAACACGTCGTTTATATGCATTGAAGGATATCTCTACATGCCCATGATACTCCCTAAGCACTCTTCATCCCAGTCCGGTCCATCACCCACCTCTGGGTGGAACTGTACACCGTACAGCCGGAGTTTGTCATTAGCGATGGCGGCCACCAAGTTACCGGAGCGGCCGACCACCTTGAAGTTGTCCGCCACGCGAATCACAGAGTCGCCGTGCGTTAGGAGCACCTGTTGCGTCTTCTCCAGGTCCCTGCGGCGGCGTAAGAGAGCGTCAGGAAGGAGGGGGTCGATCGGGTGACTAGTGCAGACAGATGTAGATTACTGCACTGCTGTAGGTTGCGTCATGGGCAGCCATCGCGCTTCTTTAAATTGGACACAATAAAACTGCTAACTCATACCATCTCTTATTTACTAGAATGAAGAACGTCAAGACAATTCGCAGCGTCGATCGTCCACAAATGCGCCCTTCTCCTATCCATCGCCACTCACTTGAAGAGGACGCACTGGTTGTCGACCTCGATGTCGAACTGTCCGTCCTCACGCTCCTCCTTGGCCTGCACGACGCCGCCGAACTCCTTGTTCATCATGTGGAAGCCGTAGCAGATGCCCAGCACAGGGATGTTGATCCGGAATATGTCCGAGTCATACTGCGGCGAGTCCTCGGCATTGACCGAGCTTGGTCCGCCCGAGATGATGATGGCCCTGGTAGCGAGAAGAGGAGAGACATGTGACATCGGATATCGAAGCGATCATTGGTGAATGAAAGTGAATAACCGACAACTTCCGAGAATGGCTTGTGATGAAGTCAGTTTGAATGCAGATCTACAAACTCTTTCAGCATATCATGTTTAAGACCCCTTAAACTTGACATTATTTCATTGCTGGCGTTTAGGGCTCGCCGACTCCCACATAGCGACTGCCATAAGAACGCTCGGTGGCAGCATGCTTACGTCGAAGGGCAGTTTCAGATCCAAAAATGCCTTCCTTTCTTTTCGCCATCCCATAAGACTCACTTGAAATTGCGCTCCTTCAGCGTGAATGCGGGCGTGTCGAGCGGTAGAATCTCCGTTTCCACGCGTTGTTCGCGCACGCGCCGGTCGATCACCTTGCCGTACTGGGCGCCCGCGTCCAGGATCGCCACCACCTCCGAGTGCGCATGCGCGCCGTTCATGGCGTCAACGCGGTGGCTCGGACAGGGCGCCAGGCGACCCAGGAAGCAGCAGGACAGGATCGCTGCGAACGCGAACCGGGCCGGTCACGGCGGTATATCGTCCCGGTTGGCACACTGCATAATGTGGTGAAATATGAAGTCAGGAGAAGCAGGTACACAGTTGAAAAGAAGTGAAAATGAGCTGAATATTACATGAAATTAAATTGGTGTGGATTCGGGCAGTCAGTTTTTTTGTGACACATAGATTGCAGGTGCATCATACATTGTATGTGAGTTATTGAGATATTGCAATCATATCGAGACAGGCTACACCATGGCATATTTACATCTTGCTAACGCATGCAAATGTCAAGTAGCAGAGCTTAAATGATCAGTATTTGTGCAGTATGCAGGTGAGGTAGTACCATGGGCGAGAGGCCAATAGCCAGTCGCCTTGAGTAGTTTTGAAGTTGTGAACACATGACTGAGCAATATGGGCATTCATTTCATGAAATAAGCTTTTGGAAATAGTCATCTACCTACCTTATGCAACATTCAATAATGCATCACAACTAAAATGCAAGTCAGTGAAGGTGCCAATAAATGACAGGGAACTTTGATTACCTATATAATTTATGTGATGATCACTTTTTTCACAGGATATCAATAAGAGACTGTTGGCTCCCTCTAGCTAGAATATTATCTGTTTCTATGGTAAAGCTAACCACCAGTCACATTTTGGGGTCATATCAAAATCTTATCTCTGTAATTCAAGGTAACCAGCACATGTGACAGCACCTTGCTAAAGCTGAAACATGATTTTTCAAAGAACATGAATGGCCATGGCATTTTGAAGCATCACATTCATATGTTACAAATGCCTCATACAGATACAAGAGGCAAATGGCAATAAAGTAAAAGTGCACTGCAAATCAGCATCAGGGAAATTTGCATTTACAGGTAAACAAAAAGTGTCCATAAACATGCCAGAAATTATTGATAATTTTTGCATAGGAAGCATGCATTTAATAAATATAACCTGAAGTGAATTGAACAGGTGAGTTGAGACCAATTCAACCTCTCAATGGAGTTCTTATGGCAAACAAAACAAAGAAATAAGAAATTCAAATTCAAATTGGTGGGATTCACTCAACTGCTCTGATGCAATGACATCAACCTAAGCTAAGCTAAGCTGATGAAGAAAGCAGGTAGGTAGTGATACATCACTGTAAGAGCAAGCATAATGTGAGAGAAATGTCTAAGGGTACAATGTCAGTGGAAGAAACACTATGTCCCAAACTTTCAAATATATTTAAACCAGGTAATTCAGCATTGCTCAGTTATGTTTCATGACAGTTTGTTATGTTCACAGTTTACCACAAACACTGAACTGCCGTTGCATTAATGATAAGCAAGGCACAATTCCTATGCACATAAGCCTATGAAATGCAATAGGATGCATGGCAGAATTAGCTTTCAAGTCATTTTTATTAAAGGGACTATCCCACCTTCTAAAATGTTGTTAAAATCAGTTAAATTGTGCCCGACTTTATAGATTGGATGACCAGGAACACGGTTCTGGCATTTATTTTTCATTAAACATCTTAGGCTTCCCATATTCCAAACACAAACTTTCAAATATGTGACGTCACAGCCCAAAATTACCTCCTTCCCCAGGCCACATTACTGTCATAAAGCTGATTCTTTTTACTCTGTAGGCACCACAACAAAGTTCAGACCAAGTTTTAAGCGATTTTTCAATGAACAAACCCATTTAAATCAGAATGACTAAACGAGGTGACGTCACACTAACGGTCGCTCCATGTTGAAGATAGGGCCTTGTACAAGGCCCATTTTCAAATGAAGGGAACAAATTTCTTCAACACCAAGAGGCCGCGGGGGTTGAAACCTATATAGATAGTGGTTTCTGAACCTCGCCGCAAACTTGGCTATCTCAACTCAAACCCCATGTTAAAGGTGGGATAGTCCCTTTAAGTAATCATTTATTTCTAAATTAATTTAACTTGTTTACCACTGAGATCAAACTGGTTAATTCATTAGGATAATATCAAAGATATTAGTAGGTAAGTGCAATGAGAGGGTACCTAGCTAGGTTAATCGTTATAGGTATTAGCTCTAGCTCACTTAGCAAGTGAACAAAGTTCTTATAATCAAAATCCAAATCAATACAATGAACACAATTCAGCAATAAATCACCTTCCTATGGTTTATCTTAATATCAAGTGCAACATATGTTCCTTCTTGCCTACCAATGGTCACTAACACGGACACCAAACTGCTCTAGCTCGGACTGTTAGCGGTTTTTTTTCGGACGAAATGAGCTTGGCAAGATCAAAATGTTTGTGCAAGGTAAGACTTCTACTGATAGTTATAACAGTTTTGTGGTCTGTGGATTATCTGCATTATGGTCCGACATATATTTACACTACAAAAAAAAGAAAACATGTAATGCCTAGTTTTTAATCGATCAAACGGAGAAGACAAACTGGAACACGGTCTTCATAAACAATCAGCTAGTGCGAATCACATAACATGTCGATTGAATCGTAGACTTTGCAAGAGAGGTTAAAAGACAATAATCATTATTTTCCATCAAATACCTACCTACGTTCAACACCGAACCTCACGCCACGCCGGTACCACGCATAATAAATTGAATGTCAAGCGCGCGGTCTCAAAACATCAAATGTCGACAAAACCTGCGCAGTGATATGATTTGGTAGCCAATAGATATGGAAGCGGCTTACCTTCATCGCTGGACTTCACGTAGGTAAAGTCAAGATTAATTTCGTAAAGTATTCTCGGACTTTCCGCCTTCCGGTGACGATCATCCGTGTCTTTTATATCTATGAACATAACCTTGATCTATGATGATCCGGCTGAGTAGTATAGGAATCTTGATCCGGCTCTCAGATTTCACAAGATGCCTTTTGATTCCTGCCTTACACACCAGCAGAGTAGATAAGCTGCCACGCATTGCCAATGAGAACTATCGCGATGCCACGACATAAATATGCATTCTTGACAGCTTCTGGACAAATTGACAACGCCCAGTCTATTAACCTAACCCATGCACCCTGAAGCCTAATCCAACATGCAAACGAAACGCAAGAAACGTCAAACACGCGATCATTTGACTGCTGGTTATATTTAAAATAGTCCACAACCAGATCACGGGCTTTGGTGAAAACCATGTCAAAATTAAGCATCGCTTAGAGGGCACAGGGATCACATCTTCTGCACCGTCTTGATGCCCAGGATGTCGAAGCACCTGGTCATCACCTGTGCGGTCGCTTCGCAGAGCAGCATGCGCGACATGTTGACGTTTACCACCTCGCCCGTTTGCCGGTCCTTCTCCACGCAGTAGCAGTTGTCGTAGAACTCGGTGAACGTGGTCGACAACTCATACAGGTAGTCGCATAGACTGTGGATGAAGAGGTCCTCGGTGACGCGTACCACCACCTCTGGGAAGCGCAGCAGCACGCGCGCCAGCTTCCACTCCTTCTCGTGCAGCAGCTGGATGGCGGTGCCAGCTCGGGCCGCCTCCAGCAGCTGTTCGGGCGTTAGCTGCGCCCGGCGGCTGATGGAGCGGATCCGCGTCAGAGCGTACAGCAGGTACGCGGCCGTGTTGCCCCGGTCGTCCAGCATCTTGTCGAACGAGAACACGTACTCGTGGTTGCGGTTGTGTGACAGGTCGGCGTACTTGATACAGCCGTAGGCGACGTTCTCCTGCGCCTCGCGCAGCTCGTCGGCGGTCAGCTCCTGGTCGCGGCCCTTCTCGCGGAGTTTCTCTTGTGCGCGGCGCACACCCTCGTCCAGCAGATCGACCAGCCGCACCGTGTCGCCCGAGCGCGTCTTGAACTTTTTCTTGTCCTCGCCAAGCACGACACCAAAACCGACGTGGTCGCAGCGGACGCCTCCGTCGAGCCAGCCGGCGCGGCGTGCGCACGCGAACACTGACTGCAGGTGGGCGCCCTGGCCGGCATCCACCACGTAGATGAGCCAGTCGGCGCGCTCCTCCTGGATGCGCTGCCGCAGCGCCGCCATGTCCGACGTATCGTACGTGAAGCCGCCGTCCGACTTGACCACCGTCAGCGGCAGGTCGCAGCCGGGCGCAAACATGATCTTCCGGCCGTCGTCCTCCTCCAGGAAACCGGCCTCGGTCAGCTGCTGCACCACACCCTGCATGCGGCTCTGGTAGAACGACTCGCCGCGCGGGACCAGACCGTGCACGTTCAGCCGCTCGTAGATCTTCTCAAACTCGCGCTCGGATACAGCGCAAATGAGCTTCCAGGCTTTGATGATGTCCTCTTCATAGGACTGAAGTCGTACAACGCAGTCGTACGCCCGCTTCTTGAAGGCCTCGTCCTCGTCAAACCGCTTTTTTGATTCCTTGTAGAACGCCTGGAGGTCGGTAATGGGCGGCGTCTCGGTTCGGAAGTTGGGGAACTTGTCGGCGAGGTGAGCGATCAGCATGCCGAACTGGGTGCCCCAGTCACCCAGGTGGTTGATCCGCAGCACATCGTGACCGAGGAAGTCGAGCAGTCGCGCGATGCTGTCGCCTATGATGGTGGAGCGCAGGTGGCCCACGTGCATCTCCTTAGCGATGTTGGGAGACGAGTAGTCGATGACGACGCGTCGGCGAGGCACGGTAGGCGCCGGCACGCCACCCACGATCATCAGCCGCAGCTGCTCCGCCGCGAACGTCTTGTTGACGAACACGTTGATGAAGCCAGCGCCGGCCACTTCCAGCCGTTCGACCAGCGGGCTGCTCGGCACGCAGTCGATGATTTTCTGTGCCACGTCGCGCGGACTCATCTTGACACCCTTGTCCTTGAGTCGCTTCACGATCGGCAGCGCGGCGTTGCACTGGTAGTCGCCGAAGCGCGAGTTCGAATTGACAGCCGTCGCCACTTCATCCATGTCTGGGAAAGCAGCCCGGATGGCGGCGCTGAACAGTTCCGACAGCGCCACGAACAGACACTGCGCTCCGCCCGCCATAGCTGTGCTGCCCGTTTTCGAATGCGCACCGCCTGACTTAGCCTGTTCCTCTTCGGTCGCCCGGCGCAGAATGCCGACGCGGTACCGCAGCTTCTGGTTCTCGGCGCGAAGCCGGGCCACCTCCTCGGAGTCGGTATCGTTGGAGTTCGCAGAGCCAGACAGCAGCTTCTGCAGGGTGCTGTGCAGCTGGCGGATCTCCTCCTCAGCCTGCTCGGCCCTCCTGTTGTACTGCTCCAGCTGCTCGGCACTCATGGTGTTTCCTGGTGACAAGAGCAAACCGTCAGTAATGTGGTATTGTGGGAGTGTCAATGGCACATTGCTAAATAAAAAAGTTTGCTCCCTCGCTACCTACCTGATTTGCTACCACCAAGCCACGGCGAAGTTGAACAGCGTGCACAGATCGGATCCCCTTCCAGGACAGGCCTTCCCCAAGGGTCGATCCTGGCACCCAGGGGTGCAGAATTAGGGGTTTTGGGGGTGCTCGAGCACTCCCTGAAATTCAAAAGTCACCGTGCAATAGTGCTCCAGGGGTGCTTAACCCCGCCGCCGTTTTTGGTACACCTTATCATACATCAATTCTACACATGTTGTGAAAATTTAAGACCAAGGTCATTCAAGGTCAGGTCACCAGGTCACTTGAAGTGACCTCACCTCATAAAAAGTTTTCATGTCAGTCACAGCTACACCGAGTAGCCGATCGCTTTGAAACTTTCAGCGATTGCTAAGAGCAATGCTGCAATAGCATGTACAAAATGTATATCTCAGAATTTTGATACCGATGACCTAAGGTCAGGTCAATTTTGCGACCTCCCCATTATAAATCAATGGGAGAAAATTGAAATGCGCCTCTTTTGGACGAAAGACATTATAAACACTCCCAAACACCGAATTACAAGTGGTTTAGACACACAGAACATGAAAATGGTGTCCGTGACCCTTGTTTATGCCCTGAGGTCATCTTAGGTCACGACTGGTATCTAACAGTTTTTCGCAAATAGCTTTTGATAGAGGCATGCTAGAGCGATGAAAACGCCTTAGATGTGTTCAGCTCGACGATACGGATCGACTGATATGCTGCAACATGATCCTTTCCGGTCAGGTCATGACCTTGACCTGAGGTCAAATTTTCAAGTTGACCTTTCAAGGTCAAATTATAGTTCATTCGATGCGTCTTGACGAGAGGAACACGATGCCGGTAAAAGTAAGCTCGTACAAAGCTTGGGTCAAAAGTTATTGCAGAAAAACTATTTCCGAAAAAATCGGCTATTTTTGCAGTTTTTGCCCCCTGCAGGCAAAACCGTTGACGTTAGGTCAAATCTGAGAGAATTACTCAGAAAGGGCGTTAATAGGGCTATCGAATGCACTTTTCCGCGGCGCTGTAGCTCTATTGGTTCCCGAGTTATGCGTTGGCTTCTTGGAAATTTTCGACATTCGACCTGGAAATCGGCGAAATTTTGCCTTCTATGACCTCTGGTGACCTGACCTTTGACCTGACCAAAAAATTGACCGAAGTGATTTCGTCATTATTTTTGACGCTCTTTCGAACGCCGCCTTCCGCGTATCGCTACGTGGCCCAGGAGCCGAGTTACAAGGGGGTGTTGATTCACTTTGGCGAACTCTGCGCCAGTGTTTGGGGGAAATCAAGCCTTGGATCGCACATCTACGCACAATAACCAGCCAGTCATGGTGTTTCCAAGAACAACAGCTCTGGACGGTAGTTCATGACTACATCACAGGAACACTCGGACTCGAGTATGCAGGGTCGGCGAGGCTACCCGCCATGTCCTACAGAAACGTCGAGCAGTTCGACCACGAGTTCCATGGTTCGCGTGGTAGCCGGCTGCAGTGCAAACTCTCAACACCAGCATGGCCGCTCAAAAAAAAAGAAACATGACCGCTAATGGCAGAAGCTGGCATACCGATCGTCCAAGTCATGTGCAGGTCTCGAGCCACTAAGATGCTCTGCCTGGTGGGATCACTATGCTCTGCCTGGTGGGATCACTACCGACAGACGACCGCGCAAGCGATCGCAGAATAGGGCCGCGGAGACTGAACGAAGACTGATGGAGACTGAAGTACAGACTGGAGATGCCTGGGGAGACTGAAGACACCTCGAGCCTGTCACGTGGAATGAAGCGAGACGCGACTTTAGGTGATGCTCCCTTGCCCCCTATCCCTCACCAACCAGACCATTAAGGAACAAAAAGCACCTTGTCCTCCCCCTCAGGACATGCGATGTGGATCTGAAGTGATGGAACAGTAGAAGGCTGCACCATGAATGAAATTAGTGGAGCCACACCCTCCCCAAGTTCAGGAACTGAGAGCAAAAGGAGTTCAAGATGAGAGATCACTGCAGAAAACCTGTACTTGTGCATTCACAATTAGCTCTACAGTCAGTATTGGAAGCACCGCGCATTGGTGCAGTGGATCCATAAAGCCCATCCAAGGCAGGGCTGTTATATTTGAGTCACTGAACCAATGGACTTGGGGAGTGGATGAGGATGTCAATTGGTCAATTGGTGACTCTCAAATTTAGCAGCCCTTTTTCAGTCAGGCTTGATGGACCCACCACACTGATGCACGGTTCTTTCAAGACTGACTGTGCATTGTGCATTGCACTGCAAGCAGGTGCCCATGGTTCCATGCTCAAACTCTCACATGGTGCTGGTCCTTATGGGCAGAGGTGATGGATGACAGGCAACCACCCTTGGTATCTATCTCGAAACTGGCAAACTGCTGCTCCTCTTCTCCTCCAGGGGCAAGAGAGACCACCTGGCAAATTGGCAGTGGCCAGTGGGACTGGGTGTCCATACTCCATACTCAGTACTCATACCTGCTCACAGTGGTATCCCCAGAAATTAGAAAGCAGACATACTTGCATATAGAGCACTCAGCCTCCATGCAGACGCGCAACGGACGCCCAAGCAATCACAGACAATGTAGCCTAGCTGCTAGAAGGCTGCAGAGGCACAGTGTAGGTTGACTTGCAACCAAGCTCTTCTAGCGAATCCAGGGAATATGTTGCCAAGCCAGGGCTCCAGCATGAGCAGGAGAGAGGCATTGGTTATTCCCCACCTGTGGCCGGGTCGCAGGTGAATTGGAATGGCCCGCCAAGCGTCAGTACCTACCTTTGCCTCATCAGCATAAACCATCCACTTTTCACAAGCAATCAGTTGCCTAGAGTGGTAGGTTGTGTCGCATCACACAGGCTGAATGACAGTTAATGCTGGGACCCAGCGCTCACCATAGATACACTTTACTGTGTGAAAAGCTGAATAACTTAGCTTTCCAGTCAAGTGGAACATCATCTGTAGTCAACTGTACATGTGATGCACCCTGATTGTAATCCACCAAGAAGTTATTTGGTGTGTACCAAGGTGAACCGTAAACCAGGGGGTGCTCTCCTGGTACCATGAAAACAAACACAGATTCACCTACCTTACCAAACCTCACCCAACGCCGCCGGCTGATGATGTGGAAGAGGATGACGAACGTCATGCATCCATGTGCTAATCTATGTCAATGACCTGCTATGTATCGTATAGCTTGCAGCATGCATAGCATGCAGTCCGAGGCTAGAAATGACATCACGAAAAGAACAAGAAACATCGGTACCGAGAAATTTGAGGTGTGTAAGCTTTGTGAACAGTTTTTGAATTATACGAATCGCTCAATAACTGATTTAATGGCAGCGAATGCAGAGAATTGCATTATAATTATGTCCTTTTAGTAAAATAATTTTTGCTATGTACGTCATAATGACGCAAAAAGAGCCGCGACAAATGCTACCATATTAAACGTAAATGAGACATTTAATGATGGTCTGAGACAAATGCACATACGATTTGAGTGTTCGTTCACAGAATCATACGCTCTTGCAACAGGCCGTAAAACGGCATTAGGCCAATTATGTTTTTCTTTTTTTCTGCATTCTCAATTTCTTGAACGTTACGCAGGGCAGAAAGAACAGCTAAAATCAACATTCAATGCAAAACAGGTTGATGTGTTGACCAAAATTCCATATGGTCTCGCTTCGGGGTTGATGTCTTTATGGTTTGATTACTAAGGAAGCATTTGAACTGGAGGTCCACGAGAGATAAAAGGCAAACAAGCAAATATGTCTGAAGAATTGAAGAGAAGAATTGTCGAGCTCGAAAAAGAATTGGAGGCGATAAAAAAGGAATCATGTGAAGAACGACGGGGCCGAGAGAAAATTGAGCAGATGTCTAGTGAAGTTGTGGATGCAAACCCATATAGGTGAAGTATTGTTATTTTATTTATTTTCCTACAAGTCTAAAAACAAAGTGTGAAAGTAACTGATCAAGTTAAAAGAGTGGTTGGGCTTCGTATAAATATTCTTTTACAAGGAATTTATATATATGAAACAACTTTGACTTTGGTGGGTAACTTTATTGTTGTCTTAAATGACTTCCCCCATGAATGAAACGTGGTTATTAGTTAACACCTAAATATTTCATGATGATGGTCACCAATATGCTAGATCAACCATGGTGAGCATTTATCCAAACGGAATCTCTGTTTGCTCATTTTACTTAGCATAATTATCATACCCCTACTGTAACCTTTGATCTTTTTCCAGTCGTTTGATGGCACTGAAGAGGATGGGAATTGTGGACAACTATGAACAGATCAGAGAGTTCGCCGTAGCAGTTGTGGGAGTGGGAGGAGTTGGATCAGTGGCTGCCGAGATGTTAACTCGATGTGGAATCGGTAAGGTGAGCAGCTGCCACTGAACTGTTACCATTTCAGCCACCCTGTAAAGGAGGAGTGGTACTGTTGCAGGGGGCACAGTCCATTCCTGACTCCTCAGACACCATTATGTTAGCTCAATATTGAATATAGTCTTTCCCCATTTGTTGGGAATTATTTCATTTGTTTTTCTCCCACTTCACAATATGACTGCCTTTACTTTTACCAGCTATTTGTTTAATGCCTCTAGCACTGGGGAGTGGCTGCTCACCTGCTGGGTCGATTCAGCTTGATGGAGATAGTATACCTATCCCGTAGCTCAGTTGGTAGAGCACCGGACTCCCGGTAGTGAGAGCCCGGGTTTGAGTCGCTCTGGTGCTCGATATTTGAGACTCCTGATGGGGACAGTTTGCGGTTGGTAGGAGCTGCAGGCACAGCCAGTTGAAGGCAGTTGAGTGGGACAGGCCGTGTCCGGCTTTGAAGGGCATGTTAAACTTTGGCATCTAAATTCTCCCGTGACCCGGAATTGCGCGATCGGACGGTAGGGGTCGGGGTCTATGCAACAAGCTCTGCTTAGCGTGGGCCCCGGCCCCCGGCTCTGTCAATCTGTCCATCCAAACATTGGAGCTAAATCTATAAAGAAAATACCTACAATGCATTTGGACATGCCGTTAATCTTGTGGAATTTCTTTGGTGTGGAATTCCTCACAAAATGGCCGCTCGAGCAAGCCCGTTTCGCCGGATCTCTTGGGATTCCTCGCGTTTCGTGATGCCCGAACGACCGTTTTCGTGAGGAATTCCTCATCGTGGAAATTCCACGCAAAAAATGGCCCGCCCGAACGCAGGCATCGGTTCCTCATCACGTTCAAATTCACTGACATTTGTCATTGTCTCACCCCCAGCTGCTGCTGTTTGACTACGACAAGGTCGAGCTGGCCAACATGAACCGGCTGTTCTACCAGCCGCACCAGGCCGGCCTGAGCAAGGTGGAGGCGGCCGCCCGCACCCTGGTCTCCATCAATCCCGACGTCACCATAGAGTGCCACAATTACAACATCACCACAGTGGACAACTTTGACCACTTCATGGGCAGGATCAGGTCGGTGAGACTGATCAGGGCAGGAGGACACATGAGTGAATATGAAGGATTGTTATGCGGTACCTATGAGGCTGTCCACTCATGAGTGTTTACTGTCCAGTCCAGTCCAATCTACATGCCCACTTAAGTCTGCCTCTTTTAAGTTTCATGCTTATGTGAGCGTCATCATCATATCGAAGAGTTTGCTGATAAGTGACGAGTCCTCAACAAACATCCCATCTGGCTCGATATGATCTGTGCTCTGTCATTCCGCTTTCAGATCCGGCAGTCTAACAGACGGCCCAGTGGACCTGGTGCTCAGCTGTGTGGACAACTTTGAGGCGCGCATGGCCATCAACACGGCCTGCAACGAGCTGGGCCAGACCTGGTTCGAGTCGGGCGTCGCCGAAAACGCCGTCTCCGGTGAGTCCAGCAGGCTATTCGATCAGTCTTGGTCGATCATGTTAGAGATGATCAGTGATCACCTGGGGAAAGCTCAAATCTGCCCACAATGTGCTTTATGAATCTGGTCATTGTAGACTTCTGCCAGTTGCCGTCTGCGGTACACATACATTTGCCAATCCATGAACCATCGTTTTTAAGATCAAGAGTTTTCAAAGCACATCGTCATACGATCTCCACATCTCACAAACTCGCCATCACCTCCCCATCCCCCCTCCCCCTATACAGGTCATATCCAGCTGGTGATACCCGGCGAGCTGGCCTGTTTCGCCTGCGCCCCGCCGCTGATCGTCGCCTCCGGTATCGACGAGAAGACGCTGAAGCGAGACGGCGTGTGCGCTGCCTCGCTTCCCACCACCATGGGCGTCGTGTCCGGGCTTCTCGTCCAGAACACGCTCAAGTGAGTCGGCCGGTGAAGGTTGAGGATAGGATGGGGTACCCAAAGCCGACTTGTAGGTGACGGGTTTGCTTTGAATGACTTTCTGTCTTGTGATAACTTGACTTGTGATGAATGAATGACTTGTTGACGTGAATGTGAAAGACTTGCTGCGCTGTTGCCGTGACTTTGGGTGCAAAAAGGTCGACAAACCTGAACAGGCTCTTATAAAGCCCTTGTAGAGCTAATTGTTTCTTGATGGCGTCCCGCAATCACCTGAACTCGCCGTAATTCTGTATTCCGTAAACTTATTGACAAGTTGTGTGACGTTAACTGTAAGTATACGGTCTGGTCGGTCTGTACAACGAACTCTGTTGCTGACCCCTGACGATGGCCGTCACCGGCAGGTACCTACTGAAGTTCGGCAACGTCACCCACTATCTGGGCTACTCGTCATTGCAGGACTTCTTCCCCACGATGAGCATGAAGCCGAACCCGAGCTGTGACGACTCGTATTGCAGGTGCGTCCTTGCGCTCCTCACCGGAGAATGAGACCACTGATTTTTCGGTAAAATTGATGCCCAAGTAATAAGTTTATAATTAAGTCCCTAAAGACAACAGTAATGCTAACCATTTGGCAGTTTTTTTTCTTCTGTAAGCGAAGTTGGTGTGGCTTGAAACTCTACAGCTAATCGTAGATGCAGGCTCACATGTAGAAGTACTACGAAGCACATTAGCCGGTTCCCTCCATTGGAATCTTTCGTTTTCCGAGCGTTAAGTCACGTGTTCATTGGTTTATCTTCACTCTACAGACAACGGCAGAAGGAGTATCAGGAACGAGAGGCTGCCAAACCCAAAGAGGAGGTGGTGGAAGAAGAAAAGAAGGAAGTGGTGCACGAGGATAACGAATGGGGTGAGTGGAGCAATGCGTGTAAAATAGGCGTAGTGACGCAGACAGACGCACCGCTGGGCAAGCCGATTCGTAGGCTGAGATTTTTCGATGGTATGATTCTTGTTCGGTTGGTGTAATTATGTACTAGCAAATATCTTGCAATATCTGAGTTGCATAGCGCAAATAATACATTAGAATTACGACCAAACTGATCATCCGTCTCGTTGCGACGCATTCCTTCCGTGTTTGTCCCATCCCCTTCCGCTGACCCGAAATTCCTCTCCACCAGGCATCAGTCTGGTGGACGAGACGGCACCGGAGGAGCCAGAGAAGGAGCTGGTACAGGGTGTGCGACTGGCCTACAGCCGCGACGAGCCGGCGCCGCCCCCTCCGACGGTGGACGCGCCGGCGGCGGCGGACACCTCGGACCAGACCAGCCTGGACGACCTGCGCGCTCAGATGATGGCGCTCTGAGGGCGTAAGACGGTGAGAGAGCGGTGAGAGGGATGGGGGAGGGAGGAGTGGAGAGAGTGAGTGGCGAGCGAGAGCAACCACGGCGGAGAGGCGTGTGACGGATTGTGTTGCAGCCTCCGTTCCAAGGGACAAGAGGGTATGAGGAGAGAAAGCGAGTGGGAGTGAATCTTCTGAGCTGATATGATCTGTTCGAGCCGGGTCAGATTCAGATTGCGAGTTATAATTTCCCGAGAGGAGTTCATAGAATATGACAGAAATATGTTGTTATGCCGGTCTCTGGTATTCATTACTTATATTGAAGGAAGACGTCTGTTGGCCCACTGCCATGCGAGAATAACATTCCTGAGAAATGAGTATCGTTTCGTTCCCCGTAATTGTAAGCACTAGTGTGATGACGTGATGCAGAGTTCGTAACACCAAACAATGACTATCTAGTTAAAAGGAGGCTGCTCGCAAGGGCCTAAAACAGCTGCTCGAACCCTGCGTCCAGCACCAAGGAATCGTTAGCTCTAATCATTGAACATCCCAGCCTGACAGACCTGCGTGGCTGCGCCGCTTTACGGAGACCTGATTCTAGACCGACAGCGAAAGCGAACGATGTGACACGATTGTGGTGTGTTGACCACGCCAGAGTATGTGAGTCGATACGACCGTGAAGCCCGATGTGAACGGTCATCATTTTAGACGGAGGAAGAGCTGCTGGAGCTACCGAGCTCCGCTTATGTTGGGCGATATTGATGTTGAGCTATTTATTTTTGACAAGCGGTGGTGTTTTTAAATATTGGTGGTTGGTAAATACAACATAAACCGATCTATCGGTGCGTGTTTTCTGCGTTACAAGCCAGTGAGATTGTCAGCCGTGGGATTTGGTGCTGGTTTGACGGACCGCATGCCATCGGTAACGATGGGACACAGTTTATTTGTCATGAAAGAGACGCAACATCATTGGTCAAAATCCTGCCCGAAACATAAGTCTATCAATACCATGCTCAATGCTCATTGCTCATCTCCAAAATTTGGTCATAAATTGCACAAAGTAAATGTGCACCGGGTGCACAGCTATCACAATGCAGCGGTGTGCAGTGCTCAGCAGCGGACCCGCCCCGGAACAATGGATTGTGATCATTGGTTCAAACATATAATCAAAGTTACACTTCACAACCTGAACTTATCGCGGTGACACGACGGCGCCTGAGCGCACCCAGGGAAGCAAGGCAAACGTGACGTTCGAACGTGGCATGACTATAAACGTTCGATCAAAGTGACTGACAAATCGATCACAAATCCACGATAAACTAATTCACAGTAGTTCAACTCAGCAACGTTGCATACACAATCACGCGAATGCACTAGCATGAAACTGACTGAATCGCATCGCACTAGACACTTGTTGGGTCTCCAGTGTGTTAAATCTGTGCATTGTGCAGCCTACACAACATGTTATCGGTGGAACATAGCTCGCTTCATCTCCCACGCTTCTTACGCTGCCGTTGAGTGATCGAATGCCGAGACAACAAAACGAACAGGCCCCTAGCCCCCATACACTAACGATCATAAATCCAACATGTTATCCACAAAAGGCGACCATATAACGCCGACTGAGGTAAAAGCTCACACTTAGGTTGACCGAATGGGAGACTCGAGAGGTGGACCAGCTTGGTGCGTAGTCACAGAGGCCCACTGCAGCTCCGCGGGATGTGAGTGCGGAGTATGGACATCCGGCCACATACGCAGCGGCCACATCCGATCTCGCAGCGGATCATGGCTGGCAGACTCACACACAGTGCGGCTAATGTGCCAGAAGCGGTGGGATGACCGCACGGGTCAGTAAACCAAGCATCACGCTGGTGAAATGGCAGGATAGCTCCACTCGACAGCAGCTGCAGCGGCTAGCATGTCAATTGTCAATTTTCATACTGGCAGTTGCGTGTGTAACAGTAAACCTGAACTCAGGCACATTAGGCAAGCCGTGTAAAAGTTCTAACGAAGTTAGAAGGAATGGGAAGTCGTAATATCATCCAGTATGTCGCTACATGATGCAGTTACACACAAAACATGTCCATTCTGCAGCACAGGCACAGCCCAGCATAACCACAAACAAAAACAGCCGCCCAAAATGCCACCGATGCTCGCGGTCCGCTCCCTCAGCTGCCGGCAGTTGCACAAGTAACTCCAGTCAGAGCTCAGTAGCGTTCACTCACACCAGGCACCGTCGCCGCTACAATATGTACGAGCTGGAGAGGTCCAGGTTGGCGAAGCCGTGCCGCTGCCGCCGACTGCGTTTGTACAGCGACGGGAGCAGCATGATGAAGGCCAGGAAGAGCAGCTTCAGCAGCGTGGCCTTGGAGAACAGGTCGTCCAGGGAGGACAGGGTGCCCAACACGTTACCGGCCTCCACGCAGATGAAGTTGTACGGCATCAGGCCTGCGGAGTGGGACATGCACGATTCACCTCTAGAATACCAGGTTTAAATATATTGACTGAGGACGTGTGATCGTTAAATGTGATGTCAATGCCTAAAAAAGAGAAAATCATCTACAAGCCTACAATAACGTTTCAGAATTGTGGTACCTAATGAAAACAGTCGTTTGAACAGAAACCTTTGCATGATATTTTAGCCATAAGATAGAAACCACTTTGATTGAAATAAAAAACGACAAGCCAGTACGTTTCCGAAAACCGATATCAATGACGTCGACAACATTCATTTCATACTGGATAGGCCAGGCCTCTCCTTTCAAAGCAGTCTCGAATAATCCACACTCGAACAACGTTCACAAGTGGTACTCACCGACAAATACGGAGAAGCAGAACATGTGCAGCGGCACGCCCACGATCGGAGAGGCCATGTTGACGAACCAGTTGGGCGTCATCGGAAATATCCGGATAAACAGCAGGAAGTAGAGCAGCTGGTGGCGGTTACGGTGCACCTGGAGACGAACCACAATGACATTAGGGACATTAGTAACGGGCTCCGCCATCCGCGTGGAGTACGAGAAACAAAGCTGTCATCGCAAATGATTCGACTGAGGAAAACATTGCATGATATCACGATGAATTTCACGATATCACAAGATTTCGCGATAAAGCGACGTAAGGAATTTCCACCAATCATATACCCTATCATGAACTGTCACAGCACTTCGTCCAGTTTAGAAAACCCTTTCCCAGCTCATCTACACCGTTTCGCCATCCTTGACCGGTGACTCCATCCACGCTCGGTCGGGCAGACACCGACTCCGGCCCGGCCCAGTGTGCCCCCAATCCATACCGTGTCTGTGAGCTCGACGATGCGCCGTTTGAAGTATCTGAGCAGCAGGTGCCTGCAGCAGTACTTGGCCAGCAGGTAGCAGTTACAGGCGCCGAGAGTCGTCAGCGCACAGCACAGCATCCAGCCCTCGAGTGCGCCGTAGAGCGCACCGCCCAGCACGTTCAGGAACATGCTGCCTGGGATGGAGAAGGACTGCTTGTAGATGTAGGCGCTGCAGAAGAGTACCAGCGTGAAGAGCCAGTGGTCCTCTTGGTAGTGGCGCAGAAGCACCGCCAGCGCCTTCAGCTGAACAAAGTTGCTTGGGAAGCGCAGGTGGGTGGTCACCACCTGTGGCAGAGATCAGACGTGGGGTCTGTGTAGAATGGTGCATCATGGACTAGATTACCCTGATATTCAATGTTTCAAGGAAAAAACTAGTAAGGAAATAACAGCATGATTTCAATCTACTTTTAACATTCAATGCAAATATTTGATCTTTCAAACTCAGAACAGTTTAAACAAACAACACTAAAAGTCACTGTGGCACAGTGACTGCTGACTGCACAAAACAGATTTGATATAAACCACTCAATTCATAACCTTCGTGCTTTTTGTAGCTTCAACAATGCCTAATAAGGTACTGAATTAGTCAGTCTGTAGATGCTGAAGGCCTATGCAGTCCTGGCTCCTCCGGCCTCCCCCTCTCCACAAAAACAGCCCCTTGCTGACCTTTCCATCTGCATCTGTAGTGAGTGGTGGAGCACTGCTGACCAAAACATACAGCCAAAGGGTGGCAAGGGAGATGACTATAGGCAATATCCAAACCCGATTAAAGCGAGTAGACATGGTGACAGCCATTTCACTTGAGTTGTAGCAAAACCTGTAAAAAAGGTCATTGATGGGTGATGATAGCAAGTCCTGTATCGCGACCAGCAATAACTCCATGAAAATTACCTCAGGTTTATGGTATTATTCATCAATGACTCAAGAAATTTGCCAGACCAAGTTGTAACAGATCAACTATCTAAATGAGCCACATTCATTGCCTATGTGTCACACCACATCAAATCTACTCCATCAGTCCATTCCAGTTCCAGCCAGTATCATATGATACAGAATTGAGAATGAGTTATTCTGGTAAAAGTCACATGAGCATTAAGCACTTAATCATCGTCTCGACGAGATAGAATATTCCATCGGCGTTACATCTTATGAATGAGAATGAGTTAATTTGAGTAATCTAGACATAAGTCGCCCTGTCTTATGCCCTTCTTATTTTCTGAAATTGCTTCTCTCATTCCAAAATGGCATGAATAAGCCAAAGGAACTGCTGAATAAGCCGGCAAGGTCAAGGTGTAAAATGTTAATATAAAATAAGCCTATTGTGATGACCATGTCATTCGTCGCTTTTCTACTGATTTTCTTCCCACTCGTACAATGAATTCATGACACAGTTCTACTACACACATTTTCACACAAAAATTAAATAAATGCATTGATGTACCTATCTTTAAATTTACAGCAAAATGGGAAAACACTCATTACACACCCTCCGTTACCCCGCCTTCCAACTTGTTTACATTTGTGATACAAATCTTGCGCAATCGTCGGCCAACTGCGCCACTAAAATATGGCACCAAAAATTATCGATCCAGGAAAAAACGGGTGAAGGAAAATTGATGAGCAATCACATCACGGGTTTCAGATTTTCAGAGTTCAGACTTCAGAGTGAGGAGATTGAGGCGGACATGTGCACTGTGCAGGTTCTCTGAAGTAAGATGACTCCGTAAATGTGCTACACACTATTCTCGTGACCTTTTGTGTCTCTTACACATTGTGCATCTTGCGGAACTGCAGTGTGCGATGACCAAAGTAATCTTGCGATGACCAATGCGAAAAAGCACACAGATACAGTCGGTGTTTATCCCGGCGTCCGGGGCACCAACTTTAACCCCGGTCGGTCCAAATGATAAGTTGAAAATAGATCATGAGAAAAGTGATGAAAATCAAAGTTCGACGTCATTTATTACATTATTTAACACTGATACATACACAAACAAGTTCAACAATAAAAATACCTACAAAACAACATTCACACTGTCATTCAGCTGAGGTCTCTAGAATCACACCTCCCCCCTCCCGGCCACACAGTGGTCACGACGCCCCCATATCGGCGACAGCTGCCACCGCCTGTTCGGGCGCCTCTTTGTACAGCATGAAGTGTCCCTGCACGGCTGCGGCGCTTAGCGGTCGGTCCAGCCGTCCGGCCGCCTCGACGAACCGCTCAGCCAGCGCCGTCTGGCCGGGGTAGAAGCGCAGGAACAGCTGGCGCAGCTGATAGGGCGTCACGTAGCCGACCAGCTCCTTGACGTCGACCCGGCCGGGTCGGATCAGCGCCGGGTCCAGCCTGACCGGAGCAGAGAGGCGGGCGACAAACGGTCACAGCCAATCGCAGCACGGCGGTTAGTGACTATACACAGCGGACGGACAGGAATGATGCATTTAACGAAAACCTATCGGAGCTCAACACAACAATTCATTGAATTGGTGCTCAAAATGCCGTTTTCAGCGTATCTTCATTCTTCGGCCAAATACAATGTGTGACAACGCAGCTGACTTCAGAAGGAGGCCGAATATATGTATTCACAACTCAGGTACACTGCTCGGACCGGGGCTCGTATCGACTCACCGGTCGAGGTAGTTGGTCGTCATGAACACAATGCGCGCCTCTGTTGAGGCCACGCCGTCCAGGCAGTTGAGCAGACCGCTGAAGGTGACTCTGGAGAGACCCTCGTACGCAGCACGCATCTGAGGAACGGTGAGAGTGATGATGAACGGTGAGATGAGAAGTGAACGTCGGTTGGAAGATCAAAATAGCATTAGAATCATAAATATTAGAATTAACACTGATCTGAACACTTGAAATTTCTGCTTTGTATTTTAGTCGTAATTTCTCATATAGACCGAAAAAGTAAAATGTCACGAAGTCCTTATCTGAAAAGTTATAACACGAGAAAACACTTATCACGACCTTCAAGCTCCCTTGAAGTAACGCTCAGGACCGTCCGATTCTGCATATTTATCTGATCGGCGAGTCTGAGTCGCTTCTGACCTGCGCAGCCGGTCGCCCGTGCTCACCTGCGCGGTGTCCTCGCGGCTGACGAAGGCGGCGTCCACGTCCTCCAGCAGGATGATGCTCTCGGTGGGCGCCACGGCCAGCAGGTGGTGCAACCGGTCGTCGCTCAGGCCGCGCTCCGACAGGTTCAGCACGCAGATGCTGAAGCCGAGCTCGCCGGCCAGCGCTGTGATGAAGGAGGACTTGCCGCAGCCGGGCGGTCCGTGCAGCAGGTAGCCGCGCCGGTACGGAATGCCTGGCGGTTGGCACACATCGGAGGGGAGGAAATTACTGGCTTGTCAGCTTGCTGTATACGATCCAATGTATGAATGCACACATGTTTTTGTCCAAGAGAAACATTTTATAACGATCTTCCTCACCCATAACTGACCACATACTCCTCACTCGTAAAAAAAGAAAAGAAACGGAAGGCACTATGCAGTATGCATGACACTCATTCACCTTGATGTTAGTTGTTACTCTATGCAGACATGTGCATGGATCCGAGAAAATGGATCTGGGATCTGATCCCACGGATCTTGATCTCGGATCCGACGGGATCATAGATCCAGCTCTGTAATTTATCGAGAGATCCGTAGGGATCACAGATCCGAGTCTCATTTTTTGCTTGAGATCCAGTGAGATCATAGATCCTCACTTATTTTTTTGTCAACACATATATCCCAAAAAAGCACTTGTTTCAACTCACAAACGTTCTGTTTTGGTGATTTTATGTGATCGCACGTCATAATCCATAGTTTTGTGTCACTTATTGGCATAGAAACCCTTTAAAAAATGGTTTCAAATGTGGTGCATGGTGGGATCCACTCAGATCATAGATCCATGTTCGTAATGTATCGTCAGATCATATGAGATCATAGATCCAAGATGTATTTTTCACGCCGGATCCGGTGGGATCATAGATCCCAACCTGTACTTTGCTTCGAGATCCACTGGGATCATAGATCCATCACTCGGATCCATGCACATGTCTGACTCTATGCAACCAGTTCAGCGCTTTGACAGTAGCGATTAGGCGGCCGTTACTGAATTGGGGATAAATAAACAACAGTGTGGTGTTGGCGACTGGAGATATACTGTTCCGCAAAACCAAAATGCGCTGCGGTGTAGTATACCACTCGTCTGTAGTAGGCATGTTTTGTTTCGTTATTGAGCAAAGTTTACGAATTTGATAACAAAAAACGCGTTTTTGACTCTCCTGATCAATTTTTAATTTGAAAACTGCCCCAGACGGCTTTTTTTCCTCCCGACCGTCTAAGCTGTATGGTAAAGATTGACAAAGGACTACACGATTTTTTTAGAGGCAGGGGTGCTTGACATGGTAACCAGTCCACAGCTTAACTGTCCTGGCATCAAACTTATTACACGGGATGCAAAATTCATGCGTTTTGGAGCTGTTTTGCCAGGCGTTTTTGCATTTTTTGCCGCCGCCAATTTATACACAAGTAGAAAAGAGACATTGTGACTAATAACACTTCCACGCGGGAAGAACATGTGTATGCGCTACAAGTAATGCATAGGCCTGAAAATGTACGGTAACTAACTTTTGGGTTTTTAGTCAGCCAATCCGTCCACCCAGTCAAAAATCCGTGGCGACGCCCCTTGAATACACCTACGTCAGCATTAAACTTGAGACCCACTCGGCGACTTTAGCTCGCTAAAGACATATTCAATCAAGATTCTTGGTAGGGCCTCTTCACCCTGGCGTATCAAAAGCCACGGTTGGTGAGCAAATATTCACCCCGTCCCAGTCTTACGTATTTCCCTGATTTCCCTCTCTCGCCACCTACCTCTGTCCTGGTACCAGGCCGGGTTGCGGCGGAACTCGTTCACGTCCGCCAGGATCCGCTCGCTGATGTCCTGGTCGAGCACTACCGAGTCGAGCGGCCGGCGGCGGCGCGGGTGGCCGAACTGGCGCCACTCGGATCCGGCCGCCGTGTACATCAGCGTCTTGCCCTGGTTCTCCCGCAGCGCCAGCTGACGAGCTGCCCACATACACGTGACGTCATCAGAGGGCGATAAAGACTGTCTTGCAGTTTATTCGTAGCTACGCTATCATGGATATTTGCACGAAACCTGCATTACCAGTAGCGGCCTTAAAAGGGATGGGAAGAGGAGGAAGCGCCGGCGTTATTCACTTCTTTCTATGCACTGCAATGCTAGAAATGGGTATCTGTTGGCATATTTTCAAAAATCATTTTTCTCCCGAGGGTAACAGAGGTTCCTTAAAGACGACCAGAGGCCCCCCGTGAAAATGCAGGTGTCACAAGGCCAGTTTTGCATCAAAAGTCAGGTAGCTATGCCCAGTTTTGGCTCTCTGTTGCCGACGTGTTCCGAGCGGTCGCAAAAAAAAAAAACGATAAGGTGGCACCCACGCCCCCTTCGGCCGGCCAGGATCCTTCTAACCAGGGACGCTGACGCTGGAAATTTCAGACGGCTCCGGCTCCGGCTCCGGAGAAAAAATCGGATACGGCTCCAGCTCCGGCAGCCGGCTCCGGGGGCAGAAGGTAATTGTACGTAGCATTTAGACTTGAATCGTCGCCCACGATTCACCCGAAATGAATAATGGATATCAACATGTTCGAAAGTTGAAAACACCGCAGAACATGACGGTACGAGTAAGTCTCGTGGTCTAGTACGGCATCCTCTCCCACTGCCGATCTGTTTATTGGATTCAAATGGACCGAAAACGGAACAACTTTCAGCTTTTTAGTCCCGGGTCGAGCACTCTGCTACCAAGTAACGAGGGCACTATCCATGTCGCAGACGCAGCAGCCGGCGCCGACTCGGTGACGTTTGTGCCTGTGCGTCACGAGCGCTCTATAGTGGACTGTATCTTGTTTCTGTGTGACTGGGCTTGGCTACTGGTCCATAGCATTTAGGTGACTGAAACGCAGACCCTCATAACAGGTACAAGGATGAGTAGGGATAGAGGCCACGATGGCGTGACTCGAGGGGAGGTTAAAGAGTCGCGCTGGCGCAACGGGGGTTCGTAGGACAGAGTCCACGATGGCGTGAACGGAGGTGAGGAATAAAGACCGTGATGGCACGATCGGGCGAGGTATAGGGAGGAGGGTAATTCTGCGTTTGAAGTGTAAGTGAAGTGAAGTGTAACTGGAATGTATACTGTGCCGCTATCTTGATTCTCTCACTCCTCGCTCTCGGTGATCACTTCCTTTGTCACACCACTGCACTGATTTCACAGTCTGTATTGCAAAGAGCAAGATCCGGCAAACCAATTACACTGCTTGAAGGCTGCGACGAGCGGAACGAAACAACCGCCCGGCTCGACGACTGAGGCTGAACAGAGAGTAACTTGAGTATACTGTGCCGCTAACTTGAAGTCTTTTGCTCAATCGCTCCAGGTGACCACTTCCTTGGACACACCACTGCACTTATTCACAGTCTATATTGCGATGAGCAAAGAGCCGGCAGAAAACCACCACACTGCGTGGAGGCTGAGCCGAGCGGAGCGAACAACCGCACGGCGCGAAGACTGGGAGAGAACAGAGCGAGGGAGGTGTTTACAACAGGTTTAAATATGACTGGCAATGGGGTCACACACAGGGGAGATAGCGAGGGAGCAAAGCAAACGGTATTAGGCAAACTAACTGGACGCGACGAACCGGAGATAAAGAAAGAGATATGGCGCGACGCAGCGCGCCAGCGGCCGCCGAGACGGACGCAGCGCGTTAAACAAACGTAACCGGGCCCGCCGCGCCGACCACGTTCCCCGTGAACAAAGCTATCGACGGGCGTCGCCGCGAGAGGGGTCAGGTCCGGCACACACAGGTGCGCGCAAAAACACCCCCACTGGGGCGGGGGGGGGGGGACGGCGCGGCGGCCCGCTCGGCTGACCCACCGGCCGCCCGCCACCCTGCTCGCGAGACGGGCGACAGGACAGTTTTGGCGGTCACATCCCGCCCCCCGTGTTCGACTCTATGAGAACACTAAACTTTGTACCGCCACTGATATATCGGCTGGTAGAAGGCCTCGACGGGGCGGGGTCCGGACCGGGTGAGCAATCGGCAGTTCCCACATATTTACACATATTTACATTACTGTTCACAGCACTTGCTCACTGTTCTCCCATCACCGCGATCTGGGCGACAGCCATCTACCCGCTTATCCTCCCGCTGTCTTGATCTGGACAGAACGGACTCTTCGATCTGGTCCCGGGAACACCTGGGTCGTGCGGGCGAGCGGCCGCGTAGCTGGCGGTGTGTTGGAGTCGGCGAGGAGCGCTGGATCTCCGGCGAGCACGCTCTTGATGCCCCTCCGTCTGTTGCGTGGCTGGGGCGAGGGCATGCACCGCCCGCGGTGCTGCTGCCGCCGGTGCTGCTGCTGCTGCTGCTGCCTGTCGCGGAGACTCTGGGACGAGGGCATGCACCACCCCCGGTGCTGCTGCTGCCTCTGCTGCCTGTCGCGGAGACTCTGGGACGAGGGCATGCACCGCCCCCGTAAGGGCCCAGCCGAAGTCGGTTCGGATGGCGACTGGCTGCCCTGGTGGTCCAGCTCTCACCTCGTGCTGGATCACAGCTTCGAGAACATTGGCACCCAGGAGCAGCTGCACTTCGCCCTTGGAACAGTCTTGCACATCTAGGTTCTCCAGGTGACGCCATGTTTGTCGGTGCCGTTCGCTGATTCGTGGCACAGAGATGTTCATCTTCGGTACGGCCCACACCTCGGATAATGTTATCCGCTTCTCGCTGGCCTCAGGGGACAGACCTTGCACTTCCATTACCAGCTTCCTGGCCACTTGCCCCTTTCCAGTACCTTGAATCGTCTGCATGCATAGTTCCTGCGGCTCGCCTGAGATGCCCAGCTTGTCCGCTAATTTCTGACTGCATAGGGATGTCTGGGCGCCAGGGTCTAGTAGAGCCAGCGTGTCTTTGGTTCCTGTACTTCCAAAGACTCGGACTGAGACTACTTGCAGCAGCGTAACATTGCCTTTGTCTTCTTGATGGCATCCCGAGGCTGCCGCGACTCTCTTCTGCTTGGTTGCGAGACGTATCCTCGAAACTGCTTCATCAGCCTTTCTCTCCGTTTCCGCGGTTGACACTTTGGATGGCTGAGGCCTGACTGGCTGGCCGCCGTGGAGGAGAGCGTGGTGCCGGTACTTGCAGCCGTCCTTCCCACAGCGTTTTGCCTTCCGGCAGTCTTTCACGCGATGGCCCTTCTTCAGGCACCGGAAACATCGTTGCTCACCAAACACGTGCTTCAACCGGGCGTCGGGAGATTTTGCAGTGAACAGCTTGCACTGATCCAGATTGTGATGTTCTCCGCAGAGAGAACATTCCTGTTTCTGGATGGGCCTCGCAGCCGTGGTAAAGGCCTGTCTGCTGACAGTCTCAACGGCGCTCTCCTTCCTGTGCTTACGGCTGGCTTCTTCAGAGCTCTGTTTTCCGTTCGGGCAGCTTCTGCTTATCTTAACTTGAGTCTGCAGCCACGCATCTACATCCAATAGCGACGGTTTTCCAGGTTTTAGCTCCAAAGAGAACTTGCCCCACTCGCGCCTCAGCTCTCTTGGTAGTTTCTCCACTGTTCGCTGTAAGCTATTGCTGCTGTGCAGGTCTGCGCTCGCTCCTATGTTCTGCAGAATAGTGACCGCACAGTGCACGGTTGCTTGAAATATTTCCAGTGATTCTGCGTCGTCTTCACGTGGGTCCGGAGCGTCGAAGATGCTTTTGAGGTTGTGCCTAATGATGTCATCGTCCTGGCCGAAACGTTCTTCAAGCGCCTTTAGAGCTTGGTGGTAGAGATTTCCGTCGTATAACATGCCAGATATAGTCTGCTGTGCCAGACCGCTTACAGATGATTGTAGGTGGGCGATTTTCTCAGTGTCGGAGAGGGATGGTTGGTCATGAACCAGCGCCTTGAACAACCCAACCCACCTCGGCCATTCTGACGCCTTTCCGCTGAAGGTGGGAAGAGTTAGTCTTGGAATACTCTTTGTGAAGGCAGAAAACGCGGTCGCTCCATCTGTGCGCGGCGCCTGCTGCGGGCCTTGCAGTCCTTGTATCCATGACGTCGCGTTTCCCACCTTGCGTGATTCCGATCTTTCAACTGGCTCTTCAGGACGCACTCCCACTCGACGGGCCGCTCTGGTGATCGCTCCTTCACACACTGGTTGCACTTCAAGCTGACGGTTCCTTATCACAACTGCTTCGGCTCCGAACAGCTCATCCTCAAAATCATTTCTTCTTTCCATTTGGAGGTCATCGCTGAGCTCTTTGCGCAGGTTGGCTTCTAGCTGGGCGGCTTCAGCTTCATCTTCAGCGTCTTGTAGCTGTCTTCTCCTCCGAGCTTCCCTTTCTTGACGCTGTCTCTCCTCTTCTTGCTTCTCCTGAATTCGTCGTCTCTCCTCCTCTTGCGTCTCCTGAATTCGTCGTCTCTCCTCTTCTTGCGTCTCCTGAATTCGTCGTCTCTCCTCTTCTTGCTTCTCTTGAAGCCGCTCCTCTTCTTGCTTGCGCTTCAGCTGCTGTAGGCGTAAAGACTTCACCTTTGCAGCGACTTCTGCTTCAACTTGCAAAGCTTTCGAAGCGTCACTTGTGTTGCTTCTTTGGGCGACAGATACATGAGAGCCGGCTTCTGATGGCGCCTCATCTTTGCGCTCAGCAAGGTGCTGAGTGATTCTTTCCCCAATTTCTTGTCTGTCGCGCTCGGCTTTTGCGCAATACGCTTCTGCCTCAGCTCTTTCAGTTTGAGATGTCAGACAGGCTTCTAAAGCTTCATTTGCTGCGATGACACCTTCCAGGGACGAGTCAATGGTTTCCAACAAACCTGCCAGGCGCGACCGACTCCCGCGAGCGGCGATGATCGCTTCCGCTCGGTGACACGCCCGTGAGAATGCTGCCAACTTTTGCCCCCGTTTTCGGCGCAGCAGTTTCAAGTTTTCATTGGCTGCTTCCTGACGAGCTTCTTCCTGGACGCTCTCTTCTTGCTCGGCTGCGCCGGACTGATCTGTACCTTCTGTTTCTGACATGATGCGGGCTCTATCCGGCCCGGAGGACCAGTTAAATGTCGCAGACGCAGCAGCCGGCGCCGACTCGGTGACGTTTGTGCCTGTGCGTCACGAGCGCTCTATAGTGGACTGTATCTTGTTTCTGTGTGACTGGGCTTGGCTACTGGTCCATAGCATTTAGGTGACTGAAACGCAGACCCTCATAACAGGTACAAGGATGAGTAGGGATAGAGGCCACGATGGCGTGACTCGAGGGGAGGTTAAAGAGTCGCGCTGGCGCAACGGGGGTTCGTAGGACAGAGTCCACGATGGCGTGAACGGAGGTGAGGAATAAAGACCGTGATGGCACGATCGGGCGAGGTTGGGGCTGTGCCGGCCTACCTTTAAAAGAGATAAGGATAGAGGCCACGATGGCGTGACACGGGGAAGGTTAAAGAGTCGCGCTGGCGCAACGGGGGCTAGTAAGGACACAGTCCACGATGGCGTGGACAGAGGGGAGGAATAGAGACCGTGATGGCACGATCGGGCGAGGTTTGGGCTGTGCCGACCTACCTTTAACCCTCGCCCATGTAGGGGGGGGTTGGTGCAACCCCCCCCCTGAGGTTTTTCGGAAATAGTGCAAAAACGGCGGCGCGCAGCGCCGCCAAATTTTGGGAACCTTATGGGGCAAACCTTGCGCATCTTTTGATAAAAAAAATTTGACCGGGTCATGTCAGGTCACGGAGTTATGACGTCACAAAGGGAACAGCCTCCGGCCGGATTTTCACAAACTGAGTGCCAACGCCCGAGGTTTCCTGCCGGTGGTACGGACATCGGTTGATGGATCGTGATGAAACTTCCCATGCATGTTGGGGCAAGTATTGGCTATCATATGGTATAAGAAACTTGACCGGGTCAGGTCAGGTCACGGAGTTATGACGTCACAAGAGGAACAGCGTCCGGTACCATTTTTGAAAAGCGCCCGAACCACTATTTTGCTAATTCTTGTCACCTCAATGGGAATATGCAGCAATATTAGCTTCTATAGGGAGCAAATGGACCTCCCAAATCCAAAAATACAATCAGATTTCAAAAATTTAAATTTTGATTTTTCGAATTTCTGCCGCCGACTGTGACCTTGCCGACTTCCGGCGCTCCCAACGCGCCATTTTTAGAGCTAGGGAAACGAAATACATACCAAACGATAGAGAATTGATCAAGGAACACGATAGTGAAGGTTTCAAGTCGATATCTCCCACCGTTTTGCCGCAATCGCCGCCGAGAATTGAAAAAAGTCTATTTTTCCGAAAATTTGACCTTTGACCGGTCAAAAGTAGGTCAAATTTTGACCTAGGACCAAAAAATATACCACCAATCGCGAGATCTCGGCGAGAGCAATCCGTTGGTCTTTTCCGCTAAGCTCTACGACGCTCCGTTTTCAAACGCCAAGGGGGGGGGGTCGCACCAACCCCCCCCTGCATGGGCGAAGGTGGCAGATCGCCGTTTACGGGCGAGGGTTAAGAGAGATACGGATAGAGGCCACGATGGCGTGACACGAGGGAAGGTTAAAGAGTCGCGCTGGCGCAACAGGGGCTAGTAAAGACAGAGTCCACGATGGCGTGAACAGAGGTGAGGAATAGAGACCGTGATGGCACGATCGGGCGAGGTTGGGACTGTGCCGACCTACCTTTAAGAGAGATAAGGATAGAGGCCACGATGGCGTGACACGGGGAAGGTTAAAGAGTCGCGCTGGCACGACAGGGCTTGTAAGGACAGAGTCCACGATGGCGGGAACAGAGGTGAGGAATAGAGACCGTGATGGCACGATCGGGCGAGGTATAGGGAGAAGGGTAATTCTGCGTTTGAAGTGTAAGTGAAGTGAAGTGTAACTGGAATGTATACTGTGCCGCTATCTTGATTCTCTCACTCCTCGCTCTCGGTGATCACTTCCTTTGTCACACCACTGCACTGATTTCACAGTCTGTATTGCAAAGAGCAAGATCCGGCAAACCAATTACACTGCTTGAAGGCTGCGACGAGCGGAACGAAACAACCGCCCGGCTCGACGACTGAGGCTGAACAGAGAGTAACTTGAGTATACTGTGCCGCTAACTTGAAGTCTTTTGCTCAATCGCTCCAGGTGACCACTTCCTTGGACACACCACTGCACTTATTCACAGTCTATATTGCGATGAGCAAAGAGCCGGCAGAAAACCACCACACTGCGTGGAGGCTGAGCCGAGCGGAGCGAACAACCGCACGGCGCGAAGACTGGGAGAGAACAGAGCGAGGGAGGTGTTTACAACAGGTTTAAATATGACTGGCAATGGGGTCACACACAGGGGAGATAGCGAGGGAGCAAAGCAAACGGTATTAGGCAAACTAACTGGACGCGACGAACCGGAGATAAAGAAAGAGATATGGCGCGACGCAGCGCGCCAGCGGCCGCCGAGACGGACGCAGCGCGTTAAACAAACGTAACCGGGCCCGCCGCGCCGACCACGTTCCCCGTGAACAAAGCTATCGACGGGCGTCGCCGCGAGAGGGGTCAGGTCCGGCACACACAGGTGCGCGCAAAAACACCCCCACTGGGGCGGGGGGGGGGACGGCGCGGCGGCCCGCTCGGCTGACCCACCGGCCGCCCGCCACCCTGCTCGCGAGACGGGCGACAGGACAGTTTTGGCGGTCACAATCCATTTCATCACACAATCAGGACTGTGGAGTCGGAGTCGGAGTCGACAGTTGTGACCGGAGTCGGAGTCGGATTAGAAGTCGATTTTGGAAACCAGAGTCGGAGGCGAAGTCAGAGTCACCGAAAATTCGTCGACTCCGCAGCCATGTCAGGCCTGTGGAGTTGGAGTTCAAGTCAGTTGGGGTCAACAATTATGCCCGGAATCAGAGCCGGAGTCAGTCGGCCGGCTGACCTTGGCCGGGTCGAACGCGCGAGCGGTGCTCTGCGTGCGCGACCGTCTGGACGAGCGAGTCTGGTCAGCTGATAACCAGTGTCCATGTGCGGGCCAGTCATGCCAAAGAGGCGGAAAGTGTGCTCCCCAGCGCAGGGTGAGCAAAGTGATATAGACATCTGTGCTGAACTTAAAGAGTTTATTGCACAAGAAAATGTGAAGTGTGTGAAGGAGATACGGGACTCGAACGACCGACGGCTTATGGCTATAGAGGAGTCCTTGTCGTTCGCGATGGATTCCCTCAAGGCGGTGTCGGATCGACAGAATTCAGCGGACATGGACATCATCCAGCTGCATAGGGAGACCAAGGAGCTGATGCGGCGCCTCCAGCAGATGGAGCTGAGTGAGGACCGACGGCAGCAGGAGGAGCGGCGGACGTCTCTCATCTTCTCTGGACCGGCGATACAGACGCTGACTCGCCGGGAGGACGCCGCAAACCTGATTCGGTCCCGGGTGCAGCAGCACCTGAGGCACTCACTGGACTCTTCTCAGGTGAAAGCCATGATCCGGCTGAAGAATGGTAAGGTTTTAGTTGACTTTACCACGGCTGTGCGCGGGTCTGATAGAGACGTCCTATTTAGGACTAAGACCAAGCTAAAGGGTTCTGGACTGTTCATCTCAGAGTCTCTCACTCCTCGCCGTCGGGCAATGTTCTCTGATCTACTGCAGCTGAAGAAGGAGGGGATCATTTTCTCCGTCTTCACGAGGTCCGGAGACATTCTAGAATCTAGTGTGTCGGTCACGTGACTGTGCACCCATTCGCATCGTAGACCCCGAGGCGGTGCGTCAGTTGGCGGAGACGAGTGCCCCTCCCCTCCCCACTTATTACAAAAGCATTATGTTCAAATGAAACCCACCTTCTTCTAGCATATCAAAGTAGAGCTGTTTGTTCCTGCCGAGCGCAGTGAGTGTGACAGTCTCCCACGGAACTCCCATCTGGAAGTCAGTGGTGTGCTGCTCACGGTTCCTTTCCACCCGGATCCAGGTCTTGTTGTATCTGCAGAAATGAAGTCCATATCTGGTTCATAGCTTTTCAAAGAACTAAATAAGCAAGTCAATGGCTCACTACTTCAGCTTCAGTATTTCGAGTGGTGAGTGTATGACAATTAGGCTGTCCATTGGTAAGAAAATGAGCCCCAAGGCCCAATCAACCCATGCTCTTTCAGTTAGGTTTGGATAAATATTTTTGCTGGCAGCATTGACAAAACATGGGCAACTATCAATCAGAGGTGATTGCACTGGGCCAGCCAACTATCATCTCAGTCCAACTTCCAAGTTGGTAGGTAGTCAAGACTTGAATTCAAAACTCAGTAAAAAGCAGGAGCACTTACCTCAGAAAGTGAACTCCAACACTGGGAATAAAGTCATAGTTTGTGGTTATCTTGCCACTGTCATGCTGCCTGTATGTGGTTTCAACGCTTAAGTGTTGTGTTTGCTTCGCACCTTTCTTTGTGATCCACTGAAGAAGCCACTGATAGCTCTTATCCTTGCATGGTACCTCTAGAGTCATCATATAATGTCTTCTGAACATGATCATGCCAACTTGTGATCCCTTTCTCAACATTGCAGCTCCCGCACCAACACCAAAAAGACCAAATCCAGCTCCAAAATATGGATTATCAGAGAGGGATGATATGAGGTCGGCAAACGGCATTATGATGATAAATGGTGAAAAACAGACCTAATTAGTTGCGGAATGCACAGACTGACGATCTCGACAAACAATAAAGCAAAAGTAATGCAGCCAATTGACACAAATATTCAAATTTTGAGTTCATCCTATACATGCTGCCTTTTGTGTCCTCCAAGCAGCAAATAATGAAACAACTGCGTAATGTTTGTATTCACAAAAACATCGCATACAGCTTATTTTTCAGGAACATTTTAAATGATAAAAAAATAAAGACCAATATGAGTTAAAAAAACAGTATATGGTGAAGATTCGTGGACTTAGAAAAACGACATAATAAACTAAAGCATATTTTGATTTTACAGAAATAACTTAAATTGTATAATTAAACGGCTCGCATAAAATAAGCTTGAAATGGCGCACATAAGACACGTGGAGGATGACATTCGCGAAGAGAAGTTGTTTTGATATTTCGGTCACGGCGGTGACGACGCTGTGTTTAGGCTGTGTCAGTGATTTTCAGCATTGTGCTAAATTTAATCTTTCATCAATTGAAGGGTGTGAATATGGCCGAAATGGGAAAAACTGGTGCACCACCACCTACGCCTGCTTTACCAACAACAGGCTCATCTTCCCCAAGCATGGGTGTCATCATTGCAATAATTGCAGTGGTTGTCAGCACAAGTAAGTTGAAAATTGCTGTTTTAATCATTGTGACATTGAATAATGCACCAGTGGTGTTCATTACTTTCCTGCATTCTGCAACAGTGATAACCATTTTCTTTTTGACTTACACACTACACAGCCATGTGGATGCAGCCCAGCCCTACCATATCAATATCCATATGTTCAATGTTATCACAGAAGTGTGGAGTAAAGTTAGGTTAGGGTGGCAGGGAATATGGTCAGCATTTACATGGAGTTGTACATCTAGAATTGATCATTTCGGGTTGCATTGCATCATTATTCTGCTCCACATTTTTTGTGCACTTGCATGTGTGGTAGAAATTAAAACTGCATTTTTTAGATTATGCTGGCCAATTAATGCACATTTCAAACTCAAATATTGTTAACTACATTGCAGTGCACAATGCTCAATTATATTTCTATGTCCCAGGCTTGATATTATCCATAACAATAGCTTCTGTTTCAAGTCATTTGAAGAACAAGGTAAGTTCTGATTAATAAGGTATTAGCTATAAAGCTTGTTAGATATGGACAAAGAACTTACCTGCAAAATGTTTTTTCAGTACTGCTTTTCTTGCTGCTGAAGAAGAGAGTTCAGCAGAGGTCTGTGTTGTTCTTGGGTCTCTGTGACAGTGGCAAAACATTGCTGCTGTCACACATTGGATACAATACATACAAAAACACACAGACTTCAATCAAACCAAATGAAGCAACCTATTCTCCAGATGGCAAGGTGAGAATGTGTACCCTGTAAGGCAAGATAAAATTAAGAAAGTGGGTGGATACAAGGCATGCTTAGTACTAAGTGTAGCTATATAAAAATATTGACACATAAACTGCTGACTAATTGAGCAATGCATCTTCATTAGGAAACTAGGGGCAATACCAGTTAGGTCGAGTCATTTATATTTTATATATTAGGTGAGTCTGTTAAAGGTCCAATTACTTTTACCAATCATGATCAAAATGTGTAGGTAGGTATTCATTTTGACAGAACCTTTTGTCTAGTTCCTGTTATATGGTCAGTGACCCAGACCTGATACTGACCTCTCTGATCCCCACGATCAGCGTCGGCTGGAGCTGGTGGACATCCCCGGCCACGAGCGGCTGCGGCAGACGGCGCTGGACCGCTACAAGGCCGGCACGCGCGGCCTCCTGTTCGTCGTGGACAGCACCACCGTGCAGAAGCAGCTCAAGGACGTGGCCGAGTACTTGTACACGGTGCTGACGGATCCGGCGGTGGCGGCGCTCCGGCCGCCGCTGCTCGTTCTCTGCAACAAACAGGACCAGATGCAGGCCAAGGGCGCCAGCCTCATCCGCACGCAGCTCGAACGAGAAATGTAAGATTATGGGGCTAGATATGATAGCTTCTCGGTCCTTTCGGTGCAAAGAAAAACGAGACAACTAACATGAGTCGACCGCTTTAATTCGTCACTTATTTAACAATATGCAGCAGACAAACATAAGTGATGTACGCTCGCGGCTCGACCTTTACCTGGTTTGATCTGATCCATTTGTCCACGTGTGACGTGTGACGTAGCTTTCTTATAACTTAATCATTGACGATCAGATGACTACTATATCTATCTACTACTCTATCAGAAGTCTATGACCTAATGCTTTGTCACTCATGAAAGCTCTTTCTTACCAGAGAAGTCTCCTGACACGCATCACTCTTGCAGCAACACGCTCCGCTGGACGAAATCGTCCAGTCTGCAGGGCACCGACGACTCGTCGACGACGGCCACTCTCGGCCGAGAGGGCGAGGACTTTGAGTTCTCCCACCTGCGCCAGCCGGTCGAGTTTGTCGAGGGCTCGTGCGGCGCCAACGAGGACGACGAGCCCAGTCTCGAGGCCGTCACTGAGTGGCTGAACATGCTGGCCTAGTGGGAGGGAAAGGTTCCTGCAGCCAATGGCGAGTTCCCTTGATCTGTGAGACGAAATTTGAAAATGAGTTTGAAGATGTGGGCGCAAGGCGCTAAGGTGAGCATAAGATATCGTGTGGTGAGCTGCTATGGGAGAGGACGGAGGAGATGTCTGAGAAGTGGGCTCAATGTTGGCGACAAGACGACCTGGAAACAGAAGATGTAAAAAAGATGCGTGTCCATGAACTGACAGATGTCATTTCATGGGTTCACGGGATGTCTGAAGACGAGGCTATGAGATAGTTGGGTGGGGGTGATATGTGCCTGTGGTGGGCAAGACTCGGTTGTGTGTCGCACGCGGTGGGATTGTGCGAAAAGCTGCCAATCGGAATCCTGTCGGACTGAAATGGTGTGGGTGCTTTACCAGGGAGACATTCGCGACGGCTGCTTTTCTATGTGGGTAAGGTTATTTATAGTATCGTTCGTTTGAACTTGTGCCACCGCATATTCTCTTGACAAGCTGAGCTAGTGTCGTGATGGATCCTGCGTCTCGTCTATAATAGTTAACTTTTCTGCTGCAAACTTCGGAAAAGTTAGAATCGCAGAAAGTTTAGACCACACCATTAAATCAGATAATTACCAAGTGATTCGGATTTTGTTCTTTTCAGGGGATGGTACTGAAAGTCCAACTACAATACAGTAAAACTTATATTGTCAACTTACAACCTGGTCGGCTGCACAGTGCGCCGTGTTAATATTCTTCGAAATTCATTCCAAGTAATTTTGTAGCAAATGTTGGTAAAAATGCATGCATATGGCATATCTGGCATGACGAATGCCGATGCTATTTTCAAAGTGTTTTCATTATCGCGTTGCAAATAGAGTCGTTATGTTCGAGTGCTCTTTATACGAAACTTTCTGCTTTGCTTTACCCGTAAATAAGTCGTGAAATTGTATGAGATATGTGTAAAACCCAAATAACATTTCGTTGAAAAAATGTATTTTAATTCCAAACATAACCAAAAAGTTGCGGCTAAACGCATACCTTACATTGTTATCTAGCTAAATAATATTACCTACATTTCAGACGAATGCTTTGAGTACTGTCATTTATTCTCCATAATATAACACAGGTAACTGTATATGATTGCAAAATATCGGCACATCAAGGGCGTGGGTGCATGGGCAGTGGGCACAGCCTGGTAGTGGCAGTGAACGGTGGAGCTTGGCGCGTAAAATATCACAGTTGATTTCAATAGCTCGGTGATCACTGACTATAGAATCAACAGGCAAGTAAAAACAGCAAAAATAACAGTGAGAGACACGTCATATATGCTCGAAAATGACGTTAGCATCGTGCCATATCACAACTTCTGCGTCGATTTTCTTGTTGTTGTCTTGCATTTTCTTCAGCTCCTCCTCGAGCCTGTACCCAGCTCGGGCGAAAATAACGTCATTTTTGCCCAGTTTCAGGCACGGACAGACGTCGTTCTTGCCGTCGCCGACATACAGGACACGGTCGTACTTTCTCCTGGCACCAGTCATACGATCCAGGTGCAGCTTGAGCGCGTCACCTTTACAGAGGTTTCGCTCGCAGATGCCGCACGTTTCCTGGTCGGTGAATGGCGTCACCACCAGCCGACCGTCCTGGTCAAAGTTGGCCGGATTGGTGAAGATGTTCATGATACGGTCGTACAGACCATGCGTCTCTAGGATGTGTTGGATAAACACAGAGTTTGAGTCGGAGATAATGATGATGTCTATGTTTTCTGGTACGCTGAAAAGCATTGTGTCCATGCCGGGAGCCAGCTTCATGGAAGCCACACAATTGAGGATGTCAACGGGCGTGCGACCGAGTTCAAAGAGATAATCAAAAACATCCTGCATCAGGTGAGTCCAAAGCTTATCTCGTGCGCCAGTGATGGATTCGGGCACCTTGCCATCCTCGCCTAGCCTCCAAACGTATGTGTCTGTATTGTCGTCCACTATGGTGTGATCAAAGTCCATCACCAGGAGGGAAACATCAGTGTGTTTCTCAGCTGTTGCATGTTTCTTTGTCTTACTTCCCCCAGGTTTGGATTTTCCAACACTTGATTTTCTCATTTGGAAGCCTGTAAAGAAATTGCCATCAAAACCAACATAGTTTCTTTATGATGAAGCCATGTCGTCAGTGCCTACAAGCCTAAACACAGGTAAGTACCAACTTATAAAATTATGAGGTACTGATGAAAAACTATCACTTACCAAATGACAAAACTATTGATTAAACATTTTGAATTTATTCAATGGTTAAAAAGTGACCCTCTTAGGGAACTAACTAAATCACCTAAACAACTGATTAATTGGGCAAGTGGAAAATTATATCACCATCAGGTAGATAAAAATATTTACTTGCTCTCAAATACGAATATTTGATTAAATATACCAGAAGTATCTTCAAAATTTTAAGTACTAGCACACAGATCAATTATGAAAAATCAAATAACAATTAGAGACAAACAGGTGAGTCAATACACAGTTCAGCATCTTTGTAATCATTTTGTAAATAGCATGAAGTATATTTTTTAATTTAATAAAAAATTCATTGATTTACATCCATTCTTTACACAATAAGATAAACTAAATTATTTTTCTCTGAACACCACTGTCGCTGGAGAATTTTGCCGCATTCAATGTCTACTGGACAACAAAGATTTTATGTCATCCGGCCAATACCATTCAATGTCAGCACTAAGCAGGAGCTGAGTTGCAGCTGTCAAACTTGAACCGCATTTGCTAGACAGCGTACAATTGTAATCTTTGCCCTCTTAATGTGTATAATTTAAGTAATAAATGGGCTCCTACAATGAAGAAGAGCTGTAAGGAAAGGTCCAAGGCCATATAACCGAAAGTTTGTGCAAGATTAGTTCCACTTTTATTTGTTTAATTAATGTTTAAAACAAACTGCAATAGGAAAATTTCCCTGATTTTGATTTGCCCAGAAATGAAATCAAAATCTAACGACTCCTTGGGATGTGATGCCCTATTCCTACAGTCATCGAATGTATCGAATAAAAAAGGGAATATGAAAGAAACACTTAACTGTGTGATGTATAGTCCACAGCTGCAGTGCTTGAAACCCGAAAATATTATGTAAAACAGTTCAATTTTCCATTCATTTATATTAAAATCGTACTATGCACAAAAGTGCGGCATTAAATGTCGCATACAAGCAGCTTTTGTATTCGAAGGTAGCTTGAAGGAAACTCCCTACGACAGAAAAAAAGTCTTCATCGGAAATACTTTTTTGCATTTGCGAGATATTTTTAATATAAAAACATTTTAAAAATATTAGAAAATTGGCCTCACACCTTTTTAACTCAAAGTTCACGCAATCGATCATGCAGATGCTACCAAAAAGCTGTTACATAATGAAATTACATATGGTAGCACTGTTCCTCAATTTTAGGAAGGCTTGCGTACGCGTAACCGATAGTTGATATTCGATCGTGAGAATTTTACTGAGGAGGATTTACGGCACGCTTTGAGCTGCTGAGTGGTGTTTTCGGCTATCTGCCTGGTGTTTTAAGCTATCAAGTAGATATCTGCGTCTTCTTCTCTTCTGAAAAATGACTACGGCTGCTGTGAAATCTGGTCTTTTGGCCGGAAACTTCGGCCTTATTTGTGGGCAAAGTCTGGTAAGCACTGATGACCATGACCCATAAATCAAAATAGGCTGCACACCCACACCCCCACCTTGTTGTTTTGTTGGGTTAGGCCCTTCGGTTCAATGGGACCATTTCAGAGCCGGGAGGATGATAGGATATAGGTGGAGACATTGGTGTGGGCAGGCACCCTACCACTACTGAGTCAGTCACCGGGGCTGAACCCGTCCAGAGGACAGGCCACCCAGCCCCAAGGTACTTATTACACCTGGCTGTGGGGTGCGCACTGCGCTGCGCTCCCTCGGGAGCTGCGTTGCTGCTGTTAGATTCTGGGAGCGTATTTTCCTTTCTTATATTAAATAGGGTCAACTTCTTGGAGGTAAGCTATGGTATTTCTGAGCATGATTAATAATGTAAATAGAGTGAATAACCTTATGCTCATGTTATATGTTGCAAATTGTTAGTTTTAATTATATCAATTTGCAACATATAACATGAGCATAAGGTTATTCACTCTATTTACATTAGGGTATTCAACATTATTTTATCACCCATGTTAATGTGCAGGTATCTGTGTTTACTCACCTGGTTACTGGTGCATAGCTTTTCCTAAGTTTTCCTATAATTAACTGGTCTTCGCAGCTAATTAAATCTTAGATTCTAAAGTTTGTGCAATTTTCAGAGACCATTATGTGCTATCCTTAAACTACAGGAAGATGGATTATAGAGGTTCCCTCATGTCATTTGCCTTGAAGAAAAATAAATTTTGGTTCTTTTTTAGCACAATTGTATTTTTTGGTTCAATTTAAGAACCTGACTCAGCATTCAGCAATGTTACATAGACTGGTTGTGATCAGTTTGATGACACTGGGATCAGCATGCGTATGACACTGAGATCCTATCCAAGTATTTTGAATGACTCAACATTTTGTTTGCCTCTACTTTCCTGTCATCTATCATGCCTGGAATCAGGAATGCATACTGATGATGCTCAAATGATTAACCTGTTGTTGATAATCAATGCCTTTATGTGCATATACCTTGAGTAAATATTTTGGTCCTTACCTTACTAGGCTCTGACTGAATGATGCTGCAAAGCAGGGCAATGTTATGTTCTGTTTGATAAAGCAAACTGTCTCCTTTATGCCTTGAATGTTCTCAATCTTAACATTCTGAACTAAGTTTCATGGTTCTGTTATTGTTTATTATCTCTGTTTGAACTTGTTCAATGCCAAAGGTAAGTGAAGAAGGCCATTGTTGAATAACACTCCCAAAGTTACTTAAATAATTTTTTATTTTGAAGCATCATACTGGAATGAGCAGGTTCATTATTTTACGCCGGTCCTCCTGTCATTATCATCCTGTCCTGTCATTACGCCGGTCCCGTAGCTCAGTTGGTTAGAGCGTTGGACTCCGCGTGGTGAGAGCACGCGTTCCCGGTTATGACAGTCCGGGTTCGAAGCGCGACGGGCGCTCGACATTTATGGGCCTCCTGACAGGTATGGTTGCGGTTGGTGGCAGGCCGTAGCCAGGCGAAGTCAGCGAGGGGACCGGCCGTGCGCGGCTTTGTGCGCACGTTAAACTTTGGACTCTAAATTCTGCCATAGAATCGGAATTGCGCGATCGGAGGGTAGAGGGCAGGGTCATCGCAACAAGCTTCGCTTAGCGGTGGCTCTGTCCTTGTGATTCCTTCCCATCAAAAGGTTCGGACTAAATTTAAAAAAAAAAAAAATTATTTCCTATTTTTCAATGCATTGTAAAGGTAAAGGTGTTTTCCAATTGTATGTGAGCTGCACTGGATGGTCATGACTTGCTTTTGTGTCAGGTCCGTGGGGCCCAGACGGCGGCGGCGGCCAACCCTGCTTCTCAGCGGCGCATTAAGCAGTTTTCCATCTACCGATGGAACCCAGACAAGCCTGGAGACAAGCCCCACATGCAGGCAAGTAGCATACATCATTTGGCAGCTGGTTGTTCAGTGTTCACCATTACTGTCCACTTGTCAGAGACAAACAGTAATGTCGGTATCATGCTGGTTTTGTGTGTGAATCTTTTTCACACACTTGGGAAGGAATTTTCGTTTGAAATCGATGTCTTACAGCCCAGTTCTTCTAATCATCCTTTGTTTCTCCTTTACCGTCAAACATTACTTACAACTTCATGGCCTGCAGACCTACGATGTCGACCTCAACTCGTGCGGGCCCATGCTTCTCGACGCCCTCATCAAGATCAAGAACGAGATGGACCCGACGCTGACGTTCCGGCGCTCGTGCCGTGAGGGCATCTGCGGCTCGTGCTCGATGAACATCGGCGGTGTCAACACCCTGGCCTGCATCAGGTTAGACTGGCGAGCGAGCGCCGGGTAACTCGGCTCGCACTCTGCTCAACAATGTATGACCTTCTTAACTTCAAACTTTTTTGTATGATACGATTTGGTTCTGCTGAAACAAGTTTGACATTTGAATGTCGATGTTCAAGCCTGTATCGTGATCGATGCTGATGTGTTGCGGACTGATGCCTGACGCGAGGTGTCGCCTCCGTCCGACAGTAAGATCGACACGAACCTGTCGAAGCCGACCAAGGTGTACCCGCTGCCGCACATGTACGTCATCAAGGACCTGGTGCCGGACATGAACAACTTCTACGAGCAGTACCGCAGCATCCAGCCGTGGCTGCAGCGCGCCGACGCCAAGGGACGCGAAAAGGAGTTCCTCCAGAGCGTCGACGACCGAAAGAAACTGGTAAGGGCCGCTAATAGATCAGGCTGATGGTTTCATTGATTCAAGGGTGCAGCTGCTTGTCAGTGTGTAATTATCGTTCTTCTCTGACAATGCTAGCTAATAGCTACCCAAATCACCTATGATGTCTCTCGCATCGTAAAGAGTACGAAGGCGAAAGGGGCATCATTTTATATATTTTCGACGTTTAGTAAGCTTGTTTTTGACGGTTGTTCTGACGGCTTATGTGATAAGTTTGAACGGGTTGCGGTTCTCACATCGTAAAAATGAGAACAAAAAATCGTTCGGAGTCTAGTAGACCAGCAGGCTTTACCCGTCCGTCACAAACGTCTTTACCAGTGACGGCTGTGACGCTCCTCCCCTCCCGTCGACAGGACGGTCTGTACGAGTGCATCCTGTGCGCGTGCTGCAGCACCTCGTGTCCGTCCTACTGGTGGAACGGCGACAAGTACCTGGGACCGGCTGTCCTGATGCAGGTACGTCGGGTATAGTCGGGGCAGAGAGGGCCGTCCGTGTTCAATTTTTGTCACCTGAGATTGGCGTCGGATATTGTTCGGTTTGTTACTCAACAACATTTGTCAGCGGTGTTCGGTAGCGATCGTTTGTTCACGGTACGACTATGGATAGGTGGATGGCATTTGTTGATGTGTATGTATGAATCCGTCGCATGTTTCTGTGCGCGGATGGGAACTTCGAAGGCGAATTTCACGGTTACGTATGCTATGAGACGTCCGTTGTGTCTTTGGAACGCATCGGTTCATTTTATTTCGACTGATGTGAAGGGTTGCGTCAGGCAAGCATTTATTGAACCGTGTCACGATCTGGAATATGTAAACACATCCGCTGCATATTCCAAGACTGTGCCAACAGCTGGTGAGTTACCGGTCGCTGCGCTCACCCCCTCCCCGCCTCTGCCCGCCTATGACGTCACCTTCTGCTGACCTTCAGGCGTACCGTTGGATCATCGACTCCCGTGACACGGCTACAGAGGAGCGGCTGGGACGCATCCGCGACCCCTTCTCCGTCTTCAAGTGTCACACCATCATGAACTGCACCAAGACCTGCCCCAAGGTCGGTGAAACCGCCCTTCAACGGCTCGGGGATTTCATTCATTGGGTCTCTTTTACATTCAATATTTGGATACGTTCATCAATTTTACCATCTCAACTGTCAGCTTGAAGTCGAGTGTAAAAAACCATGTTTGATCGGTAGCTATTCTCATTGTGCTGAAGCCAGAGACGCCGCGTCCTCTATTCGATAACACGCTCGATACTGGCAGCCGCCTATGTCATTACGTCAACGTTACGTAACACCCTCCACTGGCAGCCGCGCCCCACCCGTCCCCACTCTAACAAAACACCACTCCCGCCTGACGCCGCCCCTCCCCCCGCCCCCCAGGGCCTCAACCCCGGCCTGGCCATCGCCGAGATCAAGAAACTTCTGTCCGGCATTGCTAAGAAGCAGGAGCCCGGCCTGGCCACCACAGGCACCGCTTAATGCCGCTTTAGAGACAGACTTTATGTGCTTCGTAGTTGGTTTGGCCCGACCAGACCGCAGCAAAGACGACTCGGGCTATCCGAAGGAAGATGTGTCAGGCGCCGAGCGGTGCGCGAGTAACTGAACAGTGGTGTCGGTGTGATATTTTGTTCGGCCAGCGGCGAGTGAGGCTCGGCCAAACTTGTGCTGGCTCGCTTCGCTCTGTTTGACTTGAACGACTGCGCGGGTGGGCTATCACATGTTGTATATACATATATAATATAATATGCGCTCCCCGTGGAACATTTGGATAATACGACGATCTGCACACACGTAATAGCGACCAGCGAACGGGAGTCGTGCGCAGACTCCACGATAAATGCGAGCGTTGCCGGTCAAACGCCTAGGCTCTCTGGTCCGCCCGGTAAATGCCATATTCGCGGAGCGGTCCACCAGTCCGACCAGACCAAAGACGCAGCACATGTTGCGTCATCGGGGAGCGACTCTGGGTCACCGGTGCACGTCTGTCCGTCACCGGCCGCTGCAGACGGCGGCGCACAAACACCAGCTGGGTGCGGGCCAGCTGGCACGGCCGCCTCACCCCGCCACGGTGCCAACCATTACCTAACGGACCCTATGCGCCGCCGAACAGGCACGTCACCGACAGACACCGAGAGACGAGCGGCACAGCGCCCGCGGACACAGCCTGAGAACGGAGCGGGCCGCACGCCGGCTCCGAGAAACATCACAACACGCCGCGGCAAGGCGATAATGCACACGGCGCTTCTCGATATAGATCGGCAACGTATGATAAACCTTGTAAGGCTGCCAATTATACATCGCGTGAGTGCAACAACGTCATAGCATGGCATAATCGTACATTCTTCTGTAACATCGGATCACGACGGAAGAGCAGTAACACCGGAACACAAACTGTGTGTGCTGTCACACAAGACGCGGAATCAAAACGCAGTGAGAACAACACATACAAGTAACACAGTGCGATAATACCGATATACGTAGTCTATGGCGCTAGCGCCGAACACATAGTTGCATACCGAAGGCGAAGTAATGGCATACATCGCAATGGCTGTCGCATTCGTCGCGCAAGCAGCGATACGGAGTCGCACCCGGTACGAGGCGTGTCGATCGGACTCCACTACATCGAGCACGAAACTACCGAACTGAGTCGTCCCAACAGTCAACAGCTGCGCGTACCGAGTCACCAGAGGCATGAAGGAGCTTAGCACACACGGTAGAACGCGCGCTAGTTCAGCTGCGGAGGCAGGAAGACACCCAGAGGCGGTCGGCGTATTGCACGGGCGTCACCAGAGCCGCCTGCCGGTCGGACGGGGAACTACTAGGCTCCGGAAGGCGGCCGACACGGGAGCTTGGATGTCTCATGTCTGACTCTTGATCACATCACAAGCGAGAGTGACTGTGGGGAAACCGGCTAGGTTTTAGTAGAAATCATCACAGAACGTGAGTCATCAGTGCACATAAATAATAGTCTTGCCCAAGTTCTAAGCGATGCATGAAAGCTCAATATCGGCCTTTCTGCCCGTCAAGCCAGACATCCAGCTTCAACCATGAGTCCCAGTCCTGCTCCTGCCACTTGCGACCCATCAGCTCTTCCCATATGATCATGTCACGCCTGTGCTCCAACTTTCACCCATGCCGTACCGTAAAACACCCATCACAACCCCTCCACCCCCGCCCCGACCCGGCCGGTCTCCCGGAGGCTCACCCGTGCCTACAGCCTTCCGTCGATGGCCGAGTAGAACAGAATGTAGCCGGCTGAGCTCTGCACACTGCCGCTGTTCAGCTGGTACACCTCGTGGTCATCAAACTTGTGCCAGCGCCCCGTGTTGGGCGCGCGGCAGAAAGCCGTGTAGTGGCCGCTCTCCATCGACCCAAAGTGGTTCACCACGCCGTACAGGTGGTACTTGTGGTGGCGGTAGCGCGCCTGGCGATCGGAAAAGGAACGAGGCGGGTCAGTGAAGGACGACAGATCGGTGGCCATTCACGCTTATTGATAGGGGATGACGGTTCTTGCATTGGCAGCTCACATCGTCACATAATTAACGTCGATGGTTTACATCTTTTATTCTAAAGATTACAAGAAACGAAATATGTTCACCAATGAAAAATTGAAACAACCAGCACCTGTGGTAACAGTTTGACAGTTGAATGAGAAGTGAATACAAGCTTAACAGAAAATGCCACGATGTCCCACTCACATCCTTGTTGATGACGTAGGGTGACATGTCCAGGTTCTCCAGAGGGAACTGCACGTTCGACTGCTTCTTCCTCCACAGACCATCGTTATAGAAGCTAAGGGAAGACGAACCATATAGCAATCAGCTCATCAGTGTTCAGGATCAGCTGATGAAGGAAATTCAGTGGATTCGTTTAAAAACGCCGCTCTTACAAAGAAATCAAAAGCACCAAGCCCGATTAGACAGAAAACGAAAATGCATCTAGCAAAACGCAGACTCCGCACCAATCGTGCGCTTGCACATCGTCAAAAAAAGCTCTCGCCTACCACAGAAAACATTGCTGACTTTTCACGCAAAAGATCGCTCTTCAAAACCACTGTCATGACAAAATATCGTAGATATATTCTGCATATTATTGACGACTTTCGTCAAAATTCAAAACGATTCTGGTCCCTTCTCAGGTCGACTAAATCGTCAACGCGCACTGTGCCTGTTCTCAGAGTCAATGGTCGTGATGTGACGGATGACTTTGAGCGAGCTGAGTGCCTTAATCGCACTTTTTCCTCTAAATTCTCGGATCCAGTTGTAAATGAACTGCCAGACGTTACATCTTACCACATTGACGCACTGTCCGATTTTAATGTCACTTATGATTCCGTCTTGAATCTGCTGATGTCTCAAAATATCCACAAGGCGTGTGGGCCAGATGGACTCAGTGCTCGCATCCTGCGTGAGTGTGCTGAAGAAATAGCTGTGCCTTTGACCAAAATTTGCATTTTTTCTTATCAGCAAGGAAAATTTCCAAGCACATGGAAGCGCGCACATGTCATTCCAGTTTACAAAAAAGGTGATAAGAAGGATCCCAACAACTACAGGCCAATTTCCCTCCTACCTATCTGCTCTAAAATCCTTGAGCGCATCACATGTGACCAGCTGCTGCACCACGTGTCACCAGTTATTTCCCCGGCTCAGCACGGTTTCATCCCCCGTCGTTCCTGCAACACCAACCTTGCCTGCCTTGTTAAACGTGTGTGGGACTCGATTGCCGAGGGACTCCAGACTGATGTCATTTATACAGATTTCTCATCGGCTTTCACCAGTGTCAACCATTCTCTTCTCCTTCACAAACTCCAAAATTCCTACCATCTGTCGGGTGCTGCTCTTCGGTGGTTCGAGTCCTATCTGCGCGGGAGAGAGCAGTGCGTTGTGTTGAACGGACGAAGGTCCTCCTGGGTGCCGGCTGTGTCGGGGGTGCCGGAAGGCAGTATATGTGGGCCAATTTTGTTCGTTTTATTCTGCAATGATATCCCGTCGCATATGTCTTCAACATGTCTTATGTATGCAGACGACTTGAAACTTTGTAAGCGTATTCGCTCTCCCGAAGATGCTGTCGCCCTTCAAACCGATCTAGAAAATCTTTGTACGTGGTCTGACATCTGGAAGCTAAAGCTAAATCCCGAAAAATGCAAAGCAGTAACTTTCTCTCTGCGTACAAAGCCAATTACGACGCCATACTTCATCCATTGCGTTACTTTAAATCGTGTATCGGAGATTCGTGATCTGGGTGTCATACTGGACTCAAAATTAACCTTTGCATCCCACATTGACAGCATCGTTGGGAGGGCGAATCGCGCCCTAGGAATTTATCTGCGATCAGTGCAGACATCTCGTGTTTCGGCGGGTCGTAGGCTCAAGCCTGGCCCCCTCATTACGGCCTTTAACGCGCATGTGCGTTCAGTACTAGAGTTTGGCTGCGTCATCTGGTCTGGGGCCGCCAAATCGCACATAGTGCGACTGGACAGAGTCCAGCACAAGTTTTTAATGTGGTTGGCCGTAAACTCTAGCAAACCATCTGATTCATTGGACTATGCACACCTGCTCAATCACTTTAAGGTTCAACGAATCACAAGTCGACTGTTACAGCACGATCTTACCTTCTTACATGGTGTGTTTAACGGCAGATTCGATGCGACTGACATTGTAAGCATGTTTGCTTTTGCAGTCCCAGCTAGACTTACTCGATCACGACCAATTTTGCACGTCCCCGTGGCTCGAGTTGAAACGATCAGAAATGGAATGTTCTGTCGGTTGCCGCGCCTAGCCAACTCCTTATACCAGACAATGCCGAGCTCTGATCTGTTTACAAATCGATCATCTTTTAGGAAGTGTGTATTGGCGTTTCTTAGCTCTCGGTGAGCCCTGTACATAAATGTGGCATTTTTTATTAGTGTTATTTGTGCTTTTACTTTTTAACTCCGTCTTTTATTGGGTTTTGTGCCTGTTGACGGTTTCAATAAATACAAATAGTGGACTCCTCAATGGATGCAGGTGCATTTGGCATGCCATCTCTTTTGACTGATCAGCTGTACCAGAGTCTACTAACCTAAACTGAATTCAATCTTACCAGAACCGCACACACGCCAAACAGCTTTCCTATAAAGCTATCATTCATGGCCTTCCCTTGCCCCACCCTGACCTTACAATGGCCCTATTGTGCCCTACCATACCCGCGCCATGCCCCTTCGTGACCCTGTTGTGCCCAGATTCCTCACCGTTGTATGTGTATGATGAGCACCGGCGGGAGGCGCCAGATGTCCAGTCGTTTGGTGGCCTCGATGCTGCTCTTGCACTTTGGACAGGTCCAGCCACTGATGGTGTCTCCAGCCATGTACAGCTGGATACACTCGCTCAGGGAGCATCGGCTCGACCTGACGGCATATTCAGAAGCCGCGGCGGGTTATACCCGGTCATTAGCTTGTCTAGGGGTGATGCCAGAGGCCGTAACAGGCCACTGTCTGCTGCATCTATAGATGGTAATCAAACAGGTCACATGATATTGATAAGTCAGGCAGCCATACTTAAGTCAGGGATCACCCAGAAATGGGAGGGTAATAGTCAACAAACTAAAATCATCGGCGCCAATATGTCACCATAGGCCATGCCGAGACATCGACAGGTTACAGAGCGGAGGTCAAAGGTCACTATGGGTCCCAATCATGGGTTATCGGCGATCCACAATGGATCATTGAATGTCGTACAAATTAGAGGTGGCAAAATGTGGACCCGAGGACCCGGTCCAAAGAACCAGTCTGGACCCATATGGGTCCAGACCGGTTCCTGGAAATTTTCTGACGGGTCCAACCGGGTCCTACCATAAACTATACATCTTGCACACTACACATTATTGCAAAATATGAAGTGAATGAAGTGAATGTTTCTTTGCACACAGTAGCGCATGAGTATTCCCAGTGGGAAATAGGCTGTTTTACATGATACAACTAACGATACCTACAAGTAGTTTGTATTAATTGACTTTTGGGGAACGGGTCCAACTGGTTCCGGTTCCAACTACGACCGGGTCCGACTGGTTCCAGAAATGTCCAGCCGGGTCTGGTTCGAGTCTGGTTCTCAAAATTTTCATCTTTTGCCACCTCTAGTACAAATTCATGCACGATGAAGTGCCAGTATCATAAAACGTTACCACTCATATCGGGATGTGTTGATAAGACGTCATACCGCATCACACTGAGTGCATGAAGCAGTGTCGCCTGAGATCTCAGACATTGCACGTGATCCACAGTTCGACAGCAGCAGGCCAAAAGACCACAATTAAATCGTAAAAGATTCAAGCGAACTCGTCCGGCATAACTTCATCATTAACTTCTCGAGGAAATGCAGCTATAAATATGCACGTCACGCCTGCAGCTACTAGATTCAGCTCATTCTCACCCTGCGGCGCTATTCCGCCAGTTGATGTCTCACCTGGCTGGCATCGGCACGGAGAGGTGTGAAAACGTCTCAAACTTGACCGACTGGTTGCCGCAGCGGGAGCAGCGCAGCGTCGACTTGTGCTGCCCCCAGAACAGGTTCAGGATGAACGACCGGTTGCTGCCCTTGAAGTCGTCCCAGGCCAGCTTGGCGGCACGAGCGTCCGGGACGCCGTCATTCTCCTGCTCCTGTTGACAAGATGAGCTAGTGATAACATCAACAGGTAATTGTAAATAACCGCAAATATACAAATACAGAAAAAACGTATAAATACACAAAACAGTATTACGCTAAATATTCTATTACTTCATTTTAGCGTTATGTTACAACACTAGCACGGAGTGTTTAAAAAAAGTTAATTGAGCGCCTAAAAAGGGTAAAAGCAACGATGCAATTGAAAAAAAACACTATGTACATTGTACAATGAACCCGAGCAGTTGCCTACCAATTACACTTATCTAACCGTTCTGCTTACTTTGAGTGGCTGTTTCCGGTGCACCTCGTTCAGGTCCTCGTGCAGAAAGTCGAGCAGGTACATCAGAAACTCGTGCGCGTCTTGCTGCGCCGAGCCGCGGAACCGGCCGTGGTGCCGGCCCATCACGTCCTTGAGGTCATAGAGCGCCACTGACCTACCAACGGGCACAGCGACACGGTCAGGTCACGCCGGAGTAGAAAGCGTTGGTAGGAGAGGGGAAAATGATGCTATATAGATAGACAGAAAGGAAATAGGTGACAAGATTTGGTGAAACCATTTCAACGACAATCCTTACTTTGTTGCGATGCCAACTCAGCCAAGGCAAATGGCAGAGGGTCACTCATTGCCTACTGATAACTCAAAAGCTTCGCAACACATTTATAGCACCACTTAGCTTTTGAGTTTAGCATCTAGCATATAACGGCAAATATGTTATAAACGGCAGTATTGGACCTAAAACAATACATCCATCCATCTCCTGCCGCCCAGTCCGCTCGCCCAGCTCCCAGTCCGTGCCGCACCTGTAGTGTCCGCTCCAGAGCACCTTGACGGCTGCGGCCAGCTCCTGCGCCGCCTCGCCGCGCGACAGCTCGCTGTCGTAGTTGATAAAGTCCTGGTATCTCTCGTTGACAAAGAACTCGCTCAGGCCGGGCGTGTTGTTTATGCACTGCACCACGGCGTTCATGTAACAGGTGTTACCCAGGTTCTTCAGCCCGGTGAGGGCCGGTGCCACGGAGCCGTACGACGGAGCGAAGTGGCGAGTCCGGGCCGCCTGGATGGAACAGAGAGCGAACGGAACGTCAGGAGATGCAGCTACTGAATTTTTGACGTTCAAGAAACAACGCTGACAAATGAATATACCTAAGCCGCGAGGAGCATGCAGAGGTAAAATTTTGAACTTTAAGTGGAATTACCGTAAGCATCTTAAATAAAGTCACGAAAACGTCATTACCAAAGGAATAAATGCTTTGATTGGAAATGGTAACAAAAAACGCAAGTGTGTGCAACGGTAGCATATCAGTCCATCCTAAAGAATCGGAGTTTGCCGTTTCGCCCATGCTAAATGTTACCAATCCACATCCCGTCCGCCGGCTCACCTGCACGTCGCCGCGCTGTGTGCGCACCAGCGGCTTGGTCTCTCGGCTGAAGGCGGGCGGCGCGCGATCGGCGGCCGGCGCGCCCGCCTGCTCCTGGCCGAGTCCGGCGATAAACGGTGACGAGTGGGAGCGCTTCAGCCTGCCGCCGCCGCCGCCGCCGTCCCCCCGCAGCGGGGCGCGGTGCGTCTCGCCGTCCCTCCGCTCCTGGCGCCGCTCCTGCTCCTCCAGCCGGCGCTCCTGCTCCTCCAGTCGGCGCTGCTCCTCTGCAGCTGCCCGCCTCCGCCGCCGCTCCTCCGCCGCCTGTTCTTCCGCCAGTCGCGCGCGGTTCGCCTCCTCCTCCGCCAGTTTCCTCCGCTTGGCTTCCTCCTCCTCCTCCAGCCGCCTCTTCCGCGCCTCCTCCTCCTCCAATCTCTTCCTCCTCGCCTCCTCCTCCAGCGCTTTTCTCTTGGCCTCATCCTCCGCGCGTCTCCGCCGGTCCTCCTCGGCCCGCGCGGCCGCCTCTCTCTCCGTCCTCCTGCGCGTCTCCTCTCGCTCCTGGTCGCGCTGCCGGGCCCTCTGCGCCGCCTCCAGCTGCTCGGCCACCCGCGCCTGCTCGGCCTGCAGCTCCTGCAGTCGTCGGTCGGACGCCGTCCCGTCTGAGCCGCTCTCGGCGGCCGGGCCGTCCGTCACCGCCGCGGGCGACTCGTACGCCGCCAGCCGCAGTCGCAGCGCCTCGTTGTCCGCTCTGATGGGGAGGATGGAACCTACGTCAGTGGTTTGTAGTCATAGTAATCACTCATGGATCTCAGCAGCTGTCAGGGGCATCAGGACGGGTCCCCGGCTGCAGATCAAGGTCGATATCCCCACCCCTGTGCAAACCGATATCGGCATACCCGCGCGAGAAAACCTCTGAAAAGGAGCGCAACAGAGATGCCAACTTGTCCCGCTGCCCCGCCGAGAGCGGCTCCCCGATCACGAACTCAGCGAGCACGTCATCATGCTGCCGCTGACGAATCGGCCGTCATCAGCCGACACTGCGTTCACCTCAAAACTGTTTGCCTGGTCAGGCATGAGGGACTATACATGCTAAACACGCTCAATAAACCTGATCACACGGTGGCGGTGATACAGCCAAACGCGGAATCGAGTGTGTGAGCTGGCGACGGCCGCCAATAGTGACAGCAGCTTTATTTGTTCATTCTGAAACAATTTGGTTGCGTAAAAAAGAAAACAGAAGCCCACAAATTCCATTCAATTTGCTTAAAGACGATAACATGACTGGCTGATAAGCGATTCGACCCGCTGCAGGCTTCAGCTACCATACCTATCCAACTATATCTGAGAAACTTGACCGTGCCTATCGACGTGGCGCAATCAGTACCGTTATCTTCGGGCAAGATTTTACAAAGAATAAAACAGGACAAATAAAACAGTATCATTACAATATCCACTCAAAAGGCTTCACATTTTATTTACACACCCAAATCTGCCAAAAGCAGGGCTTGTTATGCTCGCCGAATGGCGTTCGCGTTGTGCGGCGAACTTGCCACGCCTGTGGCCCGAGAATCGGTGAACAAAAGTGGCTGTGCCGGGATTCGATCGCCCCGCCCAGACGCTTGTCATTTCACAAGAGTTTATACACCAAATAACGAAAATTGGAAAATTGTCGGGTGGGAGCAAGAAACCCCGTCCCATATATTTGCCGGGGTAATGGCGGCTGTGTAAAACGCGTGCTCCAGGCGAGGCTCGAACTCGCAACCCCGGCATAACTCAGTACTGTCGTATAAGTACCGTGCGCTAACCGATTGCGCCACTGGAGCCGCCGGCCGAGAGTGACGTAAGATACCAACTAACCCATGTAGCTCATGTGTGACTGACCTGAGGTCAGCCTGGCGCGCCTCCCAGGCAGTTTGCTCCTTCTCCAGCCGCTGGATTTCGGCCAGCAGTATCTCCTCCTTCTGCTGGAGTTGCGCCCGCATTTCCGACTCCAACTGCTGCTCCCGAGACTGCCGGACGCGCTGCGAAAAAAAGTGCCGGTTGCGTGTCAATCGGTGTTGCAGGTCAAGCATCAGTACAGGTGACACACTAGAAGGACATGAGTGACTAAACCAAGTCACGTGGCTCCCAGCGTACTGCAGTAATATCCCATAATCGTGATAACGTTGCCGATTGTGCGGAAAGCTTATGACCGTATCATCAAAGATAACAGCTGCATGTGGGATACATGTCAAGAAGGCAATCTGTTGCTAGTTGCTTTGTGGTTTCTGCACCCTATCCGCGTTTCTATATCGCCTTAGCTCAGAGAAAGAGCATTAAATAGAAATATATGGCTAACACAAATACTATAACATCCTGCATGTATTGTGAATATGATAAAGAGATAAAATTTCAGCAAACAATGTGAGTTCACTTAAAAAAACGAATTCATCTGAATTTATCTGTATTAGGTTTACCATGCATTTATCTGTAACAGGCTGTGATGCCGAGTAATGTGAAAATTAGCGAGCCTTGCTGCTACCTAAATGCATCTGGTCACCTTGCACAACTGAACACTTAGCCTGTCAAAACCAAAGACGCTAAACGATCCCATCGATCCTTAATCATGCTTCTTCAGATCCACTCCCAAATTCGATCGATACCAGTCAAGACTCAAGATCCTTATCAATCCACGCACAAAGCCCTCCTATCTCCATCCAAAGTCGCTTATACTTGTCCGGATCCCCATTTCTGACCAAGTCCCCCATTCCCGTGCAGATTAGCTCAATCCCACTATCCCGGCCCTCCCGATCCCACTGTCCCGTCCTTCCCGATCCCACTGTTCCAGCCCTCCCGATCCCAATGTCCCGTCCCTCCCATCCCACTATCCCGTCCCTCCCGGCCCCACTGTCCCGTCCCTCCCGATCCCACTGTTCCGCTCCATCCAATCCCACTGTCCCGTCCCTCCCATCTCACTATCCCGCTCGACCCGATCCCACTATTCCAGCCCTCCCGATCCCACACCCGCCCCGACCCACCTGCCAGTCTCGCTCCGCCTCCAGCCGGTTCTTGCTGAGCTCGAGCAGCTGTCGGGTGGCCGACTCGTCCAGCTGCGGCTTCAGCGCCCTGGACGGCACGCCCGGCCGGGCGGACCGCGCGCCCGCCGCCCGCTCCGGCTGCTTTGACGGCTGGGAGGAAGATTGAGACGACGGCTGAGAGGAAGGTTGAGACGCCGGCTGAGGTCGTGAAATCTGTGTGAGCGCCGGGTTCCCGGTGGACGCTGGCGGCCAGGCCAGCCGCTCGCCTCCTGACGGCCTGACGCGCAGGTTTCGAATCCGCTCGAGGAGATCGTCGGCACGCTGCGTGGCGGCATCCAGGTCCACATCGCCGACAGTCGGCTGGCTGGGCCCAGCCGCCGGCGGATCGGACGGCTTCACAGAGCGGTCTATCGACGGCGCCGCAGCCGTTCCGGCGGCGGGCGGCGGAGTCGGCTCCTCTAGACTCGGGTACTCGAAGCTGAGCGGTACTTCGGCCTGGCGAGGAGCGGTGGACGGCGCGCGCGCCTGCGGGTTGGTCGTCAGCATGGGGTAGGTGTGCAGCCACATCTGGTAGCCGCCAGCCAGGGTGACGGGCCGCGCGCAGTACGCTGCCGTGTCCCACTTCACCATGGCGTCCCGGAGAGTGTCCAGCGGAGTACCGGCCTCCTCTGAGCCGCTCCAATCCACCAGCACCAGCCGGTCGACGGTGCGGCGGCGCGCGAACAGCTGCCGGCTGGGCTCGGGCAGCTGGGCCTCTAGCGCCGGCGCCGTCACCCCCGGGCGCACCATCTCGGCCGGCACGCTCACCACGAACCGAGAGACCAGTCGTGAGTCGGCAAAATCGGCCGCCGGCCGCACGTCCACGATCAGGTACGAGGTGCTCTCCTGTTTGATCAGCGAGTTGAGCGCCGTGCACGAGATGGTAGTCTCGACGTCGGCGGCGGCGGCGGCCGGCGAGGGCGTCGCGTCCGCAGCCGGCGGGATGACGGCCGTGTGGCTGGCGGATTTACCCACCGCAGCTTTACCACCGCCCCGCGCCGCCGCCTTGTCGTGCTTCTCCTGCTTCGCCAGCCTCTCCTGCTTCTCAATCAGCTTCTTGGCTTCCTCTTCTTCTAACCTGAGGGCGTAGCGGTTCTTCAAGTCCGTCTGCAGACGTTCGCACACACCCAGCGCCTGTTCAAACTTCTTCATACCCAACAGGCTGTTATAATACTTCTCATCCTTTTTGTACTCGGGTTTGCTACGGATCTGATTGTGTATTTCCATGTAGCGCATGAAGAGCACGAAGGCGCGCTCTTCGTCGCCCGCTCGCAGCGCCTCGGCGGCGCTTTTGTAGACGGTGTCGGCGGTGGCACAGCATGTTCGGGCCGGGGCACCCTTCACCAGGTCCAGCTTTCGGTAGATGAAGGAGTCCAGGCCGTCCAGGCTGGTTGCCATGTAGAGGGATTTGATCGGTTTGCCCGTGCTGAGACTCATCGTGAGTATTTCGCGGCAGATATTCTAGTCTGAAACTGAAACACGTCAAATTAGACAATGGTTCGAAGTGGAGCAGTTGATCATACCGATACATCCCTAGTCCACAAAAAAAAACAATACCAACTCCATGTTTTGTAGTTCAAATCATGTCGAGATTGATTCGTAAGCGCCGATGCAAAGTGGTTAGATACAAAAAGCGACATTTTATCAAAAGTAAAAGACTGAACATTACCGTGACCCATGAAATAAGCGACGCGAGTGCTAACAATAAAATGGTGTAAAAGAAATTTGTAACACAGCCAGTAACCAGTTTATCACAATGCGCACCAGACAACTTAGTTCGTACCTACCTGCAGATTTGCGATGCGAGTGACACAGTGTGCATCACATTGTGACACCAGTCATCAGGCGCAGGGTATTTAGCAGGGAGCTGTTCGTCATCGCCAATTGCCAAACACTGAAAGAGAAACAAAGTAGTACAAGCTACGGGCACCTGACATGGCTTCGTATTCAACGATTGATTTGATTAAGACCGTCAACTAGTTAGGAATACTTGTAATACGACACCTTGTGAATTTGTTGTAGGATTGTTACTGATTTACCGTGTCGTCGAAAATGCTCTTCCAGGCTATATTTTCAGCTACGATCTCATAAGTTATGGTTTGACGAGCAAAGCTGCCGATTATCATTCAACTGTAAGCTTCCGTCGGGTAGCCGGGAGGTTTTCGGCACCAGCCGGCATCCTTTCCGAACAATGAGTCGTTCTGCTCACGCGGGTTAGTTACAAGCGTCAGGAACATTCATAGCACCGGTCAAAGTCAAGGTCAGTTCAACCGCGAAATCGCGCAAGATCGCGAGATGCAAATCGGCGAGAGAACTGCCCCCTCCCCCCCCAAGCCTCCGACCAATAGACATATCATTAATTAACATAAACACTTTTGATTGATACACTGGGTCCTAAATCAACGCATCTGTGGGTTTCAGTGCGCTAATGCAGGGCAAACAGCCTTCCTCTAAGTCTAGGCTATATGCATAATTTGCACGGGAAGAGCAAAAAGAAAATGCCAACAAATAATAATAATAAAATACAGAAAGCAACAAAGAGAACCGGTGTCTATCACCCGCCTGTCCCGGCCGAGTCCACAGAGCGGGGCGTCCCACGACGTCACTGCCCGTAACCGGTCAATACCAAACTTGAAACCCAGATAGGTAATCAGTCAGCTAAACATGTCAGTCAGTTCCAAGTGATCGACCTACACAATGCAACCTGGACATCACGTTTTTAGAAACTTGCAAAACTTATGACATCTTTCCGAAGTTCTTACGGTTTAAACTGTACAGAAAGTCCTTATAACCTCCGTTGTTATCACCATGACTCCGTGGACAAAACGGCCAAATAGGTGTGTCTGTTGTGCGGCGTTAGCCAGCGAGCCCCTTTCTGGGCCAATCAGCTCCAACAGCACAGGTCGAGGACAATGGTTTCATTGGTATGACGGGACACGTTCTGTGTCGTCGATGAGAAATTCGAAAAGAATCATCGCAAATACTTACTAAACTGTGGCGAGTAACACTATTTTTAGAAGAATTGAGTATTAAGTACCTGACATAAAGACCGAGTGCGATGTCTCTCGGACGACGAAGATTCTACGTCGTCCGGCCAATCCCGCCCAAGGTCAGCGGGGGCTCGGCTGCAGTTCTGGAACGTGATTGGCCGGACGGCGTAGAATCTTCGCCGTCCGAGAGACATCGAACGCGGGGTAAATATAACCATATCAAAGTTTTTTACAGAGCTTACTTTTGAAATCAAAGCTCCGGCAAACTATAGCGATTATCGCGAATGGGAGCGAACCAGAATGGAGCGCCGATAACGTGAAAGCCATAAAAAAGCCAAACGAATATACAATGTCGGCTTTAACCATGGCAGCAGCAAAAGCGCTAATCCTGCGATTGTGTGTGAACTTGTGAAGTGACCAAGGCCGAGCGGGTCACTACAAACAATAGAATCTCGCGATCGCTGGTAAAATTGAACTCAAAATTCAAATTGACTTTCAAAAGCTCCACGCACTAAGCTGAGAGAGAGAGAGAGAGAGAGAGAGAGAGAGAGAGAGAGAGAGAGAGAGAGAGAGAGAGAGAGAGAGAGAGAGAGAGAGAGAGAGAGAGAGAGCGAGAGCGAGAGCGAGAGAGCGAGAGAGCGAGAGAGCGAGAGAGAGCGAGAGAGAGAGAGAGAGAGAGAGAGAGAGAGAGAGAGAGAGAGAGAGAGAGAGCGATAGAGAGAGAGAGAGAGAGAGAGCGAGAGAGAGAGAGAGAGAGAGAGAGAGAGAGAGAGAGAGAGCGAGAGAGAGAGAGAGAGAGAGAGAGAGAGAGAGAGAGAGCGAGAGAGAGAGAGCGAGAGAGAGAGCGAGAGAGAGAGAGAGAGAGAGAGCGAGAGAGAGAGAGCGAGAGAGCGAGAGCGAGAGAGCGAGAGCGAGAGAGCGAGAGCGAGAGCGAGAGAGAGCGAGAGAGAGAGAGAGAGAGACGTAACTCGTAGGCCGGGGAAGTAAAGCACGCCCGTAATGCTCATCAGCAGTTGTCCGAAGTGAAGCGTTGCCTCCAATGGCCAGCCATGGATACTGAGTGGATCAGACGGAGCTCCTCTGCCATCCACGCTGGATAGGGGTGTCAGGCTGGTGAGCCAGAAGCGTCAATATCATTGTGTTTGTGCAGGACATAAGCTTGAATTTGACACACTATGCGTGTGGCATGCAAATTACGGACACAGGCTTGCACTCCCGACTGGAAAAAATGCACGCTTTCGTCGAGAACTCGAGCGTAGTTGGGCGTTTGCGCCGAAAATTTTCGGCGTACTTCGGCGTAAATCGACGGCTTGCGCCGAAATTTTCGGCGTACTTTGGCGTAAATCGACGGCTTGCGCCGAAAATGTCGGCGCACTTCGGCGTAAATAAGCCTGCGCCGAAATTTCGCCTTGATCCAGTGCTTCCGGTCGTATTCGTATGCTCCCAGAGTTCCAAACAAATAAAAAATCTCACCGTGACTGCGCGATGAGCTATATTCGTATAGGGCGGACGGTGGGACAACACAGAAGTTCAGGCTCTCAAATTGCATGACCCTCATTTATTTTATTATTTTTGGCCAATTACAACAGCCATACCTGGGACCATGTAAAGTTAACCCTCGCCGGACGCAACAGTTTTCTCTATCTCTCTATCGCAAACGGCTCCGGAGCAGTCGCGAAAAAAACCGTCAGGGGGGTTGCACCAACCCCCTCGGCCGGCGAGGGTTAAATGTCTTCGGGAGTTAAACATCTTAAATGTCGCTTATCTTGTCTCGTGTTCGTCTCAGGGTATTTAAGTCATGTTCAGTGAACCTGATTGTGACTCTCCCACGGCGGGAACAGTTCACCGATCGAGAGTGAGGTTATGGATTGTCGGATCCCTTAGTTCAGATAATGTATGCTATCGTGTGCGTATTGACCGTTGTGATTCCTGTATTTCCGGCGTGTGGTTTGTGAGCGGACGCCGGCAATCGGTCCCGCGTGGCCTGGTATCTGCCCGATCCCATCGGCCGTGCTTGCACCACGCCTGTTGAAGGCCCCGTCAGGCGTCAGTCACCGGCTGGGCACTACTGCTGATCAGAGCCGGGCAACAAAATAAAGGTTATGTTATGGAACATGCCAGTGAGTTTGTGAGTCAGGAGATTTTGTGAATTGTGATAGCGAACGCTGGTGCTCGGTCCCGCATGGCCTGCTGATGTCTATTGTCTGCCCGATCCCGTCGACCGTGCCAACAACCGTCTGTAGACAGTAGTCACTGGAAGACAGCCACACACACACGCCAGCCCCCCCCCCCCCCTCGACGAAAAGTGCGTGGCTACAGCCTGCAGCCATCAGTAAGCCTTGAAAATTTTCGGCGCATGAAGCATGGCTTGGTAAAATAATTTCGGCGCATAAACCCTTGCGCCGAAATTTCGGCGCATCACCTCCGCCGAGAACTTCAGCGTAGTGGAGGCATTTTTTCCAGTCGGGCTTGCACTCATACATGCCACTTGCCAGGCGTGCACTACTGTCGAACTGGGCGCACCTCAGGCATGCATGTGCCATGTTTAACAGTCTGGAAATAATGTTTGCCACGGAAGCTTAGTATGCAGCCGTTTACTGATCATATTGCAGGTACTTCTAAGCCAACTGAACGATGATTGGCTGAGCTTAGCCTCCGCACAAGGTGGCTGCAGCCTGCATTCTTGACATTCTTCTACAAATCACCACATTCCTGCACAAGGTACTCCTATTGGAATGAGAAATGAAATATATTTGCCTAGAGTAATCATTGGGCCATAAAATCTCCAAGTTTGTGTTGGTAGGGGTATTTGACAGTATTTAAAATCGCTATAAATGAGGATCGTTTAACCTTTGTGATATTTTTGCTCAAGGAGGTGTGGAATCGAGCAGTAAATCGCCTGAGCAAAAATTAAGCATAAACTTCAAAATACTTTTATTTTATAACAATTCTAAATACTGTCTCAAATATAGCCCCACCTACGGTATATCAATATTGATATGGAAAAATGAACTCACCCTTTACTGTGTCTGGTCTATTAAGAATTCAATAAATCTAAAAACGGGCAATTCAACCTTACGCATTCACTGGCATCACTGAAAACAATGATGCTAATGATATTTCATTTCTATCCAAGCTATCGAGAAACATTCAACCCCAAACAACGCAAAGGACACAATCCCGACGCCTGTGTCACACGTAGGGGGATGCTTTGTAGTTTGATAGCGTGACAACCCAATTTTTATATTTTCATTTTCAATTTTATACCTAATATGTTGTATGTTTTTCAAAGAAAACTTTTATATGTATTATTTTTTTTAGTAAGTTTTAAGTAGTAATCAATAAATTACGCTGTAATCACTTACCAAAAAAAAAACTTTTAATAGCTAATCACGTGACATTTAACACAACCTAGATAAGGGGCGGATTCTTTCTGCCAATTTAGACACTTCTGGCGCAGGAAAAATTTCAGCGAGTTGGTGAGGGTTCATCACGCCGGTTAAATAGCTATTTTCATTGCAAAAAAAAAAAATCATTATTCATTGAAAGATCGTAAAAAACAGGCACGCTTTCAATAGGAAGAAAATGGAATTATACCCGCTTCTGCCGTGACCCGCTATAATGACTGCAAGACTATAACGCTGGAATGTGTCTGAAGTGTCTGAACCTCAATCTTGCTCATCCCATCCTGGAGCAAGTTTTGAAATTTTGCCCTCTTAGTCAAAGAATCATCAATCAATCGATTAATGAATGGATCAAAATCTTTGAAAATTGTGAGTCATGATGTTAACCTGAGACCTACATTTTCAGGTACTTTTGATATTAGATGTATCCAGATCAAAGGAACTCAAGCTACTGCGACTAGAAACTGAAGCCAAGTTGAAGTAAGTACGGAAAGGATAGTTTTTCCTTGGCTTTTCCCTCCTTTGGTTGAGTTGACAACTTAACCCAGATAGTGCACTCGCTTTTAAGCTCAGTGTACTTACTATTTGACTGCTTGAAGTGGAAGATCTGTGGTATTTGAGCCCTGCCATCAGCTGTGCATATTTTAAGTCCATCCCATTGGCTCTGCTCATCTCTCTCTCCCTCCCTACATCATACCTGTACTGCTGGCACCTCGCAAAATGGAGTGGGCGCCCCCCACATGGATGCTCCGGATGCGGGTGACAACTGCGCACTGGTCACCTGCCTGGGTGATGCGTTTCATGTTGTAACAGTGCAAACTTATTTTAGTCAATTTTAACTTCAAATTTAGTCAATTTTAAGTAAATCAATGTGGGAGGATAAGGGAACCACAATGTTTAATTATTTCATACATTGTCAAAGTATGTAGTTTGTAGTCAGTCAAAGTATGTAGTCAGTAGTCAAACTTCTCGATTCAGTCGCCCAGGTTGCTCTTGGAATACTTGTTGATGACCAACTGAAGTTCCATGAACACAGCAGAACAGTGACGAGGAAAGCCGGCGGCGTAGCCCACAACCTCCTGAAAGGCACAGTATGTAGAGAACCTGAATTTATGATGTAGCTCTCATACCTACTCAATTGGCTTGACTCTGAAGTTTCGCTTTGTGCGGGTTCGCCGAAACTAGCTGTTTTGAAAATGTGGACTCCGATCACGAAAGGTTCGACGACGAAATTGGAGAGCGTTGCTGAAGAAGCCCTGAGAGTGCAACCTGACTGACATAAGCTAAATGAAAAAGCAAATTGTCTCAACTATCACGCTTCAGGGGAGTAAGGCCTTGTCCGTATCGGCGTTTTCACTATGCCGGGACGAGTCTAGCCGAGTCTAGGCAGACCCACTCCCAGCTATTTGATCTCTGATTGAGCTAGAGCTTCGCGGAAAAAACGAACGTGTTTCTCGTGACGAGAGGAAGCCGGTGGTACCAACTATTGAGACTCCTTAGCATCGGTTGACCTTCCGACCGGTCAATGACCCAAATGCTACAGAAAATGGCGACTTGCTAGAACTTCTTGAAATGATATTTTTGGCGCACGCTGGGGTCCTGATTTTGAATATCAGATGCGTTTTGTTCACTAATGATCTTTTTATGCATTATGTAAGGTCGGTTCAGGTCGACCCATGCTTTCGCCGATTATTCTTAGAAGGTATTTATCGCCTGAAAGTTCGGCCAAGTGCTACTCTGGCTCAAAAGGTAATTCCTGAATGCTCAGATGTGTAAAACAAATCGAAATTACCTTCAAAAATACTTGAAAGAGTTATGCAATTAGAAAGTCAATCATGGTCATCAAATTTCAAATGCCTTCTCCTGACATATAAGTGACATTTACGCTCTTCATACGCCATTAAATTATCATCATTTTTTGTTGGACTTATCGACTTGTTTACAATCACAAAGTTGGAAACGCGCAAATAAGGGACGCTGACATACGGCGAATCGCTTTTCTGCTATGGCTTGGTCTTGAGAAATATGTCACAGGTAAAAGGTCATTGGGGTCAAAGCCATTCACTTAATGCTTGGGTGTGAAATTGAGTACAACAAAGATACTGAAAGTCTCGTCCCTGTCCGCTTTTTTATATGTAGGATTTTTTATGAAAACTGATATTTTTTCCTCCTATGCCTAAGTGCGAGGATTAAAACGTCATTTTTTTACCCAAAAATAAATAAGTTAACCAGATGTAACACCAGTCTTGGAACTGAAAGGAAACCGCATATGCCTGGCAAGCTATCTCCAAGCATTCTGAACAGTCCAGCAGTCTTCCACCTCATCCGATATGCGCGCAGCCAAGCCGTCTATTGAACGGTGTCTACTGTCTGTCAAGCAGTAGACGAGGATCTGATTATGTCAATGGTCAAATGTGATTTTCTGGAGATATTGTCGTTGATGCCCCGAAGAGCGATTTCGGTTTGAGCGCTGGCGAATCTCAGATCATTCGGTGAGCTTTAGTTACTTAGTTAAATTGTATAATGTAAATTATATTTAGGCTAAGTCAATAATATTTGGGTTCGGGCTGAAAATCGATACAAGATCATTAAACATCGTTTTTTCCGTCCCTCTGAATGACATCCGCTAAGTGGCTCATTTATCGGCTTAGAGTATTCCAACGTCATAAGTCTGTAAGTCTTGCACCTCTCACAGTATTTCCGTGGCATAATCGGCCATAAACAATATTCATTGCGGACGACACTTTCTCGGTGTTCGACCGTTTTTCCTCATTCCTAAACCATCTATGAATTTACATTTAACCCCATAAGAGGCTAGGTTTATTGTTAAGGGATGTGGTTGCAAATTTGTGCTAAATTAGTCCTAATAAGTACTAAGTATTGACATTTTGTTGTGAATTACGTACATTTTTTTTTTCTTCTTTCACTGTTTGGTTGCGGTTTACAGTTTTCGGTATAGGGGAAGTTGGGGGAACGCCGAATACTTTTTTTTCTGACGCCCGTAGCACGCAAGGTAGACAACATAAGCTATTCTTGTTGGCGTCATTCGAGAGGCCAGTCTTTTGCCTTTCAAACATACCAGGCGCATTTGATGAATTCGCATACCGTTAAGCGCACAAACTAAAAATATCAAAGAAGTGACTTTTTCGGCGTTGCCCCGGACTGTGGGGAAAGCCGAAAATGGGAGAAATGATCTACGGGGAATGCCGACATTGATGTTTTGCCACTTTATCTCAAACTTTATCCAGAATTTATCAAAGCTGACACGCGTTTTAAGAGCTTGAGGACGCTTGGTGCACACTGGAAGTTATAATTGTGTGATATAATAAGAAAATGCCAGGTAAATAATTCCTTATAGGTAACAGGCCGTTGTGTCGGTTGAAAGTGTAATTTGTGTGACTGAAAATTCGCGTTGCTATTCTACAGCAGTAAAGTCCACGTAGCGTGCTTTAACGTGCGTAATTGCACGTTTTCGGCATTACCCCAGCCAGCCATACTTTCATTTGCAGGCCCATAACTTTTCAACGTGCCGTATAAATTTCAAATAGGCAGCACACTTATGCAAAGACATGCTGAAGATTACTTGACCGAATTGGCCAGACAAACGGTAGCATAATGAGTAAGAAATGCAGCTTCAAAGGCGCATGTAGTACAAGGAACGCGTACCTTGAAAACGCTCTTGGCGCCCTCACAGCCGAAGTATTCCGAATGACGACTCGTAACAAACATGCGATAATTGTAGTCACTTAAGCCTCAGAGCATCACTGAAAGGTGGCATCCATGTCTTACGGTTTTCGAAATATCTCGAATTTCGGCTTTGCCCCAACTCCGGCATTGCCCCAACTTCCCCTATTGCTCGCGTCGATTTTCTAATTGCCTTTGGTTAGAAAATTTAGAAGTTGGAGTATGATGATTCTCCTCCTAAAGATGTCGATGAAAAATGTCCAGTTGGGTATTCCGAATGCACGTCCTTACTTGTGATTAGTGTTACACATTTTCTAGCAGTTAATATTTAAACGGATATTTCTTTTTGTTATTTTTGTTCAGTTTGCTTCTCGGCACTTTTTTGGATAAGCGACGACATGATGCAAGAGCGGGTTGGTGCCCGGCAGCTTCACTGGTTTTTGCTCGCTCTCCGGAGATCCGGAATGTGATTGTGTACAAAATGTTGTTCCTCCCAAACCTGTTTCTGGCCCGTCAGTCAGCCGAACTGATGTATCGACACCCTTCACACATAGCGACGCTCTTCTTTCTGCGTGTATCTGATGGGCGCTGTCGTTCTTCTAATGAAGGTCCCGTGGCCTGCTTCTACCGGTTGCGTCAGTATGCGCAACTGACACGCTCTATCGCGCGTGCGAGGTGATTCCCTTTTGGTGGGGTCATGTGGGTCGGCGTGGCTGATGTCATTCCCTATGAGACTGATGTAATACTTGTACCTCGTTTGGCTGATGTAATAGTGGTTGATTTAGTTTTTGAATATTTTGCTGGCTCCGAGTGCTGCCACACCTAGCGGTCCATGACTTCCCTATCATGGCAATGGATTATTTATGCTGCCGTTGGTGAAGATTTTTCTCCAATTTGAGATAGGTGCCGGTATCACAAAATGATTTTCTCACGCCCCAGGGATAAATACTCGGAGATAGGAGGAAGCTGGTAGATATTATTTACGAATAAATCAACCGTACCGGGAATAGACCTTTATTGGTATTTGGTACATGGTCATAAGTTTAGGACAGGGTAACGAATAAAAATACAAGCGTTACCTATAAATAGCGGTAAACGTATAACCCCAGCTCATTATTTCCTTGAAGCCATGGCTAACCGTGTCGCTACCCCTTTCCTCAAGCCGTTTTAGTCTTAACCCGCGCCCCGCTGGGGGGGGGGGGGCAGAATCTGCCCCCTCCCGTTTTTCGCCAATAACTTCTAAACGCGTTACGCCAGCGACGTCAAACTTTCAGTACGTTATCATACATCAATTTGACACGTTCCCTGAAAATTTGAGCGAAATCCATCGGAATTTTTTTGAGAAATCGACGTTTTAGTGACGTCATGTTCGCCATTTTCGCCTAAAAATCGGCAACATTTCAAACGCCGCTAACATCTTCATTTTTAAAGGAATCAAGACGTAACAAAAAAGGTTATACGTGATTCTACTTTGTCTATCAAATGGGTATCTCGGTTTTTTTGAAAATTTTGGATTTTGGCCCAAATTTTTTAAAAAACTGACTTGGGAAAATAATTATGAAATCCAAAATTTTGAGTGTATCGAAAAAAACGGGAATATATGTCAGAGAAGTGGTCTATGTGCACCTACATACTAATTTTTAGAAGAATCGGTTCAAAAATGTGGGAGTTATTCAAAATTTTATGACGTCACGACACAAAAAAATGAAAAATGATTTTTTGGAACTTCTAGACCTCGTACGGAAACAAAAATAGCACCATTCGATTCGCCGTAAAAAACTGTATCAGATAGACACCTTTTTAGGCCTTAACAACCAACTTCAAAATTTGACCTTACTTGACCTGACCTTGACCTGACCTCGATCTGAAATTCATCCAGAGGTGGTCCATATCACTTATTGAGTGTGCCTATTGAATTATATGAGTAAAATGACCCATAAAACACATAGACCCGGGAACAGGGGGGGGGGCAGCGGGGGCGCTTGCCCCCCCAACTTGAGAGCCGAGGGGGCGGCGCCCCCTCAACATTGAGGCAGCGTGAAAGGATCTTTCTTCCCTTTTCCGGACTTCTTTCCTTCTTGTTTCCTTTATACATCTAAACATCAACACACGGCATTTTCCTAGTCATCTGAATGGTTTCTGCTGATACAGTATCGATTTCACAACATCTGATATTGTCATCCCGCTTTGGTTTGGGCCTGGCCTTGGCCATGAGTTTGGCAGGCCAGATTTTATACTGGACCATTTTGAGTCAATTGTATAACGTACAACGGTGGTAAAATCGTTGCTATAGGTATAACACAGTTTACCCGCGCCGGGTGTGAGGGAGGGGTGTGGGGCAATGAGTGCACTGACGTGGCGCCCTCGGAAGGCCGGTATGGGATTAAAGCTCAGCGACACTAAGGGCTTGTGCGGTGCCTTCGGTTATCGGTAGCACCCTCAGAATCACCGACGTACAGGGCCCTCAGAGCCGCCGGTAAGGGGCCTTTAGAGGCACTGGTGTGGGGCCGCCATGCAAGTGCCGGTTCGGGCGCTCAGAGGTGCTAGAGTGATTCTCTCAGAGGCGCCGGTGAGCAGGGATGCGGAGCCGTGGAAATTTCAGACGGCTCCGACTCCGGCTCCGGCTCCGGAGAAAAAATCGGCTCCAGCTCCGGCTCCAGCTCCGGGTGAAATGTCATGGCGGCTCCGGCTCCGGCTCCGGCTCCGAGTAAAATGATCCGGCTCCGGCGGCTCCGACTCCGGCTTCTACTCAGTACATCCCCTAATACGGGTGGAAGAAAAAAGACGATGGCCGATTGGTACACGTTGCTTCTGTATTTGTATAACAAGGCTGTTTTGAATACCACATTGTTTTACGCCTTGTACTGTCAAACCGAACTAGGTAAATAATTATTTCCTCTTAACCCGCGCCCTGCTGGGGGGGGGGGGTTTGAACACCCCCCTTGTGGTTTTTTGCGAATATCTCAAAAACGGCGGCGCTCCTCAAAAACGGCGGCGCGGAGCGCCGCCGTTTTTGTGTTACACCTTATAATACATCAATTCTACACAAGTTGTGAAAATTTCAGACCAAGGTCATTCAAGGGCAGGTCACCAGGTCACTTGAAGTGACCTCACCTCATAAAGAGTTTCAATGTCTGTCATAGCTACACCGAGTGACCGATCGCTTTGAAACTTTCAGCGATTGATAAGGGCAACAGTATCTATCAAATGTATATCTCAGAATTTTTATATCGGTGACCTAAGGTCAGGTCAATTTTGCGACCTCCCCATTATAAGTCAATGGGAGAAAATTGAAATGCGCCTCTTTTGGACGAAAGACATTATAAACACTCCCAAACACTGAATTACAAGCGGTTTAGACACACTGAACATGAAAATGGTGTCCGTGACCCCTATTTATGCCCCTGAGGTCATCTCAGGTCACGAATGGTGCCTAACAGTTTTTCGCAAATAACTTTTGATAGAGGCATGCTAGAGCGGTGAAAACGCCTTAGATGTGCTCAGCTCGACGATACGGATCGACTGATATGCAACATGACCCTTTCCGGTCAAGTCATGACCTTGACCTGAGGTCAAATTTTCAAGTTGACCTTTCAAGGTCAAGTTATAGTGCATTCGATGCGTCTTGACGAGAGGAACACGATGCCGGTAAAAGTAAGCTCGTACAAGGCTTGGGTCAAAAGTTATTGCAGAAAAACTGTTTCCGAAAAAATCGGCTATTTTTGCAGTTTTTGCCCCCTGCAGGCAAAACCGTTGACGTTAGGTCAAATCTGAGAGAATTACTCAGAAAGGGCGTTAATAGGGCTATCGAATGCGCTTTTCCGCGGCGCTGTAGCTTTATTGGTTCCCGAGTTATGCGTTGGCTTCCTGGAAATTGTCGACATTCGACCTGAAAATCGGCGAAATTTTGCCTTCAATGACCTCTGGTGACCTGACCTTTGACCTGACCAAAAAAGTGACCGAAGTGATTTCGTCATTATTTTTGGCGCTCTTTCGAACGCCGCCTTCCGCGTATCGCTACGTGGCCCAGGAGCCGAGTTAGAAGGGGGGGTGTTCAAACACCCCCCAGCAGGGCGTGGAAATCCAGGACCCCCAGCCGGGCGCAGGTTAAGAAAAGGAGCCGGAGTCGCCCCCTTTTTTGACGGCTCCGGCTCCGGCTCCGGCTCCGGGCTATATTGTTTCACGGCTCCGGCTCCGGCTCCGGCTCCGGGCAAAATATGCCGGCTCCGGCGGCTCCGGCTCCGGCTCCGGCTCCGGCTCCGCATCCCTGCCGGTGAGGGTCCTTACAGGCGTTGCTGTGGGCCCTCATAGACGCTGCACTGGTGTGGAGCCGCTACAGACGGGTGTGGGGCTTTAGAGCTGCTGTCGCGAACCCTTTACAAGCCGGCAGGCAGGCAACACTCAGTGACCGGCAAGGGGCCCTTAGGCCGGCAGAAGTCTTGTGTGGTCCTTAGAGACCGGCATGGTACTGTTAGACACCGGTGGGGCCCTCAGGGCTCAGAGTCACCGGTGTCGGGCCCTTAAAAGTCACCAGCGGGTGGCCTTTAGATGCGCAGGTGTTCTGTTGGGTCCTCAGAGCCGCCGATATAGGGCTTTAATAGGCACTGGTATAGGCACTCAGAGTTGGGGGTGTGAAACGCTCAGAGACACCGGTGTGGTCTGGGCCCTCATAGGCGCCGATGTTGTCGGCGCTATGAGTCGACATATGTTGTCGATAGTTGCCGTTATGGGCCCTCAGAAAAATAAGTGTGTGACCATCACAGGCGGGAAATGCCCCTAGAACTGGCCCCTCATAGGCCGGTAAGAACTCACAGAGGCCAGTAACGGGCCTTTGGAGACCACCGAGGGGCCCTCGGTGCAATCTGCAAGATTCCCTCAGAAGCCGGCGTGGGGCCGTTATGGAGATCTTAGTGTGGTTGTTTAGGGCCCATGAGGTGCTCTAACTAGACCTATCTGGCCCTTCTGAGTCGAAATATGGCCATCGTTAACCCGCGCCCCGTAGGGGGGGGGGCCGAAACGGCCCCCCCCTGTCCTTTTCGGTCGATATCTCCTAAACGGCTGGAGATATCGCCACCAAACTTTCAGGACCCCTCCGGGCATCAATTTTACACATTGTGACCAAAAATTTTTCCAGAGGCTGTGATAGGTTGGCCACAAATGACGTCAGAGTGACGTCATGTTCTGTCATTTTCGACCGAAAAAAGACCTTCGCGAGAAGACCTGTCAGGCCTACAGCTTTGAAGATACAGAAAAATGATCAAGACATAAAAGGTGTAGAATTGACAGGGCTACAAAACTGCTATCTCGGATTTTTGAAATTTTTGAGTTTTGATCCCCAAAAATCAAAAAAGCATTTTTTTGGATATATTAGCCAAAAAATCCAAAAAGTTTTTTGAGTTTCGAAAAAACCGGAATATATGTGATAGTACCTACCGTCTTCTATCTACATACCAAATTTCAGATCGATACCTCGTTTTTTGGCCAAGTTATAGCGAAAAAACTGTTCAAAAATGATGACGTCAAATTTTCAAACTCAATTTTTGGCAATTCTAGAACTCGTAGAGCAAAACAAAGACCACCATTAGACTCCCCGTGACGAGCTGCATCGAATGGATACCCATTTTATGCAAAAATATCAACTTTGAAATTTGACCTAATTTGACCTGACCTTGACCTGACCTTCACCAAAACGTGACCTAGGCTGGCCCCAAAGGCTGCCTAACCCACATAATCGCATTTGTCATGTAAAATGGACCATAAAACATGTATCACACGACACATTCATATTGTGACCCCGGTGACCTGACCTCGCTGTGACCTGACCTGGTATCAGTGACCTCAGATAGTAAAGTATGTGTTTGACGAACAATATACCATCGATGGTTTTCAATAAATTACCAATTTACTCGATTTCACAGCACATTTCTTGAATTGCCTGTGAACGGTGAAAATCTGACCTTTGACCTAACCTGTGACGTCATCGGTTTGACCTAGGTCAATGAAATTTGGTCATAAGGTAGTTCCCGGGTAGGGCTATCAAACGCCGTTTGAATTTTGAAAATCGGCCGGTAACTTTCCGAGATCTTAGGGGGGGGGCCGAAACGGCCCCCCCCCCTACGGGTGGTAGGGTCCGCCGGTAGCCCTACGGGGCGCGGGTTAACCCTCAGCGGTTAAATGGCGCCGCAGGGCCTCTCGGACCCGAGGGTCCCTTTGAATCCGATGGGTGAGGGGGGTACGTGTCCCCTTAGACCCCTAACTACGCCACTGCTTCATATGCATCATGTCAGGTATTTTAGGCTCGCCCCCCCCCCCCCCCCAACTTGAAAATCGTTCCCGGGCCCCTGATAAAACATGTGTCGCACATGCCCTTTTCTATGTTTTGTTTTTGATGACCTGACCTGACCTGACCTTGACCTTGACCTTTGAATGACATTGTATGCAACGAATATTGTCTTGGTAGTCTAAGAACACGTTTTGGGCAATCAGTCTCAGTCCATTCTTCGGCAACTACGGTGCAAGGCCGATACTGTAGAAACTTGCATTTTGTACCCTTGACCTGACCTTGACCTGACCTCTGACCTACTTAAGCAAAAAAATGGGCTCTTAAGATCCGCCTTGTTGAGAGCTTTCGATTGCCGTTTTCCCCGTCTTTCTACGACCATCGGTTCGGAAGTTAGACAGGGGGGGCAGAATCTGCCCCCCCCCCCCCAGCAGGGCGCGTATGGCTGAATAGCCCAGCGGGGCGCGGGTTAAGCCGATGTGAAATGAAGCAAACTCCTCAACTTTAAAACGCCGCCTGCTATACATATTTCGCAATGAATATTTTTTACGAGAGGCGTTAAAAGGAATCATTTGACTATCAACATATGCATGTAAGAGAAAATTCAAAAGCATGAAGGAGTCAGGTCACCTATTGAGAGGGTGCAAATCGATTTTTATCGGAAGGAGTGAGTCTTCCCAAAGTATATATGCAAGGTTGCATCTGTCTGCACATGCGAACGTGCGCATTCTGCGGCGTCGGCACACCTTTGTTTTTTACAACTGGCGGCAATGTTTGTACTTTGAATGTTTGAATGAATAAACGACAGCACTGGCGAATCCGCCTCTGGGGGGGGGGGGGGGGGGGCATTGGGAAAAGTTTTTTAACTACACAGCAGTGCGTACTGCGTAAGGAATCGAAATCCGAGAAGCTTTGAAATTGGAAGAAACTTGTAGGGGTATGCCCCTTCGCCCAGTGCCCAAGACCGCCTTTCCGGATCCGCCAGTGTACGACGGCAGACGAATGCACGTCATATTTGAGGCATGGGTGCATACTGCATAATGACTCCGCTGCTGATACCCCTTAAACCCCGACACACCACAACAAATTATTTTGGGCGTCCAATTTCATGGATTGCCGTGCTTCAACGAAAGGCTCCGTTGATATCCTCTTCCAGAGAAGATACATAGACCATCTTTTGGTGATCGATTAGCCCCCAACCACTGAAGTTCTTGACTTGTCGAAATGGTCATGTTTGTTGATGCTTGAATGGGAAATATAAAACTGGAGTTGACAACAAATCATGCCCCTAAATAAGCCCCTTTCTTTCCATTGATTTCGCTTTGATTTCGCTGGCCGGTGGCTTGCATCATGCTCGGTTATTTTTAGCTTGTGTGACAAGTTTTTCTGTCCCTTCGTTGATTGGAAGCGGGGTTACAAAGGCGATTCTAAGGTGACACCAAAGACAAGTGACCAACCGATTCCCCGGCTGACCCTTTATGTCGGGCTAATTAAATTTTGTGTTGACTGTTCTGTTTTTCCCTCTGTCAAACGGAAATAATGGCGCGCATGAGATTACATAGATCATCCCTTCCGTCAAGTCATGTGGAAGAATTGGGAACCACACTTCATGTGCCGGCGTTCTCTGATGCTGTTTTCTGGTGGACGTATCGGTCGTTCATGGTATTCGGTGTCGTACTAGTCTTAACTAGGTATTTATTTCGTTGGCATCAAGACGTTATTTACTTCAGCTGACAGATGTGACGCTGGCAGACGAGCTGTTGAACAGTTGACATGTGTCGATTGGCTGGCGCAGTAAGATCTCTATGCCTGATATTCTAAGTTCTAACCGACTACAAGTGGCAGTTCACATAATAGAGATTATATATATATATATATATATATATATATATATATATATATATATATATATATATATATATATATATATATATATATATATATATATATATATATATATATATATTAGATCTATATAGTTCACGTGACGGTTGCGATACCACTATGGACTGGACAGTCACAGACCCAGATTATCAGCCTTCAGTCATTTTCCGGGTAATTCTCTCAGCCATTATAGTTAGTAGGCACTGGATGTTCCGGTTGTATGGGACATTGTAACGCCATCTCGCATGGTGACGAGACGTTTGTCCCTGAGACTACGGCTAGGCTTTGGCAAACAATATGGAAGGCTCTGACCACTGATCAAAAGAAAGAACCGTAGCGTGGTCAAGTCTCTTATTTTTGGTAGAGCTAGGTATCATGTCTCGGATTTTTTTTTCCGAACCCGTTTTTCGCTTTTCTCGTTTTTGTTTTCGTTCGCTTGTAAGTATTTCACGAGCCTCTGCCACACAGAGTGCTTGATACCAAATTGCGCTTGATCGCAAAATGCGCCCACAGCCGGTCCCATAGCTCAGTCGGTAGAGCGTTGGACTCTGCGTGGTGAGAGCAAGCGTTTCCGGTCACAACAGTCCGGGTTCGAAGCGCGACAGGCGCTTGACGTTTATGGGCCTCCTGACATACAGGTTTGGTTGCGGTTGGTGGCAGGCCGTAGCCAGGCGAAGTCGGTGAGGGGAGGGGACCGGCTGTGCGCGGCTATGTGCGCACGTTAAACTTTGGACTCTAAATTCTGCCATAGTATCAGAATATCGCGATCGGAGGGTAGAGGGCAGGGCCAACGCAAGAAGTTTCGCTTAGCGGGGGCTCTGTCCTTATGAATCCTCCCAATCAAAATGTTCGGACTAAATTTATAGAAAAAAAATGTCTGCGAGAATGTGTTTTTATATGCCCATAGAACTATAAACCGACTTTATTTTAACAGAACGCTGATTTTACACGAACGAAGCGGTATTGAAACAAAGTACCAGGAAAGGCGTTAATTTCATCTCAAAGGATGAAATTTCTCGCAGCGTATAGCTTTTTCATGCCCATTTTCACGTCTTGCGTTTGAGTAATGATTTGCTTACCAGCTTGTCTAGTTTTTTTTTTTTTTTTTTTGCATACCTTTGGAAGTGAAGGGAAGACTTAATAGAAAATTTGATTTTTATTTAACAAGCATTATTTCACGCAATTACCCGTGTACTATGAACAATAAACAATACAACATTTTACAAGCATTGCATCACGCACAATAACAGTTACATCTCATAACATTGAATACATGATCAACACTGCAAACGCGATGGAGCAAATTATTTCAACATTTTTAAAATGCTGCTGCTCTGAGGCCCAAGTGTAGGTGCTCGATGGATGTATGGTGATTGCGCCAGGCATTACAAAGTGGGTGATCAGGTCACGCGGCGCTGGGCGGCTGTGTCCTCGGCCGGTGCCCCCAGCCGCCGCCGTGCGGTCGGCCGACCTCGGGTGTACCGCCGGCGGTGTCTCTGGCACCGGCCGGCCGTGAGCTGAGACGCCGGCCGGCCCGGCCCGTCGCGTCTCCCTCTGACGGCGATGTGGAGCCGACACAGCGGGCTGAACTGCTCAGGAAGGTCCCGATGAGCCGTAACTGGCCCGGTGTGTTCCGCCGCTCGGAGAGGTTTCTCAGTTGGACGGTCCGTCGGTCGGCGGGTCCGCTAGAGGGCGACGGCGGTGAGGAAGGCCATGACGGCGGCGCTGGCGGCGGCCGAGACGGGCACGGTGACCAGCCAGGCGGTGGCGATGCCGCCGAACAGGCGCCAGCTGACGCCACCGCCGCCGGAGCGCGCCCAGCCCACGGTGACCACACTGCCCACCTTGCAGTGGGTGGTGGACACCGGCAGCCCGATCTTGGAGGCGAGCAGCACGGTGCTGGCGGCGCCCAGCTCGATGGTGAAGCCGGTGGCGGGCGTCAGACGCGTCAGGTCCTCTCCGATGGTGCGCATGACGCGCCTGCCGAGCGCCCACAGGCCGACCGTGATGCCCAGGCCGCCGTAGGCCAGCACGTAGATGGGCGTCTCGGACTCCTGCGCCACAGAGCCCTCGGTGTAGATGAGCCAGACGGCCACCAGCGGGCCGACCGCGTTGCTGACGTCGTTGCCGCCGTGCGCGAAGCTGCCGAAGCAGGCGGTGAGGATCTGCAGCGGCGAAAAGAGCTGCGCCTCCCCGGCCACGTCCTCCAGCGGCTCGGCCGGCTTGGTGGGCTCGCCGCTGGCCAGACTGACTTGCGAGTTGGCGGTGACCGAGTCGGTGTCTGTCGAATGTTTGTCGTCGGACGGCGCGGCGTCCTCGGTGGATTTGACCTCGGTGGCGGTAGCGACAGCCGCGGTGGTGGTGCCGTAGTCGACGCTCCTGCCGGCGCGCTCGATCGTGAAGACGGGGTTGATCTTGCCGTCGTCCGAGTTGACTGACCCGCGGCCGAGCTCGACGCTGGCGATGGTGGCGGCTCCGACGGCAGGGGTGGTGGTGGTGGTGGTGTCGCTCTGTTTGGTGCGGATGCGCGGCACCAGCCACAGCTGGACGGCGGCAGCTGTCAGCAGGCCGGCGCCAAACGCCGTCACCAGCGCGCCCCACAGCGGGATCCGGTCGAAGCGCAGCAGCGGAGAGCCGTCGTGCACGATGCTGAACACGTTGATGAAGACTGTGACGGCGAACAGGATGGGCAGCAGGAGGAGGCCGTTGCGCAGCGGCCGCTCGGCGCGGATTACCACCTTGCGCAGCAGGACGAACAGCACCACCGAGATGGTGCCGGAGAGGATTGGCGAGATGAACCACGAGGCGATGATCTTGACCAGCTCCATCCAGTGGACGCCGTCGACGCCGCGCGCCACCAGCGCGTACCCGATGGTCGCGCCGACCACCGTGTGCGTGCCCGAGATGGGCATGGCCAGTGCTGTGGCGATCAGGTTCCAGAGCGCCGAGCCGACCAGCGCTGACAGCGAGCCCAACATGAGCTCCTTCTCGTCGTTAGCGAACAGGTCCGTGTCCACGATACCCTTTCGTATGGTCTCGGAGACGCTGTAGCCGAGCAGTATGGATCCGGCCACCTCGAAGATGGAGGCCAGGATGCAGGCCTGGCGCAGCGTGAGCACCCGTGAGCCCACAGACGTGCCGAAACTGTTAGCGACGTCGTTGGCGCCCACGCCGAACGCGAGGACGAAGGCAACGATGAAGGAAACGATGACGATCCAGAGCACGGTGCTCGAGTAGGGCTCCATGTTGGACCGGTTGATGGACAGACAGACGGACGAACAGACAAGCCGGACGGACGGACGGACTGACGGACTGGCCGCGCGGGCGGCGGACGGAGGACTGGTGCCGGCGCGGCGGTGTGACGGAGCTGCGGCGGACTGGGGCGGGGCTGTCTGAGCCGCCCGGTGGCTGGGACGGTCGATCGGGGTGCGCGGCGCTGCTGTGTGTGTGCCGAGCTGACAGGTGATCCGCTGTGGGGCCGCCGGCCGCCGCACCTGTTTTCTACTCGGGCCCCCGTCCGCGCGGCGCCCTCCGACCAATCAGCGTGCAGCCGCGCCGCCCCAGTCGGCCGCTGAACCAATGGCGGACCGCACACGCCTCCGTTATCAGCGGTCTAAGGGTCTTCACGGAGCTACCTCGTGGGGACCCGGCGACTTTTGTGCTTTTGCCACCTCACCGCGAACCGAAACCACATGGTATTCGCAGGGCTGTGACGCAAATAGCGATAGGACGAGACGAGGCCTTCGTAGGTCGGTTGCCAGTTCCACTAAGGCCCGGCGTCTGCCCTATCGCCTTGTCTGAAGGTCGCGTTTTCGGGCGGCCTTTGGGCACATTTATGGGATATGGATATGGGATTTTGTCGGTGGTCACATTTTGTAGTTGTTTTACAATTCTTGAAATCCTTGAGAGCTTTGATCTGCCTAGAAGCGCATATGAAGTGTGAAAGGTTGTGAAAACATCAAATTTAATTTGGTTGCAAGTTATACCTCACTTGACCCGATTATTGTTCTTTTATTTTCGTTTGGCACACTTTATCTCTACAAACTCATTTACGTGACCAGTCCACTGCGGCCCCGCCCCCGTAACCGTGCGCGCAGCGGGCGCGCCGCACAGGCTGCGTTGTGAACGTCCTGTCCCGTGTTTCCTGGGACCATTTGAACTAGCACGCCGGTGCGTCGCTTTTATTTGGTTTGCGTCTGTGCAAGTGGTCGTCGACTGATATGCCGCTTTAGCAGCTGCGCACTGCAAACAGGTGTCATTGTGTGTGCGGGTGAGCGGATGACCTAACGATCGATAACACAGTGTGCGTTTGAAATGTTGGCAATGTGTTAAATAGATATAGCTGAGCAAACGAGATTCACGTCACACCTATCTGAACTGACGACAGTGGGCAGTTTCCGACTTTTTTCTGGGAACCGTCTCTTGTCTTGCAACAGGCCACACTCAAATGGCGTCAATTAGCAGGCTCTCGTCGGTTTTCCCGTCCTTTTGCTATAAGTGAGACCGCCAGCGCTCCGTGGCTTCTGTGCCGCCGTGGTACAGCCGGGGTCACCTACCTATAATAGGTCAGTGATCCGTTTCACAGTCGTCGACTGACGGAGCGCTGCGCTGCGTCTGCTTCACTCCGGAGACGTGCCATAAACCAATCCAGACAGTGCAGTGGAATGATCACTTTGTGAAGGGATCACGTTGTAAGGGTCGATTGTGTTGTGAAATATGTGTAAAACTTGGACGACTTTCACGAATACCCTTTGTTCTGGGGACGGCGGAATGCGATTTGCAGTGAATCGTTAATTTATGGTGGTTCATAGATTCGCTACATGAAAGGGAGTAGATTATCAATTTCTCTGAACTGATTCAGCCTTCATCACATGTTTCAACTTTCCGGTTGGTTATGAATGAAAGCTTATTTGTCGCTTTTACACAGAGGTGTAATAAGCTACTCGCACACGCCAGACATGTGTATCGTGCAATGCACGGGTCTGATAAAAAGGACCTGGGATTTGGTTCCATGGATCTTGATTTGGGATCGTATGGGATGTGGGGATCAATTGTGTCGAGGAATCCAATAGGATCAAGATCTGAACTTTTGTTGAAGAGAGATTCATAGATCTAGGCTTATTTTAGAAGGAAATGTAGCTTTTGTTAGGGCCTTGGCTTTTGTCTTAGAGGATTTTGTATTGAGCACTTCGGATTTAAATTCAGAGATTCAAGTTGATCACAGTTCATTATTGATCGATTTGTGACACAAATTGGCATGGGAGCACTTGGGATCATGGTTTTACATTACAGGTTGTATATTATTAGATCCACATAAATTATACGAGATCACAGATCGCACATGTTCTTTTATCATAAGATCGAGCAGCATCATAGGTATGTATATAGAAACAGGGAGTTTGCCGGAAGTTTGCTTTAAATACACGAGGATCACGGATTTAACATTGGTGTAAGAAGAGAAATAGCGTAACACTGTTTCGTCTCCATTCTTTGGTGCTGCCAGGAATCGTAACATTAGTAGCGGCATACGTTCGTGGTGCCTCAACAAAACCATTTACACTTATCTTTTCCGAAGTTCGTGAATCGTGGGATCGTAGGAATAGGAAACAGGTTAAACATGTTAAATCTTAATCGGTGTTTCAGTTTGAACAGTGAGTGTTCAGGATGTCCCTGTCGAGCTAGCAATGTTGTGATTATCCTCAGTGTCTTTTTTCACCTTACTTACCACATCCCACCATTGACCCCGAGTCTTCCTCTGTATTGTGCGTCACTAGCACCTGATTTCACGGATATTTTTTAATCGCATTTGTTCTGTTTGCCTACCTGTGTGATTGTGTGAAGTGGATCTAATGGCGAGGGAAAAAGTGGGTAGTAAAATCATTGATGAAAAAGTCAATCTATCGTCACTAAACCCCTGAAACGTACATTGTCATTATTAGTCGGCTTACATAGATATACCTATCTGTCGGCGTGGCAACAACCCCCACATACTCTTCCTGTTAATCTCAGTCACACGTCTGTGTCATTCCCACGGAGAGCCGTCAGGGATCATACCGTGCCAGTGGGCATGGGATGGGCATGACTGGCGCAAACTTACGCGAGTGGCTCCGAGCTTGCGAAATTTTACGGCGAAGCATTTTGCGTTCCAGAAATTCAACGTCGCGACATTTTACGTTGCAGCGCTGATGCGTGCGTCTACGCGCTGCGCAGTTCTGTGATATGCATTTGTTTTCCTATATGACTAGCATAGCTGCATGCCATGATTGAAATCATTCATAGCTCGTCACCGCTTATGGTGGTCTGCTGTAAGTTTTATCGCGAATTCCGGCGTACACATGCAGTAGATGTCGGTGTTGCGGCATATGCGCCTGCTGCGCACCAGACTCCAACCATCCGTGGTATTCCACGCAAGGTCACCCTCGTTATTTTCTAACTAAGCCGGGCGATTGGGCACGACTGCGCCGAGGTCGGCAGTGCTGTTGGTATAAGCGTGAATGCTGGCGTTGTGCTGTCAACTTTCCTGCGGCTGGGCTGGCCTGCGGCTCTGGCGCTTAGCGGTCATACATAGGACCTGCTGTGGGCTGCGGTTTGAACTGGACGGGAATTGTGAATGACAGTAGCACGGCCACGGAATTTGATATGAGGCGATCTCATATCTCTCCTCTTATGATCAATTCATGGCGCCAGGCGCTGTGTTAATTTTAACAAAACACAGTGACCCACGCGTAGTTTTAATACATTCGCGGTAGCTTCGGAGGTGTGGATGTTGGCACTCATCCTGGCTAGCTTATCGTGCTACCTATTGTTGATCTGCATTGACTGCTACTTTTGTGTCGAGCTTGATGCTGCGCGGGTCTCCATTAAACTGCTAGGTATATTTATCATTGCTCCCGTCAAATGGATGTCCAAAATAATTGTCATTGTCCCAACGCAAACCAGCGAGCCGGAACTGGTGCCTGGCTGGTCTGCCAACCTCGAGTGACTATGATGAATGGTTACATTGATGTATCAATGATCATTGATTATGTATCGACTGACAGGTACCCTTAATAGCAACTTTATATTGCTAGCGCTACAAGCACGGATATTCTTTTGATTTTTTTTCGTTTTTGCTTAGTTAGCAAGCGTCTCTGCTGAGTCGGCCTTTTTTAGACATTCGGTCACCCCAGAGCTCACTCTGCTTACTGTGTGCCATGGGGCGCCGATGGAGCTGCTTAGGCTTTAGTTACCGCTACACATGTGTCTGGCAGCTGTGGCGCCGGTACACCTGTCTCTGTCTGTGACAGGATCTGCCCCCTTACCAATGCTTCCCAGTTCCCTGTGAGACAGCTGCGGAACAATTAAGTACCTACCTACAGCTACAGCTGTTACAGCTGTAGCTGTAGGTAGGTACAAAAAAAGTTTAAAAAAGTGTAGGTTAGTTTAAAAAAAGCTAGGTACCTATTGATGGATACTTTTCCGTTCACTATACCGCGATGTTAAAATGTTGTCCTCTGAGCGCGTGCCTCCCTCGATTCCGGTTTGGCCACCCCTACACTGACCTCGACAGGGACCGCCCGGTGGACTCCCAGCACCCCGAGCCGTAGCGTGACTCCAATTTTATGGCCCCAGGGTGGCTGGCGACGCTGACGTAACCCGTCCCAGCGAGTCGGGTCTGACCTGGGACACGTGGCGCTACGTTCCGTTTATTGTTTTGATACAAGACCCTCAACCCCTAGACTTCCTGGAATGGTTTCAATCTCAACACCTAACCTCAGGTGCTGTCCAATCGTTCTGACTCGAGTGTGCCTGCTCTGACCGTCTGATCTCTGCCCCCAGGTCTCGGGGAGGTCTGCTGTGACGGCCGACTGGTGCGGCGGCGCGGCGTCCCCGCACCCCCGACCCAACAGCCATGATCGGTGGTCTGTTCATCTACAACCACAAGGGCGAGGTGCTCATCTCGCGCGTCTACCGCGACGACATAGGCCGAAATGCCGTCGACGCGTTCCGCGTCAACGTCATCCACGCACGACAACAGGTGAGGCCGAGGCGGCCGAGCGGACGGGGTCAGGCCGGGTCATGTCTGGTAGGCAGGATCGTGATGGCACCAATTTGCTTCGCCATGGGTCGAGTACTGATGTCATTGGTTTCGATCCCGGTGACCTTAGTACTGTCTACATCCGGGAACGTCTTGCACTTGTCTCCTTAGAGGCGGCCATATTGTTTTGTCCAGTGACGACACAATTGCATCATTGGGTTCGAAACTGGCTGTAAACAAATCGCTTAGTGTCGCTACCTCCAATATATGGCCTTGGGCAGGATCCGGTCAAACTGCTTGGGTTGGGTCAGACAGGGATAAGATTACTGAGACTCTCATCTGCTATGTTTGGGTCAGGCAAGGTCCTGATCAGATCGAGGTCGTTTAGACAGGACTCTGTGCTGAGACCGGGTCAGTTAGGGGTCAGATGTGGTGTTCCGCTGATGTAATTAGAGAGCGCTGCCTCTGACTCAGTCGCTGAGTCCAACAGTCCGCCTGTCAGGCCGTCCGTCGGCGGTCCGCCGGACAGCCGGGTCAGCCGGCACGCCAGCAGTGTGCCCGGTCAGAGGGTCCTCCCCCCCCCCCCCCCAGGCGCGCTCGGTACCACATGAGCAGTGCCGGCGATAGGGACAGTTGGACTGCACTAGCCCGTGGCGTGGAGCTCTGGAACTCAGTTGGGTGGCGGAGAATGAGAACTGTCGGATCCCGGCCCAATTATGACACTGGGTCGGCGGTCCGCCCACGCGTCCCGCCGCACAGTATCGACGAGTAGCTAAGATGTCTGGGGGCGTACAGCTAACACTATCATGATTTACAGTGGAGCGCCCGGAATTTAGGGTGGAATAGCAGGTATATGCCCAAAGCTCACAGCGCTAGTAATGGGAACGAGATTGTGCTAGAAAGGAAATGATTGTTACATAATGTTTGACCGCTGAAATATTACAAATCGCGGACAGGCCCCGCTGCCCACTGTCTTGGTGTACTTCAATTATTATTCAGTTATCCTAAACAAATAATATACTAACTTGCTTAAATTTGAATACACAATTATTTTATTACCATTTTAATATTTCACTACCTTCTCACCCTTTTGTGAGATGACAAGGTGCATGGCAATGCTACACATTGATTACGCTTTTACAGTACTTCGCTGTTGCCATGCTGACACAGCAGTATCTAATCTCCTTCCTTATTGACACAGTTCAAATATAGGCGTCATGCGTATCCTTACGTCAGGACGTGAGCTTACCCAGAGATATCATTTTGTCCACATATTGGCACACCGGCGCGGTCCCCTGAGCTCTGCTGTCGCCGCTGCCTGCCCTCTCCGCCCGCGACTGGCGAGCGTTCAGAGGAGACTGTCCACTGTCCAGCCTGTCGGCAGGGCCTGTGGCGCCCTCTGTGGCCGCCACAACCCTTGTTCCGCGCTGCAGCTCGCGCACGCTGAGTGTTTGTTCAAAATGATAACGCACCGCTAAGTGTCATCTCCGGAAGTGCGGCTTTCCCCTAATCTGCTCTGATCTCTGATCAGCTCTGTATCTGACGCTCTTTACACACCACTATAGCCCTGTATCTATTTGTGCGTTGGAGAGGCCGTGTCCCTGCAGGTGTATCCCCTCGAGGAAGCACCTGTGGCCCCTGCTGACCCCCTGACCCCTTCTTTGACCGTCAGGTGCGCTCGCCCGTCACCAATATCGCCCGCACCTCCTTCTTCCACATCAAGCGGGCCAACATCTGGCTGGCAGCAGTCACCAAACAGAATGTCAACGCCGCCATGGTGTTTGAGTTTCTGCTCAAGATGATCGAGGTCATGCAGTCCTACTTCGGCAAGGTAGACTGTCCCGAGCTCAGGCCGTGTGGGAGCGGCGGCTGTCTATCCGGATAATTCCGGTTCACTGGGTGCGGTGGACGGAGACTGATAGTGGCAGAGCTGGTGGCCGTCGGTCGCGCTTCGCCGATGCATGTGATCACCACGTGCTGGGGCCCTGTTCAGATACACGGCTGGTCGTGGCAGCGGCTGATAGACGCGTGGTCCGCGGCTTAGCTGCGCTTATATTTGTAATGGTGGGATTATTGAGGTTCGTTTCTGCTTCACGCCTGCTTCATGTAGAATCATGCGGACCGGATGCTCTTCGTCGAAGGGCGTCGGCTCCCTGGGCCCTCTGGTTCTCGAAGGACGCGCCCTGGTACCTCAGTAAGGATATCCTTACTTGCTGGACCGTCCGTATGCCTGCGCCTCTCCCCGTGTGCCGATGCTGACCGGTTAGTTCCCGCCGCCGCCACCAGGTGTCCGAGGAGAACATCAAGAACAACTTCGTGCTCATCTACGAGCTTCTGGACGAGATCCTCGACTACGGCTACCCGCAGAACACGGACACGGGTATCCTGAAGACGTTCATCACTCAGACGGGCGTCAAGTCGGCCAGCAAGGAGGAGCAGGCCATGATCACCTCGCAGGTCAGATACTGGTTCGGAGTACTTATGAGGTTAGACAGGAACGGACTACCTTACAGGTCACCTGTGAGGCGGGCTAGGATATGGGTGTCGATTTCTGCCCAGCTGCGAGTGCCCTAGCTCACCCAATTCCACTCCGACTTGGCTCTTGGAGCTGTAACAGACGGCGCGGGTCAAAGTCACCGCTAGGGTCGCGGCGAATTTGTGGAGCTCGTGCACCCGCAACTCAGCTAAATTGACACCCATAGCTAGCATTACCTTACAGGTCGGACTGGGACAGTTTGGGACTACAATACACGCCGGACCAGGACCGGTCAGGATTGCCGACCCCGGACTGGGACGGGTCAGGACTACATTACAGGTCGGAATGGAGACGGTTAGGAGCTAAGGCCACAACATACGTCAGACTGCAGTTTTTGGACGAGATCACGTCAGCCTAGATTGAGTCATACGGGTCGAATTGCAGGCTACAGAGTCACGAGTGAGCCCGCATAGGTGAAGTGCAGTTGTTTGCCCAATGTCTCTGGCGCCTGGAAACCCCGCAAAGCGCCAACTAACGCGTAGACATCGTCAATCGACTCATGACATTGCCGAAGCACTCATTGCATGCTATGCCACGGTCACATCGTAGTTTCACTTCTCGAGCAACAGGCTATTAGCTGATGCAATTTGTGAGATAGGCCGGAGGTAACGTCGTCACAGGCTATCAGCGGCGACATGCAGACCTGCACATGATTGATGGGTGCTATCTAACGGGGTCATTTCAGAGTGTTCCATCGATTATGTAGCTGTTTTACTGGATTTAAACAAATTTATCAACTTACGATGCTCAACGGGGCTCTTTGTTCCAGAATCGAATAACTCGAAATTTCGTACATATTTTATTGGATCCATTCACGGACTGATGGTATCACCATGACTGTGTACTGTGTAGTTACCATTACCATGTAAGATAGGTTAGCAACAAATTTATAAAAGTAGAGCTTCATTTCAAGTCACACATCGGGGCAGTCTGATGTGTAGGTAGATGGTACGAGAATGAGTTCACCAAATGCGCCATCAGGTAGCTTTGGTTCAGCTCTTGCGATTGCAGTTTCTCGTAAACTTGAAAAGTATTTATCATAAGTATTTACCGTAAGTGAAGGTCATTAGGCACCCTTTCGAGTAATCAGACCGTTTACTCAAAAGATGCCTCTTCTTCCAATGGAGATGAGTTAGCTGCCGTGCTCGGTGAGGCCATACAATGACGGCCAATGATTATCATTAGTATGAGAACTTGTAGTTGAACTCGTCAGGGTGGTCCTTCCATTCATTCCCCAATATGTACATACGTGAACACATCAACATTTGGTGCCGATGGTCATCGATGCAGTAAATTTCATGGTTATAATCATGAAATTTGCTGCAGATATATCTTCAAGCGATTAAATCGGTGCCAAGGGGCTTATCGAGTCTTGTTTCAAGGCGTTTCGTGACAAAGGTGTAGTGAAAGCCTTGAGTGTATACTGTAAATACCCCATGCTCAAATAGCGTGATTCAAGAGTTAATTCGCTTACGGTATGTAATCCTTGCATGATTTGTTTGCTATTTTTAGGGTCACCCATTGTATTGCTTACAAAGTGCACAAACTTGCAGGAGTCGTAAACAATATTAACCAGTTGCTTTGAGTACACCAATCGTACACCAAATCTCTATTGACATGTCTTTGGGTACGATCTTGTGCACACATACAATGGCCTCAAGTCACTGGGTATGGATTACGATTGTAACCGATTGGATTACAAGTCAAATCCTCGACTATGTTCTTGATATCGCCTTTCGATGGCATCCTGATAGTGATAACAAGCAGAGATCAGGCGCTAGTATCGTGTTGTGTGGCATTTTCCGGTTTTGCTGTCGACCTCTGCTGGCATCACGTGATCCCACCATGTAGCTCGACCCGTCCATCACGTGGTGCTGCCACGTGACTGACCTGTGCGTTACGTGACCCTGCTCGCCAGGTGACTGGCCAGATCGGATGGCGCCGCGAGGGCATCAAGTACCGACGCAACGAGCTGTTCTTGGACGTGCTGGAGTATGTCAACCTGCTGATGTCGCCTCAGGGTGAGGACATGATGACCGGCCACCGCCGGATGCCTGAGCGGCCCAGGTCCGGCGGGTCCTCACGGAACAGGCCGGAAGGGATCATGTTTGGCTAGACCAGATCAGAAAGATTAGATTACGTGTAGACTGGATACAAAAGCTAGAAAGGCAGACTAGCTTTTGTGTCCTGACCGGTAGCGTGTCACTAATGAAGTCGCCGTTCCGTTGGCTTCATTTCCGATCACCATCACGTCAGCGGATTCATGAGAGCCAAGTTTCTGTCGTCTCATCGTCCTCTCTCCCCGCGATTCTGTGTTCCGTACTGACGTTCCCTCCGCCCTCCCGCTGATAGCTGCACCGCCGCCCCCTCCCCCCGCCCCGATCTGACGGCCTCTCCCTCTATCCTTGTTCCTGTGTGATAACTCCCCCCCCCTCCCGCCGCCCGAGATCTAACGTCTCTCCCCCGCCCGCCGTGCCCCGCAGGTCAGGTACTGTCGGCTCACGTGGCCGGAAAGGTGGTCATGAAGTCATACCTCTCAGGGATGCCCGAATGCAAGTTCGGCATCAACGATAAGATTCTCATGGAAGCCAAAAAGGGTGAGTGGACGATAGAGAAATATTTTTTAAATCATAGCAGACAGCCTAAACATGCCGGATTATCTAGTGCTTCGCTTTGAGGGAAACATGGTTACAAGTCAGCCTAAGCATGCCCGATTGTCTCATGCTTTGTTAGATGCTGGCTTTGAATCATTGTCGACTGTCACCTAACGATTATCATCCTGAACGATCATCGTTGAATGCTGAAATTTCATACTTCTGCATTGTAACCTTTCGAAGCTTCCTCTCCACATGACCCTCAGCGTAGTGTTCTCGCCTCCTGGTTCTCACGTGTGCGCTCCGTGCCGCGCAGGCGCCGGTGACGACGCTACCCGCTCGGGCCGCACCAGTATCGCCATCGACGACTGCCAGTTCCACCAGTGCGTCAAGCTGACCAAGTTCGAGACGGAGCACGCCATCAGCTTCATCCCGCCAGACGGCGAGTACGAACTGATGCGCTACCGCACCACCAAGGATATCTCGCTGCCCTTCAGGGTCATACCGCTCGTCTGTGAGGCCGGCAGGACCAAAATGGAGGTCAAGGTGGGTGACAGGGTGGTATGGTTATGGGTGGGAGGGAGACGGGAGGGGTGGTGATGCCTGCTAAGGCGAGTTGTTGAGTCGTTGATGAATCGTCATGCCACGAAGGACATGTCGTCTCTTTTGTACTGAGTCCAGTGAATCTGCTGTTTCGTATGCCAAATGTTTGATGAGTAGATAAGTTGCGTAGTGTGTATGTACAGTCCACAGCAGAAGTAATGTGGGGTTTCAGTCATGGGTATGTTCTGCTTCTGAAGCTTAGGAACGATTAGCCAGACTAAAATGAAACTTTGAATGTAGCTTATATGTATCGTCACCCTTGCAGCTGCAACTTTAGCTATTGACATCTTCTTTTCGATCACTCCGCATTAAACAATCGCCAGTCAAAGCCAACCGTTGAGATTGGTAAAACCCTACATTACTTTAGCTGTGGGCTGTACACTGTCCCTGTGCCCAGTGCTCACCGTTACTGACAGCGCCCCCTGCCTTCCTCCGCCAGGTGGTGATCAAGTCCAACTTCAAGCCGTCGCTGCTGGCACAGAAGATCGAGGTGCGCATTCCGACTCCGCTCAACACGTCAGGCGTGCAGCTCATCTGCATGAAGGGAAAGGCCAAGTACAAGGCCTCCGAGAACGCCATCGTATGGAAGTGAGTCGCGCGTAATTTGTGTGTGTGTGGGGGAGGGGGGTGCGTGGTGATTGTGGGTGAATGGGTATTGGGACACCGTGAAAAGACGTGTCGATCAAAAGCTAGCCACCATTTTCACCTAATGCTCGAATGCACGGTATAAACACAAGTCACTCCACGCGGCGATAAACACAAGTCACTCCACGCAAAGGTGGAGACTTCATTGACAACGATATCGGTCGTTTCATCCATTTTAGCTTCACGTTTGCTGTACACCTCTGACACTCCTTGGGCGCTCATTCCACCCCTCACTGCCTCTCTCTGTCCCGCAGGATCAAACGGATGGGCGGCATGAAGGAGTCTCAGATCTCAGCCGAGGTTGAGCTCCTGCAGACAGACAACAAACGCAAGTGGACCCGGCCGCCCATCTCCATGAACTTCGAGGTGAGCTGTCATGGGTTTGTAGCTGGGGGCCGTTTGGATGGGAGCAGAATCCCAGGACATTTGGTGGGCCTGTGAATAATGAGTCCAGGGATAGCACGCTTTTTATCATCACTGAATTGCTTTCGAGGAGCGTGTGTGACGTATTCCTTCATACAACTTTCCGGGAGAAATGCTTTGTTGACAGACTAGCAATTGCGTCCGTGAATCCGACTCTTAGGACGTGCGCTGACGTACCACTGTGCGCTCTTTCACTGCTCCTTTTCCCCTACAGGTGCCGTTCGCGCCCTCCGGCTTCAAGGTGCGCTATCTGAAGGTGTTCGAGTCGAAGCTCAACTACTCGGATCATGACGTCATCAAATGGGTGCGCTACATCGGCCGCAGCGGCCTGTACGAAACGCGCTGCTAGCGCAGACAGCTGACGGCGAACACGCGTCACAAGCCTGCCCGGCGAGAGAGCGGGAGGACGGAGAGAGTGAGGAGAGGAGGGAGAGGGAGGAGAGGTGCTGAGGAGAGGAGCGCCCTCTGTGGTGCGCGCGGCGGAAACTGGGAACGGTGAGCGCTTCCAGCGAGCGAACAATTGTTTTTCTTTCTGTTTAGCGGAGACTTTATTATGCCCGGAGGGCACGACAGTTCGAATAAGTATGAAAGAATCGAGTCTTCGACACCATTACATTGTTACGCTCCGGTACGGTTCGAAGGCCCGCCCAGCACGCTGCTGGATTAGCTATTGACAAGGAAGAGATATTATGCGTTGTCAATTTGTATATCTTTTCGGGCCAACTGCACTTGGTTTCCCTACCTACTTAATGCGTATATATGACGGCACACGCGGGGTGTCAGACTTTGGTTTGGTGGACACGAAACAGGCTCGCGGGATAAGCTTGCTTGGGATATCGCGAGAGCATCGGACACAACATTCCTGGCGCGCGCGCGCTCCGGCTCCGCCCGGACCGGCGCGCCGTCTCTTTAGATCTGCCGCTGTGCTGTTAGCCGCGTGCCGCGCCGGCCGAGCGACTGCTGCGCCCCGCGCCGTCGGACGAGCGTGGGGGCGACCCACTGCCGCCGCCATAATAAGACAGTCCGTCGCGCATTCCCGTCGCGGTGTGGTGTGTCGTTAGGTGGCCCGGCCGCCCCCGCGCGGGGCGGACCGCTCGCTAGCATCGTACGTTCGTCGCTGGTTGTTAATCTGTCTGGTGTGTCGGCTCGTCGCCCCGTATCTGTATCTGTATCAGCTGTCCGCCTGTGGTATCTATCCCTGTGTAACTGTGCTCAGTAGCTTCCCCCGCCCCGGCTCTCTAGGCCGACCCGAGAGGTAATCACGTGTTTAGCCGCCGCGGCGCCTCAATCAATACACGGCTTCGTAGTCTGAGAGGCGTGTCTTCATGAACTGTGGTCGTGCACAAGAGTACATGCGACACGCCGTGGACCTTCCGGGCGCGGAACTGCCCGCACAAGACACAGGCAGAACGGCGATGATTGCGCCAGCGGTAGCAGCGACCGGCGAGGAACATCATGTGCACACCCACTGATCACAAGATAATTATGGCCCACCGGCCACTGCACTACGTCATGTGTTGTTTGTCCGAGTAAAGCTCCTCCAGTCAGTCCGGACGGGACAGGCTCGCTCAGGTAAAAACAATCAGCACCTCCCGCCCGTCCATCCTCCTAGCTGAAGCCTCCATAACATTATCACCACAAATAACAAATAAAAATAGTTCCTAGCGCTCTCCATTCATCCACACAATCCCTGTCACAATCACAGTTGACCGCGTCGCGGCGGTGGGCTACCAGAATGAGCCCTTCTTGAGTTTGTTGTATTTGGCCTGGTTGACCATTATGCTGGCGGCCACCTGATCGGCCGTCTTCGTCTGGCCGTAGTAGTCGACAAACTGACCTTCCGGGTCGATCAGGTACATGATGATGGTGTGGTCCACCTGGGGAGGACGGAATGACGAGGTGATCATACGTAATGCCAAAGAAATCGGTGCATGTAATCAGAAGACGAGCATGCAGTGTACAATTAATCGGAAACGCTAAATGATATGTAATCTTGAATGTTGAGTGGTTTTCGGACACAAGTGGTTCGTATTAAGTGTACCGTAGCTGCAAAGATACGAAATGGAATCTGCAGCCGGACTAAAGATTCGCTATTCGCAGGAAGTTATCATTAACTTATAAGTAAGCACATTAACGTCATTTGCGTCTTAACCCGCGCACCGACGGGGGTCTGCGCCAACTTAGTACCGACGGGGGGGGGGGGCGGATGACCGCCCCCCCCCTGAGATCTCGAGAACGAAGCAAGATAGCGACAAGCGGTAAACGGCATCGGATACGCACGGTCAAGATCTACAATTTTTACTAAGGTCATTTTCAGGTCAGGTCAAAGATGACGTCACATGGGTCGAAAAAGTCAAAATGGCGGCGCTAAATATGGAGAGTTTTTCTCGAATAACTTTCGAATTAGTCAAGATAGGAACAAACTAAGGGCATCATCGTGATCCTCTCGTCAATCCGCATCGAATGATATATATGTTGACCTCGAAAGGTCAAGGTCAAAGGTTGACCTCAGGTCACGTGACCTCGAGGTCATCATGTATACCATTCGATGCGTCTTGACGAGCTGAACACAATGAGACCATCCACGCGTCTGTATCTTGTTCCTGTACGGAGATATTGGCCAAAAACCTTTGGTGACCTTTGATGACGTCACATGACCGCACAGCTGCCCAACAGCAAAACAGACCTCAAGGTAGTGAAGGTTGATCGTATATGAAGTCATGTATGGTATATGGGGCCATTCCGATCCGTTTTAGTGGTAAAAACAGGGAGTTGATTTTTCCCCCATTGACTTATAATGGGGAGGTCGCGAAATTGACCTGACCTTAGGTCACCGATATCAAAATTCCGAGATATACAAATTGTAGCTACTAATGACCTAATAACATCCTGCGACTTTCAAAGGCCTCCGACATCTACTGTAGCTCTGGCACGGTGACAAAGTTGCAAAAAAGTGACTTGAGGTTGGGTCATTCAAAGTGACCTGGTGACCTGACCTTTAAAGGTAGGAGGTTCAAACTTGCACACCATGTGTAAAATTGATAAGGGAATAGTCATACCAAATTTCGCTTCCCGCTATTCGCGAAAAACCTCAGGGGGGGGGGGGGCGGATATCCGCCCCCCCCCCGTCGGTGCGCGGGTTAAGACATTTAGTGCACACTTACGATATAATCGTTATCGTCGTCTTTGGGTCCTTCGCTAAAGTACACCCGATACGCCTTGCAGGCCTCCTTCACCTGAAAATAACCAAAGCATATCAATGAAAATCACCTTACAAAGCAAAGAACGACACGAGTCATCGCAAGCCTTCAACTGCAGCGATCACTGACTCACCCAGCAATAGTAGTAGTAATGTAATCTTGGACCCACCCACCAATAAAAAAGAGCACGATCTCCAAATGCAATGTCATATCGAGATCCAAAACCCGACCACGATCACCCTAGAGAGCAGTAGCCCCACGCTGTCGTTTTGCCGGCTGCTGACCTGTTCGACGGTGCCGGTGAGGCCGAGCAGCTGAGGGTGAAACTCTCGCACGTACTCGCGCACCGCCTTCACGTCGTCTCGCAGCGGGTCCACCGTGATGAACACAGGCTGTACGCGCGGCATGTTGGGCGTCTTGGCTGCCGGGCACGTGTGGCGGCGTTAGTGGGTGGGATCGATAGGGGCAACACGTTAATTATGAACAGCTTCGACTACAACATGAGGCCAAAACAGTACCCATTTTAAAAAATATTTTAAGTCATTGATACCCATGAGACAGGACGACTAGTCGTCACTTAAACTTATTTTAACGAAAGCGATGATGCGAACAAACGAATATCAACGCCCGAGTTAAATAATTAACCCGCGCACCGACGGGGGTCTGCGCCAACTTCGCACCGACGGGGGGGGGGCGGATGACCGCCCCCCCCTGAGATCTCGAGAACGAAGCAAGATAGCGACAAGCGGTAAACGGCATCGGATACGCACGGTCAAGATCTACAATTTTTACTAAGATTATTTCAGGTCAGGTCAAAGATGACGTCACAGGGGTCGAAAAAGTCAAAATGGCGGCGCCAGATATGGAGAGAGTTTTTCTCGAATAACTTTCGAATTAGTCACGATAGGAACAAACTAAGGGCATCATCGTGATCCTCTCGTCAATCCGCATCGAATGATATATATGTTGACCTCGAAAGGTCAAGGTCAAAGGTTGACCTCAGGTCACGTGACCTCGAGGTCATCATGTATATCATTCGATGCGTCTTGACGAGCTGAACACAATGAGACCATCCACGCGTCTGTATCTTGTTCCTCTACGGAGTTATTGGCCAAAAACCTTTGGTGACCTTTGATGACGTCACATGACCTCACAGCTGCCCAACAGCAAAACAGACCTCAAGGTAGTGAAGGTTGATCGTATATGAAGTCATGTATGGTATGTGGGGCCATTCCGACCCGTTTTAGTGGTAAAAACAGGGAGTTGATTTTTCCCCCATTGACTTATAATGGGGAGGTCGCGAAATTGACCTGACCTTAGGTCACAGATATCAAAATTCCGAGATATACAAATTGTAGCTACTAATGACCTAATAACATCCTGCGACTTTCAAAGGCCTCCGACATCTACTGTAGCTCTGGCACGGTGACAAAGTTGCAAAAAAGTGACTTGAGGTTGGGTCATTCAGTGACCTGGTGACCTGACCTTGAAAGGTAGGAGGTTCAAACTTGCACACCATATGTAAAATTGATGAGGGAATAGTCGTACCAAATTTCGCGGCAGCGCCGCCCGCGGTTTTCCCGCTATTCGCGAAAAACCTCAGGGGGGGGGGGGCGGATATCCGCCCCCCCCCCCCGTCGGTGCGCGGGTTAATGATAGCTTCGTACCTTCGCAAGACGCTCCGATGCGTCAGAGAAAGTTCAGCCATATCATCGTACCAAGTGCCAGCGTTATCCACAAACGATATCACTGCGTCACCCACCGACTAGCGTCGATGTCATTGTGACGCCTAACGACATGTCACTGTCACCCACCGACGACGTGTGTCACTGTGTCACCTACCGACGGTGTCGACGGCCTCGGCCATCTTCTCCAGCTCGTCGGGGCAGATGTCGGGACAGTGTGTGAAGCCGAAGTAGAGCAGCACCCACTGGCCGAGCAGGTCGTCGCTGGAGCACGGCCGTCCGTTGTGGTCCACCAGCTCAAACCGGCCGCCCAGCGCCGCCTTCCCCAGCGCTCGGCGACGCTCCCGGTCAATCGCTGACGGGTAGTGGCGTCACACGGGGTGAGAAAAGACGAGTGAGCACGGACTTGACAACAGAGCAGGTGGGAGGAAACGAACACAGAACAGGTTAGTGGGCAACACGCAGGACCGGAAGGATATAATAAATGTGATAGGTTAATGGTAAAGCACTCCAGAAATATGAAGGAACAGGCAATGGAAGGTAGCGAACTTAGCAGAGTCGGTTTATCGGTGGCAAAGAGATGAAAACGTACGAAAACAACCTTTATGGCAATGTTAGACTTAAATGCATTTCAGAATTCCGAGCTTCGAGAAAAAAAAACTAACTCAGTATAGTTACGAACTCACAAAGCATAACATCTTTCCCAAAATGTCCCAACTACTGCGCGGAGCGATCTCGCCCACCACGGATATGGGACAGCTGCACCACGGACTTCCGCTCACCGATCTCCTTCTTCCGCTTCAGGTAGTACATGAAGCCCAGCAGGCCGGCACCGAGCAGTGCCGTGCCGGCCAGCGTTTTACGCGACATGGGCTCCCTGAATCGGCGCGGGTCCCGCGCGCCGCCAGGGGTGGTGCCGCCGCCTGAGGCACCGGTGCTGCCGCCCGTGCTGCTCCATCGCTGCTGCAGATAGCGCTGGGGTAGAAGAGGTGAGGTGAATGGCATGTAGGTATGTTTGATAAAAGGGCTGGTGCTACGTCGTGCGAAAAATAAATAAAATGAAATAATTACAGAGAAGAGCACTCAATGTTATTGGTGAATATGGTGACATAGAACAGCTGAGCTTATTGGTAAACAATATACCTATAAATCAGACTCATCATTTATCAGATTGTGACAAAAAAAAACTGTAACATCACAATAACTACTTGCAAACAACACATTTTGAGTTTTGACTCACATTTGCAACAGATGGAGGCTGAAGTTTAGTTGGTGTTGTGCTGCTGATTAGCTTTCCAGCTTGCCTCGCTGAGAGCAATGCACGGGAAATTTGAATGGCACTCATGGTGCCTCAACTTTGATACCTTGCAGAAGACTCACAAACCTGAAAACAAAAGCATTGTGCATTGTGGTAATATTTATGGTATTAGCTTCACATCTATTACTGCATAAATCTTAAAACATTTTTTATTTGACAGTACAAACATCAACAATCTGCAACAAATTGTCAGGCAGATAGCATTACAAATGCTGGTTACATTATAGCAAAGTATTTTTTTAGTAAATTATACCAACTGGCCAACATACAATTAGTTACATAACCCAAGCCTCACGCAAGCTTAGCACAAAACAACTTTCCTCTTGAATGTATGTGTATTGTGCGTAATGGATATACTAGTTTAAAAGGCATGACAGTCACAGTAAAGATGAAGAAGTGTTACACAGTACACGCACACACCACACTGAGGTTAACAAATTCACACACATTGAGGTTAAACAATCATTCGACGTTCTCAGCAGCCGAAGAATAGCTTACAGCAAAAAGTACCTATCCAATTATCTAATTATTAATCTATCCCCGCGTTCGATGTCTCTCGGACGGCGAAGATTCTACGTCGTCCGGCCAATCACGTTTCATAACCGCAGCCGAGCCCCCGCTGACCTTGGACGTGATTGGCCGGACGGCAAAGAATCTTTGCCGTCCGGGAGACATCGAACGCCGCCTATATCAATCTATTGAATCCTCATTCCTCACTGTCACAGTGCTGACACAACTGACGACAGATTTGGCGCACATACCCCCATATAGTGTTCTTAAGCAGTATAAGCAGGACGTTAACGAATCAAAAGCTTGCATTTCCCCAGGTGACTTTCCTGCTCATGATGCATTTTTGCTTTTCTATGGTCATTTAATCAATCATAAGTCACTTTCATCAGCTCAGATTATGATATTTAAAATCATTTTTCAACTTAATTCACAAAAAATGGACAAACTCAACCACCTTTGCGAGTGAATCACGTGGGTGTTCCAAGAAACTTCTACAAACAGTTACACAACAACAACCACATCAATAGTGATAGAACACGATGGAGTTCTTGCTGCATAATGCGAAGTTGTTGATATCTGTATATATGGCCTTGTATCGCCATTGCATACCCACGAGTGCTCGAGTCGCCACGTGGTTAGCTCGTGTCGAAGAGTTATTCGATATTTTGGCGATAGGTGTTGCGATATAGCTATTTTCTCGGCTCATTTCTCTAATCTCACAAATCACAAATTTCTTGGAACCTCTGTTTGGTACTTAGTTTTCTGTTTCGAAGTTTTTCCGTGCGCGTTGGTTGAAGTTGGCGTCTGCACTTCGCCATCTTGTCTACTTCATCAGGTCGTATTGTCCATTCTTTTCGCTTTCTTCTTTACTATTCTAGAGACTTTTCATAATCAAGGTTCTTTGTTCTCTATCTGACCATGCCGCCTGCCTTCTCCAAGGCGGTCACTGCCACGCTGGAAGGAAAGTTTGTCCCAGGCGGCCCAGCCTACGTTCTTGCTAGATTCAAAAACAAAGACAAAAGCTTTCGAAACTTTAGCCCATACAAAATCCGGGATGAACTTCTGAAGGTTCTGTATTACCCAGCAGCCAAAGTCTCTGCCCTGCGAAGTGGAACTCTTCTAGTTCAAACACAGGATGCGAAACAGACTGATGCGCTTCTGGCATGGACCTCGTTCGGAGAGGATGAAATATCTGTGATTCTTGCTGATCGACTTAATCAGGTTGAGGGCATTGTGTATGCCCCAGAGCTCATGACAGAATCGCCTCAAACTATCCTCCATGAAAGCCGCGACCAGGGAGTAGTGAGCATCACTCGACTTCCTTCCAAAAACAACAAACCCAACCCGCTTCTCAAAGTCAGGTTCTCTGCAACGCAACTTCCAGCTCACTTCTATGCTGTATATGTGCGGTACGAGGTGAGGCCCTCATACCAACTCCCTCGACGATGCATCAGGTGTCAGAGATATGGACATGGCAGGGGCACGTGCAGGGCTCGCACGGAAAGATGCGCAAGGTGTGCTGGAGACCATCCAACCCTTGGCTGTGATGCCCCACCATGCTGTGCGGCATGTGGAGGCCCCCACCCAGTCACCAGCAGGGAGTGCCCTGTCTGGAAGGAAAAGGCCAACGAGCTTAGAGGAGTAGCCCCACAGCTGTCCAACCAAACCCGGACCCAAGCAAGGGTGATACCTCAGGCCAGTCCCTTCAACCAGGAGCGCGATTGGCCAGAGCTGGCTACCCCAACAGCTGGCCCTTCTGGTGACAGGTCCCGGCGAGCTGCTCCCAAGCCCCGACCTGCGTCCTACAGCTCTCTCTCACAGGCTCCTGCAACCAAACCGACAAAGGGGCCCCAGCTCGTGCATGAAAGCACCGAGGGTCGCCCCCCGGCCCAAACATCAGAACTGAACGGAGAGATCGAGCAGGACAGAACCCCCTTGCTCACTGACCCCTCCCCAGTAACTCCGATACTGCGGTCCAGGGCCCTCGACTCTGATGACTCAACAGGTCGTGAGCAAACAGAGAATCTCACCGATGAGGAGGAGACGCCAAACAGTCGCTCTCTTTTCTCCCTGCAGCGATCGCCAGCCATGTATAGCGATAGTGACTCTGACTCGTCTCTGACGCAATTCACCCAGAAGACACCGAGCACTCGCCTCCGATCACGCACAGTCAAAAAGAAGAACATGGGCGTACGATCGCAGCCTGTGACCAAACGGTCTTTCATTCCTGAATAGGTCATCACAGCCCCTTGCTGTAAGCAGTGTTCATGCATTTTCTTCAATGGAATGTAGGAGGTCTTCTCTCACATCTATCAGAATTTAAGCAGCATCTACAAAAAGAAATTCCTCTTCTAGCAGCAATTCAAGAAACGCATTTTCGGAACTCTGATCACTACAATTATGATGTCCCTGGATACACATTGTATAGACATGACATAAATATGCCAAATCGACAGGGAGGGGTTGCACTATATGTAGCGAACTCTCTTCCTCAGCGTCAAACAATCTTGGCTTCCACACTTAATGTGGTAGCGGTAACAATTTCCTTGTTTAATCGAGAGGTTTTGCATAGAAGCAGAGTGACAATACTGGTGCCGTCAGGTAGCTTCATGGGCAGCAACAGGATGAAGGAGAAAAATGACCTGTTATTTTTCTCTGGCAAACCTATTGTCATGGTTGGCTTCTAGCAGTTGTCACTGTCACACACACTTGACTATACACTTTTTCAAGTATGTATTAACGAACGATCGCTGTCACACACACTTGACAGTGCTCTGGCCTCTGTGTGTGTCCCACACAGGTCCGGTACATGCCAAACACTGATGTCCCACACTGTTGGACATACACTGTTGGACATTGGTATTTGACATGTATTGGAATGAAGCATAACACAATATCATGTATAGGTACTTGGGTAAGGTTTTGAGTATAGCAAAGGATTCTGTTTGTGTATGCCTATTGCACAGCAAATCTGAAATGAAGCTGTTTGAGGCAATGACTGTCTCATTAGTCATAACTATTGATAAATCTTTTTTTCAGCTCTGATACAGAGGCAATTGATAATTGATTGAAGCTGCAGCTCTTCTGTGATTTATGAACTTTGATTCAGTTGTATACATGATTGGACACCAAGATAAGTCCAAGAACTACACAGTAAAGATTCTGGAATCTGCCCAACTGCAATGATGGTCATTGGGGCAGGCCGTTACCACTCTTCAGTGGCTGGTCTCCTTGACAACATTAGCTTTGTTATCACCTACCCTTGGCTGACTGTGGTCAGCCTGTTTATATCCTGCTACCAGTCAACTACCTGGGAGCAGCAGCATCCTCAGTCCAAGCTGACACACTACTTCATCTATGGGCCAGCTCTGGGCATCATCGCACTGGCATTTGCCCCTCTGGGCCTGTCAGGCTACTTGCTGCACATCCTTGTCTGCCACTTATTTGCATCCAACAAGTTCATCCACATGACAGTGAAGCACTCGCCAAGCACTGCCCAGAACGGCTGCTCGGGGAAGGACCCGGCCACCGTCTCCGCCACGCCGACCAACAGGTTCACCTTCTGCACGGCCAACCTGCTGCTGGCGCCCGAGTGCGTGGTGCGCTTCAACAACAACCGGTTCGTGTACACGCGTGGCCCGGAGGTGGCGCGCCGCCTGCTGTGGCAGAAGCCGCTGCCGGACAACGCGCTCGGCGCCGCCGCGGAACAGCACGTGTCCGTGCTCTTCCCGGAGGTGGACTTTTTCTGCCTGCAGGAGGTGTGGGAGCGCGTGTGGGCGCTCGTGCTGGCCAAGGAGCTGCAGCAGCGCTACCCACACTACCTGTACGACATCGGCGAGCACAAGCTGAACGTCAACGGCTGCATGGGCGGTGAGTGCGGTGTCGCCTGTCAGTCATCGGGAGGAGTACGGGATGGCAATTAGTTACGACTTATGATTTTTTTTTGTGTGGTAGCTACGAACTCCATTGCTCTTTTCAAGTTCAATCACAAGGCTGACGCAAACAATGGCGATTAGGCAGAACATTTTTTTAGGACAGGAGCTTGCCGCCCATGTAGAGATCATCTTCGTCAGTCGTTCTACCATCTATCTTGTATTAAATTCATCTCGATCTGTATCAGAGATCGTGGTTACTGAACGTGCGGCCGCCACCGATTCTTGCCACCGACGCGATGTCGGGCTACCTATGTCAGTGCAACATTGTTTATGAAGACAGTAGACACTGTGACTGATCTCTGTGACGCTGCCTGTTTCAGCCAGCGGCCTCTTCTTCGCCAGCAAGTACCCTATCCTCGGCGCCACCTTTGAGACGTTCAAGTGCCGAAAGGGATGGGCGAGGTGCATCTCTTACGGAGTTTTATGCGTCAAGGTTGGTATACACCTTCATACGTGTTATCCGGTCCATAAGGCTGGAAGTTTAAACAGACTCTTTCGGCGGTCGGGAAATCGCATGCGAGAGCCTATTCAAAAATATTGGTTACCGCTCACATCAATCGCTCGCGCCTCCTTGCATATGACTGAATCGATGCATTGCGATGTAGTTACTATTTTTTTTGAATACCAATGCTTCATTTATATTGTTTTCTTTTTGTCCTTTTCATCTAGTACGATTCTGTTGACCATCGTATTGCTCCGTTGCTCCGTTGCTCCGTTGCGCGGGCCGTCGCGTCGATGGCCTGACATGTTGCCGGCTGTGACCGCCAGGTGGACGTCGGCTCACCGGGCGAGCGGAGGGTCGGCTATGTGGCCAACCTGCACACTCAGGCGTACCAGGACCGAGACCCCATCATCTACGAGGTGGGTGTCGAGGTCACCTATATGCTGAAGCATTGGCACGGTCTGCAATGAAGAATGTTGAATGCGAGACAAATGCTTGAAGAACTATGACAAAGGGGTAGTTGTTTTTCACGTTATGTATCAACTAGTTATTCAGGTTGCAGTCAAGGACCCGAACGATCAACGATGTCGTTTCAGCATGACTGGTCGCTGATTTTACGGATGGGTGGCAACTGACCGCAAGGACTGTCGAACGAGCACATTTAAACGCGAGCAGTGAAGACCATTATATTGTCGACTCTCCCACAGGAGGTGCGGCAGGCGCAGCGGGTGCTGGAGCAGTTCTGCACCGACTCGGCCGAGCCGGGTGACAGGGTCGTGTTCCGCGTCATGTGCGGCGACTTCAACTACGACAACATATCACCCGGTAAGACGGAGCAGAGTGCCTCGTCGCAAAAGCGATCTGTTAGACGTAAGAATACAAGGTTTGTCCAGATGCATGTCGTTCTCGACAGGTAGGCTTTTTACGGTTATTTCACGAAGTTAGCTGTAATTATTTTATACGATTCGTTGGGTCTGCATTCAAATAAATCGTACATTCATGCCGCGTACGATGATAATTTTCTATCACGATTCCAGACTGATTTATCAGACGGCTCCAGACGCCAGACAGTAATCTGTTTCGCTCACTTCAGCTGTATTCCACAGGTAGGCGCATTGTTCCCTCGCTAATCACTCACCGGCGTATGTCCGCAGGTGACGCGATGAATCAGAACCACCCTCTGTTCGGCGAGTTCGAGGACTTCTGCCGTGTCGGGCCGGGAGAAGACAAGCCCTGGACTGTCGGTAAGTGGCCTACGTGGTCCTTTACCTGTAGTTGAAACATAAAATGTCCTCGTGAAGTGTCATATTATTTGCCTCGGGCGAGTTTCTACATTGTTGTAGAACGCAGAAGGATCATTAATCAACATCTCTTTTATGGGAGATGTGTTATAAGTGTTGTACTCGTTTTGTTATTGATTTATGCACATGACTTGCAGAATAATGCATCGTCGCCCATTAAGCCCTGCTACCCTTCAGTTACACCAGCTGTTTTTTTTTTCTGTAACTTCCTCACTCTTCCTCCACTCTGCAGGTACCGAGATGCGTCAGGTGATGATATTTGACGAGCGGCTCAACAGTCCCGGCTCGTTCCGTCGAATACTCACGGACGACGTGGAGAGGCGCCGCTTCCTGCTGGATGCAGACGTCGAGGTGAGGCGGGGCCGGCGGTCAGGGACGGCGGCTGAAAGTCAGGGGGAGGGTCTTACGAGAAAGTCCGTGGGGGTTTACGAGTGGAGATGAGTTTTCGGGTACAGGCATGAATTAGTTAACATCCAATGACGAAGCATTCCACAGGCAGTGGGAGGTTTGTTGGCGGGTGTTTCGCTAAATTCGCTTGGCTATCTGCTGGGCTGGTTTCGATTTCAAACTATTACGGTGGACGCTCTGATTGCAATATTGACCCACATGCTGCTTCCACATTTAGGCTTATGCATCTAGGTCTGCATGCATTATTGCATAATGTTTCATGCTGTATGCTGTGTAGTATTGTATGCCGTATAATAGGGTATAAATATTAATATATAACCATGCATTTGTTCACATTAGTTGCATCCTGCGTACCGTCTGTCGCCACCTCCCTCTCTCACACCACCCCATTGTGTCCTATCGGCAGAGTCAGACTCTGGAGCTGGCGCGCGCACCTCCACCGCTCGACTCAGAGGGTCGGCTGCGGGCCTCGCCCGGCGGCGGCCGGCGGCGCATCGACCACATCCTACACGCGCGCCAGCCCGAGGTGCGTGTGTGCAACTACACGTTTGTGGCCGCGCTGTCCGGTCTCAGCGACCACATTCCCGTCTGTATGACGGTGGAGACGGCGTGACGGGACGAGAACGATAGGAGACCGAACGACAGGTATAGGGCGTGCTGCTACAGCGTGGGGACAGGCGACTCATGACGATACGATAGGGGTGATACGAGAACATCGCAGTACTTGCGGGAGAGATGACGAATCAGGGATCAGGATAGAAAGGAAACCCCCCCCCCACGAAAGTAAACTTAGAATGGGTTGATGCTGATCTGTTAGATTACGGATATTGCTGGGTATCTGTGGGCATCTTACCGGTAAGATGCTAAAGAGATGAACGGGAAAGGAATGTTCTCGACGCTGCGATATTATTAGAAGAACATGCGAGATTATTAGAAGAACAACGTCATTCGAAACAATTCCTGTGAAATTTGTGTGCCGATGCAAATTCTGGATGCATTTTACAGCATGCCTCAAGCTGGAACAACGGCAGGCATTTATAGTGGATTGGTGGTGTAGGGGGTGGGGGTGGGGAGGGGGGTATGGTATCCTCAGGAAGGGACATGGGGTCGGTAGTGGACGGAGGCGGCTCCGATGCCTTATCATTTACCCATGTGTGCGTATGGAGATAAGACTAGACACGGTCACAGTCGCTCACGAGTCACAATTTGTCCCGGGCCGTCGTTTGCCCATTGTCGTCGGTCATTTAACACATTTGCATGCTCAATTTTAGCATTCCCATGACAATCTGAGCATTTACTGTGCATTTTAATTAATTGGAAAATTGTGATAATTTGTGATATTTATTGTTTCTGCCATTTGACTGAAAAACTCTCGAGTCGCCTCGACCTCGGATATCCGCATTTTCAGTGGGTGCGGCTGTTCAGTACAATGATTAGTGTTTCACATGAACTTTGAGTCGCTGTTGGTGAGTACTTTTTGGATGTTAAGTCTGATACGATGAACTGGTCTGCCATTGATACTGTCACTGTCATTGTATTCTTGAAGACCTCTGTAAGGCCTCTTGAAGCACCTGTCTATGTGATTGCATTCCGGTGAGCGTTTTTGGCGGGATCAGTTAACCAAAACTGGAGCTTATATGCATGGTTTATTTTATGTTCGTATTGTGATATTGAGCTCACATTTGTTTTTCGTTCTTCGTTCATTCCAGCTGACTGGTCCAGTGTTGGAATTCTCATTTTCAGTCCTGGTCCCGGAGAATGAAATCTGGCCGGAGAACAGCAGCCCCGAAATTGGATATGCGGCCGTGACACTGGCGGATTCGGGGGGGGGGGGGGGGTGCATTCGAAACATTTTCCCCTCCCGCAGTATCCGAAATTAACGAAATTTCCCTGTTTTCCTCTCAAGAAATAATTCATGTGAATTGTGAAAGCAAACGGCAGACCCCTCTCGGCACGGGCCGGCAGAGGTCATAAAAAACTTGATAACCTACTGTCAGTATGATTTCGACAGGAAATGTGTTGTTTATAGAGCACATCTTCCCTTGTTGAGCTCTGAAGCTCGACGTTTCTTTAACTTTGAACTTGAGTTGCTTATTAACCAGCTGACTGGCCTTCCGACAGGGACCTACAAATGGGCGTCTCCTAGTCCTGCCTCGCCTGATCTTCCCGGCTGTTCCTGATCCAGAGCCCACAAGGCTCACCCAGCTGACGTGGACCACCAGAAGACGCCTGTGATCCTGTTTGTGCATTCCCATGTCAATCCATATTTATTGGAACGCGTTAAAATGAAACATCTTTTTCTGACACATTGTGTGTAGAAGCTCGTTACAGTGCAGCGATGCAAATTAACTTAAATCGTTTTTGTTTTTATTGGAAGGACTGATGGCCATGCAAAGATAAGTGTTTTGATTTGTTAAGGGCAATCTCTTTCGGCTTGAAAATGTCATTGCGGAGCTGTGGGATGACGACATGATAGCTGGTGGAGCGGAGCCATTGGACCGTACGTACCATCGATGGTGCGCCACAGCGGCAGAGACCGTCAAGAGGACGAAAGTGGCTACGGTGAGCCGTATCAGGAAAGACCTTTCAGGTGGGACGGGAGTTCCCGTTTGGACAGCCCACTCTATCGCTCATAGGGCCATCCCGAAGAGGATTTAGATCGGTCGAGATCTTGTCCTCGCCACCGCGACGGTTATCTGGTGGGGGTTGAGTACCAGCCCGGAATAGATTGTGAGCGAGGGTGCGAATGAGTTGGTCTGAGGATGGGAACGATAATTTCAAAAATAATTTGAAGCTGTTCTCATAAAAATGCGAGAACCTCACCGTTGCCAACGAGACTGTTAACTTACTAGCCCTAGCGAGTGAATATGCATGTACCTACTTAGTATCTTATATCTAGGCATATTTAGGCGTGCACGGTGCAACACAAGCGATATGGCGTCAATATATCATCTACTATGGGTGATGAATGATGATATATATGACCAATATATACGACTACTGTGGGTAACTATGCCTCTGACTGACAACAAGATAAGCGAAGAGTCGGGGAGAGACTGTGATCTGAGGAAAGAGAGGGTGACACGACGCTCTTATGACACGAGAAAGGATTGAAAATTGTGCTGTGTGTTCGGTGCAGTCGAGAGCAGGGGCGGATCCAAGGGGGGGGTCACATGGGTCATGGCCCCCCCCCCCTTGAGGCCCGGGGGCCCAAAGACCTGCCAGGGGCACCACCGGCCTATCAGGGGTATCACAGTCCTGACAGGGGCACCACAGGACCGCCAGGGGCACCACAGGCCTAGCAGGGACACCACGGGCCTGGTGCCCCTGGGCCCTGACAGGACTGTAACGCCCCTGACAAGCCTGAAGTGTCCCCGGCAGGCACATGGTGCCCCTGACAGGCCTGTGGTGTCCATGGCAGGCCTGTGGTGCCCTTGCTAGGCCTCTGGTGCCCCTGACAGGCTTGTAATGCCCCTGGAAGGACTGTGGTGCCCCTGGGCCCTGACAAGCCTGAGGTGCCCCTGACAGGCCAGTGGTGCCCTTGCTAGGCCTGTGGTGCCCCTGGCAGGCCTCTGGTGCCCCTGACAGGCTTGCGGTGCCCTTGGAAGGACTGTGGTGTCCCTGGGCCCTGACAAGCCTGAGGTGTCCCTGGGCCCTGACAAGCCTGAGGTGCCCCTGACAGGCCCGTGGTGCCCTTGTTAGGCCTGTGGTGCCCCTGGCAGGCCTCTGGTGCCCTTGCTAGGCCGCTGGTGCCCCTGGCAGGCCTCTGGTGCCCTTGCTAGGCCACTGGTACCCCTGCGCCCGGAGAGGACTGGTGCCCCTGAAAAGTCTGAAGTGCCCCTCGGCAGGCCCGTGGTGCCCCTGACAGGCCCAAGGTGCCCCTGCGAGGCCGGTGGTGCCCCTGGCAGACCTCTGGTGCCCCTGGCAGGTCTGTGGTGCCCCTGGCAGGTCTGTGGCGCCCCTGGCAGACCTGTGTTGACTGGTGCCCCTGCTAGGTCGCTGGTGCCCCTCACAGACCTGTGGTGCCCCTGGGCCTTGACAAGCCTGAGATGCCTGGCTATGACAGGCTCGTGGTGCCCCTGATAGACCAGTGGTGCCCTTGCTAGGCCTGTAGTGCCCCTGGCAGGCCTCTGGTGCCCCTGCTACCCCTGCGCCCGGAGAGGACTATGGTGCCCCTGAAAAGCCTGAAGTGCCTCTCGACAGGCCCGTGGTGCCCCTGGGCCCTGACAGGCCCAAGTTACCCCTGCGAGGTCGGTGCTGCTCCTGGCAGGCCTCTGGTGCCCCTGGCAGGTCTGTGGTGCCCCTGGCAGGCCTGTGTTGACTGGTGCCCCTGCTAGGCCGCTGGTGCCCCTCACAGGCCTGCGGTGCCCCTGGAAGGACTGTGGTGCCCCTGCCCCTAGGGGTGCTCATGGGCCCAACAGGCCCGTTGTGCCCCTGACAGGCCTGTCGTGTATACTTCCTAGACCTGTGGTGCCCCTGCTTCCTGGCAGGCCTGTGGTGCCCCTGGCGGGCCTGTGGCGCCCCTACAAGGCCGTAGGTGCCCCTGACAGGTTTGTGGTGTCCCTGGAAGGACTTTGGTGCCCCTGACAAGCCTGAAGTGTCAAGGACAGACCCTTTAGACTCCAGGGTCAAGTTCGTCGGACTGACAACGATTTGCTTACTTGATAAGGTTCCTGGTAAGTACTCACTACTCAGCGTCCACAACATATATACACATAGCACATTCATATATACTTGCTTACAATTGGTAAATGAGGTTGTGGCTTAGAGTTAAGATACTGACTAAAAATAAAAATAAAAATAAAAACTGAAAATGGGGGCACCACCAAAATGAAGTGGACGAAATCCGTTGAGTTTTTAATTTTGGGTATAGGTAGGGGCACCACTTCGATTCATGACCATCCCCTTGGAGTTTTCCTGGATCCGCCCCTGGTCGAGAGTCGGAAATTAAGGGAAATATACCACTTTTCTCAAATTAGTTGTTACTACAGTTTCGCGATTTTTTAGGCTTATAATGATCAAAAAAGAAAATATTTCATATGTACAAAGTTTTTTTTTTAATATTTTCATATAGGATGAACTATATTCCATCTTTGGTAGAGGCTATAAAATAGTGTTCCACGCGGAAGCTTATTACGCGTTGACCAATCATATTGCGTAGTTTAAAACCAACTGTACGCTGATTGGCTGAGCTTGGCCTCTGCGACAAGTGGCTACAATTTCCGCATTCTTACGTAAGACACCACATTCCTGCGTAAGACACTATTTTCGGAAAGATAAATGGAATATCTTTGTCTGGGGTGATCGCTCGGCTGTAAAAGCTCCTGATTTGTGCTAGTCTCAACTCAAGCTGCAAAACTGCTATTCCAGTTCAAAACCCCAAGTTAAAAGTGGTACATTTCCTCCGGCGTTTCGTTGTGTCGATGGCTGATCCCAGTCAGCATTATTACCAAGGCCCCACATGGAGCCAAGGTGGGCCACTTGGTGGGGCCCACATTAATTTGTCCCTGGGCAAATGGTGGGGCCCACCAGGGCTGGCCCACATGGACTCAAGGTGGGTACTGGGTACCATGTGGGGCACACGTGGGCCCCATATGGCTGCCCACATCCAGCCCACCTACACCCCATTACATGGGCTGCCCAACCAGTGCCTATGTTTAGTCCACCATACAGGAACACCGCGTTTATGGCTGCAAAAAATATATGTTCACCAAAATTCCTGGATACGCCCTCCTACATGGTGCAGACAATCTTATTTCCAAGCACCATGCATATAAAAAAATAGGTCAGGATCGTGCAATTTTCAGAGTAGGTGTAAAATTGATCAAATCGAGTGTACAGAAAGTTTCGTCGCGATCGAACAAGTTTTGCGCGAGTTATTCGCGAAAAAAAAACGAAAGGGGGTCCATCCGACCACTCCACCCTCTACAAGTGCGAGGGTTAAGGGCGTTCAAAAATGAAAGATGATGCTCATAGGCAGGGCTGCGGAGTCGGAGTCGGAGTCGGTCGGAGTCGACAGTTGTGACCGGAGTCGGAGTCGGAGTCGGAGTCGATTTTAGAAACCCAAGCCGGAGTCGGAGTCGGAGTCACCGAAAATCTGTCGACTCCGCAGCCCTGCTAGGTCTGCGGAGTCGGAGTCGGGAATTGGAGTCGGTCGGAGTCGACAATTCTGCCCGGAGTCGGAGTCGGAGCTGGTTTTTGAAAGCCGGAGTCGGAGTCGCCGAAAATCCATCGACTCCACAGCCCTGCTCATAGGTACTCAAATGGTGATATCTCCATTCACAAATAATAAGACTATTGATGCATCAATTTGTAAATCCAGAGGCCCAGTTTCCCACTGTGATCTAATCCCACAGATAGTAAACGGAACATTTGGTCCATTTTCACATTTTTAACCCGCGCCCGGCTGGGGGTCCTGGATTTCCACGCCCTGCTGGGGGGGTGTTTGAACACCCCCCCCCCCCCCCCTTGTAACTCGGCTCCTGGGCCACGTAGCGATACGCGGAAGGCGGCGTTCGAAAGAGCGTCAAAAATAATGACGAAATCACTTCGGTCAATTTTTTGGTCAGGTCAGAGGTCAGGTCACCAGAGGTCATTGAAGGCAAAATTTCGCCGATTTCCAGGTCAAATGTCGAAAAGTTCCAAGAAGCCAACGCATAACTCGGGAACCAATAGAGCTACAGCGCCGCGGAAAAGCGCATTCGATAGCCCTATTAACGCCCTTTCTGAGTAATTCTCTCAGATTTGACCTAACGTCAACGGTTTTGCCTGCAGGGGGCAAAAACTGCAAAAATAGCCGATTTTTTTGGAAACAGTTTTTCTGCAATAACTTTTGACCCAAGCCTTGTACGAGCTTACTTTTACCGGCATCGTGTTCCTCTCGTCAAGACGCATCGAATGAACTATAACTTGACCTTGAAAGGTCAACTTGAAAATTTGGCCTCAGGTCAAGGTCATGACCTGACCGGAAAGGGTCATGTTGCATATCAGTCGATCCGTATCGTCGAGCTGAACACATATAAGGCGTTTTCATCGCTCTAGCATGCCTCTATCAAAAGTTATTTGCGAAAAACTGTAAGATACCATTCGTGACCTAAGATGACCTCAGGGCATAAACAAGGGTCACGGACACTATTTTCATGTTCAGTGTGTCTAAACCACTTGTAATTCGGTGTTTAGGAGTGTTTATAATGCCTTTCGTCCAAAAGAGACGCATTTCAATTTTCTCCCATTGACTTATAATGGGGAGGTCGCAAAATTGACCTGACCTTAGGTCATCGATATCAAAATACTGAGATATACATTTTGTACATGTTATTGCTCTTAGCAATCGCTGAAAGTTTCAAAGCGATCGGTCACTCGGTGTAGCTATGACAGACATTGAAACTTTTTATGAGGTGAGGTCACTTCAAGTGACCTGGTGACCTGACCTTGAATGACCTTGGTCTGAAATTTTCACAACATGTGTCGAATTGATGTATGATAAAGTGTACCAAAAACGCGCGGGTTAACATATTTGGGCTAAAGATGTACCTACCTAGATTTTTTTTTTTGTTTGTTGAGAATTCCAGTGAGATCATCCAATAATTGAGATTGTGACATGGGATTCCTTGCAATCACTAATCAGAGAACCTGTGGTTTTCCCAATGACCCAAATTCAACGTTTAGATGCGCGTGCACATCTGACATTAACATAGGCGTAGGAACAGGGGGGGCCAGGTGGGCAAGTGCCCACCCACTTTTCGAGGTGGGGGGGCCAACCATGTGTTTTGGCCCACCCACTTTTTACTCGAGGCCCCTCGTCTCGATTTGAGAGGACGTCGTCACCTTTCAGAATAAACAAACTCGGTAAAAATAAGTTCCACGAATCCCCACGCACGGACTCCAAGGGGCCGTGATGGATCCAAGGAGGCCCTCTGTTCATACTTGTCAGTCGAAGCCCCTGAGACTGATGGCCTGAGAGGCCCTAGTGGATCTGAGGAGGCCCCAATATCCACACTGGTCTGGGGAGGTCCCTGACACTGGCTGTCTGGGAGGCCCCTCTATCCACACTAGTCAGAGGTCTGAGACTGGTGGTCTGGGAGGCCCCTCCATCCACACTAGTCAGAATAGGCCCCTGACACTGGCGGTCTAGCCGAGGCCCCCTACCCTCACGAGTCAGAGGAGGCCCCTCTATCCTCATTAGTCAGAAGAGGCCCCTGAGACTGATGGTCTGTGAGGCCTATCCATCTACACTGTAGCCAGAGGAGGCCCCTGAGACTGATGACCTGAGAGGCCCTTATAATCACACCAGGCAGAAGAGGCCCATGAGACTGATGGACTGAGAGGCCCTTCTGTTCATACTAGCCACAGGAGACCCCCAAAATTTCGTTCTGGGAGGTCCCTCAATCCGGCACCAGTCAGAAGAGTCCCCTGAGACTGATGGCCTGGGAAGCCCTTATATTCACACTAGACAGAGGAGGCCCCTGAGACTGATGGTATGAGAGGCCCTCATATTCACACCAGTCAGAAGAGGCCCCCGAGGCTGATGGCTGTGAGGTCCTTCTGTTCATATAACTGGCCATTGGAGGCCCCTGAAACCGGTGGTCTGGGAGGGCCCTCTATCCACACCAGTCAGAAGAGGCCCCTGAGACCGATGGTCTGAGAGGCTCTTATATTCATACTGGCCACAAGAGGCCCCTGAGACTGATAGTCAGAGAGGTCCACTCCTAATGAATCTGAGGGGGCCCTCTTTCCACATTTACACTTTTCTAGGGAGGCCCCTGAGACTGATGGTCTGAGAGGCCCTTTTATTTATACTGTCCACAGGAGTCCCCTGAGATTAATGGTCTGAGAGGCTCTTCTATTTATACTAACCAGAGGAGGCCCCTAGGATTGATGGTCTAACAGGCCCTTCTATTTATACCAGCCAGAGGAGGCCCATGAGACTGATGGTCTGAGAGGCCCGTCTATTCAAGCTAGGCAGATGAGGCCCCTGAGAATGATAGTCCGAAGAGCCATGCGGCGGCAACTGGCCGTGGCCATATTTCGGCTCGGTAGGGCTCCACAGAGCTCATGAGAGCACCTCAAGGGCTCCTAAGTAGACACGCTTATCCCCATAAGGGTGCCACGCCGGCTTCTGAAGGCTCCTTGTAGGTATCTAAGGGCCCTTTCCGGCCTCTAACGGCTCCACCCGCCTGTGATGGCTTCACACCAGTGTTTATGAGCGCCACACAGCGGCGCCTTTGAGAGTCATACTAGTGTCTCTAAGGGCCCTATATCGGTGGCTCTGGGGGCCCCACACCGGTACCTCCACACAGAGTCTGTTGGCCACCACACCTGTGAATCTCAAGGCTCTATAGGTACATCTGAAGGACCCACACCGACACCTCTGAGGGCCCCACACCAGTATCTCGGAGCTCTGAAGGCCCCACACCGGTGACTCTGAGGACTCACCGGCTCCTGAGAGCACCATGTTGATGTCTAACGGCTCCACACTGAAGGCACCACATAAGCTCTCACTGAGCTCTGATGTCCATGTACCGGCCTCTGAGGGATTTAAGCCAGCGCATTCATAGCTCCACACCAGCAATGGTAAGGGCTTCACACTGAAGTATCTGAGGGTTCCACACCGGTGTCTCTAAGGGCCACATACCGGCATCTCTGAGGGCCCCATACCGGCGTCTCCGAGGGTCCACATCTGGCGGGCACCCATCAGCGACTGAAGGTCCCACACTGTCGACCCCGAGAGCCCCATCTGCGTCTGGGAGCACCATGCCGTCTCTAAGAACCACAGCGGCTCTTCCGTACGAAAGATGGGCGTCTGCATGCCAAAGGGGAGCGGTTCTGAGACAGTAGGGCACCTATGTGCAATAGAGGGGCGCCTATGAAGCCCATAGGGGCGCCTCAAAGCGAAAGAGGGGCGCCTCTGAGGCCTACATATATGGGCGTCCACATGCAATAGAGGTCTGCAAATTGCAATTAATCAATGCCTTGGGGCCTGGGGGTGCATTCATAAGAAACAGGGGCGCCGGCATGGCAAAGACAGGCGCCTTCAAGTGTCCATAAAAGAGAGACGCCTATGATAAGCGCACATTGTATGCGACAACGGGGCGACTGTGGGACATATAGGGATGTCTCTGATGACCATACATACCGGGTGTTCATTAATGAATGGAATAAAGTAGCCACGTCACGTGATAACAATAAATCACGTACGCGCAATTTTTGCCTTGTAAATATGAAGCATAGGCTTTATCATTTTTTAATACATGATTACTTTAATCACGGCGTCATCCAAACGCTTAGAAAAACACGGAACAAATAGTGCATGGACGCGTTTCGATTATTAAATCTTCATCAGCATGACATAATCACAGAGAAAAGCACTATTTGTTCCGTGTTTTTCTACTTGTCTATATCAATATACATCCAAACGCTTGTTAATGGCTCTGGTTTCGAAGAGCCCAAATCGGCACTTCAAGACAAACTCGCCGTTCAATTATGAACAAGAGGGTTGGGTTGTGGAAAAGTGTGCCGGGTTGGAAAGTCTTAACGTGGTTAGGCGGGCTTTCCGCCTCAAGCTCTCTCCGAGAAAACCAGCAGCAATACCACCTCTGAATGCTTTTCAGCGTTTGGTGGAAAGATTTAGGATGGTTGCAGCGACACGGCCATGTGTGCGCTCCGGGCGCCAGCCGATGACCCCTGATGAAATGGAACAGGTCAAGGATTTCTTCCGGAAAAATGCCACAGCTCATGCTCGGCAGGCGTGCGAAGAGCTTAAAATGTCCATTGGAAAGGTATTGAAGATCCCAATTCTGTCATGGCCTCCCTCGATCGAAGTTCAACGATCTCGCGCGGAAGTGCCATCTGCACTGGCCCGCATACAGTCCCGACCTGTCCTGCCTGGATTTCTCGTTCTGGACCCAAGCTTTGGATCGCGTGATGGAATCGGAGCCGGAAACAAACAAAGAACTGAAGAAGGTCGTGGAGGACTTCGCCAGAGCATAAGCAAGGAGCAGCTGAGGAAGATGGTCCGGCACACACAGCGCCGGGCAGAACCGTGCGTGACCGAGCGAAGGTGTTACTTTGAGCACTTCCTGTAGGAGACACAAGTGCCAAGCGGTGGTCGCGGTGATGTCATCATAAATGATAAGCCCTCCTGAAAATGCATTGTGTGATTTGATAACGTGAGATGAATAAATATCTTTCTGGTGCCTACCTACTTTATTCCATTCACTAATGAACACCCGGTAGGCGCTTATATGCTAAAGAGGGCGCCTATGAAGCTAATTGGGGCACCTGGGAAACGTGGAAGACGTTTCCCAGGGTTTTCAGTGTAAGGGTTTTCAGGGGTCATGCGCCGTTTGCGGCAAATAGATTCTGAAAAAAAAAATCGGAGGGGAATAAGTTTTAAAAATGGTGCGGACTTTCTGCACTGTTCGCTTAAGCGGTTACGCCCCTGGGGCCTGGGTACATCTGCCCGATCTCATAAGCTAGATTTGGAGGTCATACTTGAAAGCAGCCAGCAGGACGAGGCAAAAGTTGGAGGCCCCTGAAAATAGGAGGCCCCTGGAAAAGGAGGCCCCTTGACAGGGTGGCCCACTCACTTTTCATGACGTTCCTACGCCCGTGGACATTAAGTATCAATTAACCCGCGCCCCGTAGGGCTATCGGCAGACCCTACCACCCGTAAAGGGGGGGGGGGCATTTCGACCCCCCTCCTCTAGGATCTCGAAAATTTACCGCCTGATTTTCAAAATTCAAACGGCGTTCGATAGCCCCAACGGGGAACTACCTTGTGACCCAATTTCATTGACCTCGGTCCAACCGATGACGTCACAGTTCAGGTCAAAGGTCGCAATTTCACCGTTTACGGGCATTTCAAGAAATGTGTTGTGAAATCGAGTAAATTGGTATGTTATTGTAAATCATCGGTGGATAATTGTTCGTCAAACACATATTTTGCTATCTTAGGTCACTGATACCAGGTCAGGTCACAGAGGTCAGGTCACTGAGGGTCACAATATGAAAAATGAAAATGTCGTGTGATACTTGTTTTATGGTCCATTTTACATGACAAATGCGATTATGTGGGTAAGACAACCTTTGGGGTCAGTTTAGGTTATGTTCTGGTGAAGGTCAGGTCAAGGTCAGGTCAAATAAGGTCAAATTTCAAAGTTGATATTTTGCATAAAATTGGTATCGATCCGAAGCAGCTCGTCACGGGGAGTCTACTGGTGGTCTTTGTTTTGCGCTACGTGGTCTAGAATGGCTAAAAGTTGAGTTTGAAAATTTGACGTCATCATTTTTCAACAGTTTTCTCGATATAACCTGGCCACAAAGAGGCAACGATCTGAAATTTGGTATGTGGATAGAAGACGGTAGGTTCTATTATATATATTTCGTTTTTTCGAAATTCGAAAAACTTTTGGGATTTTTTGGCTATTATATCCAAAAATTACTTTTTATTTTGGGGGTCAAAATTTAAAAATTTCAAAAATCGGAGATAGCAGTTTTATAGCCCTGTTAATTCTTCACCTTCTATGTCAGGAACATTTTTCTGTGTTTTGAAAGCTGTAGGCCTGATAGATCTTCTCGCGAAACCTTTTTTGTGGAAAATGGCAGAACATGACATCATTCTGACGCCATTTGTGGCCAACCCATCATAGCCTCTGGAAAAATTTTTGGTCACAATGTGTAAAATAGATGTCCGGAGGGGTCCTGAAAGTTTGGTGGCCATATCTGCAGCCGTTTAGGAGATATCTACGGAAAAGGACGGGGAGGGGGGCGTTTCGTTCCTCCCTACGGGGCGCGGGTTAATCATCCAACCCAGATCCGACAATGCATAGGTACCTACTCCGGATGCAACTATTGTACTTAACTTACCTTTCAATTTTGACGATCGCGCCGGTTCTCACCGAAACTATAACTCAAACTTCTGACAAGTTGGGCAGCTCACTCCAACCGCTTTCATCTTGTGCTTTGCTTAAATATTTAATTATTATGCAGTCATGTGCACTGATCAATGTTCTGTTTACCATGAGTCCGGGCAAAAAAGGGCAACCATGAATCAGATATAAACTACAACCCAACCAACCAATAGCAGACAACACCAATTGATGCACTGCCGCGTCCCGCGACCACATGGTTCGATCTGGCTCAGTCTATGATTGATCAGCTGACGCCACAGCAGAAGAAACATGGCGATGTCAGCTTCGATGGACGGACCAAAATATCGTAAAATCTTATTTATATGCAACGAAATAGCCTATAACTGATACCCAAGGTAAATAAAGCAAATTTGTGGCAAAAACTAAGTTCTGGGGGTGCTAAGTGCAATAGTTTTAAGGAGAATATAAGAGAAGTGACCACGAAATAAACAATTTTTATTCTCCGGTTGAGAAACAGGAAATTCAATATAATTTTGAACCAAGCCATGAAAGTTGCATTATTGAGCTATAAAAGTAAGCAGCATGAACTTATCTTCTTGTAGAATGCAAAAAAGTGGGAGGAAACCGTTTTGGTATCAGAAATTTTTCTGGTCCCCCAAGACCTATTTTGCGGAGAATCCTAATAATGATGTAGCCGTGTTTGGAACAAATTTGTGCGCTATCGGGATAATATCTTCTTGTGCTCTTTTAATAGAACTATGAAGTAGGTTCAGGGGAAGGTATTGATGCCCTTTATATTTATTACTTTAATTTCTAAAGCCCTTTTCTAGACGCCTCCGTGGCACCGAACAACGGCAAAATTTAACGTTTTTGAAATAAACCGTACAGAAAAACCGAGGTTACAGAGTTCCCCATAGATGCCGTCACCGGTTTGATAGAATAGAAATAGAATCATAGGGTTAGAGCTGACAGTTTTACCGCTTTGTGATGCATGCATTTTGTGGGACCGTAATATTGGGCTTTATCACAGCCTTATTTTGTCTTTTTTGTTGTTGCTGACAATGAAACAATTTATACTTACTCGTGACTTGTTGACTAGAAGTAGCTCATAATTCTGGAGAGAAAACCTGCAGAGTTTGCCTGGCGGCAGCCGCTGAATGGGGAGGAGGGGCCGGAACGGATTCCAGCCAAGCAGCACAGCGGCACAGCTCAGCACAGCTGCCCGTAGGTATGCAAGGACCGTGTGAGCCGGAGCGGAGTTTCGGAGACTGACGGTATCAGGACGGTTCGGTTGCGGTTGGTGTGTGTTTGTGGGAGGGGGGGGGGGGGGGAGCAAATTCAGTCTCGACTCGTTCGTATAGCATACATTTCTGCTGCTTGTGAGAGCGTCTATCCGGCACTTGCAGGGGGCGGGGTCAAAATAGCTCCTCAGTTTTTCATTAATAACCATCGTGAGGGCGGCAGACCTCGCTGAAAATTGTCACACTATCGTATTGATCAATTGTACATGTTCACTTAAATTTTCATAACCCTGACCCAAAATGACCTTTGTCCTGTGGCCTATTCTTCTCACCCTTCTCGCAAACATTCGAGAAAGACGATTTAACGAACATAAGCGCATCTTGCATTTCGTTTCCGGACTTGTTTGTGATAAGAAACGTGCCAACGTGTGAAATGCTGCCCGTTCCATGCATTATGGTGGGTGTCATGTCAAGATGACGTGACGGCCAGTAACCTGCATGCTAGTAGGCGGACACCGATTCACAGCTATGTTCACACCCTGTTCACTTCATTTCGGTCTACTTCGTTCACTCTTACAGAAAATAACTGAGACCAAAATTTGTCACTGCTGGTGATAGGCGATAGCATAAAAAGTGCACATTTATTAGGCACGAAGAGCATACACAACACAATATGAAGCATTGATGATGCATTCACGTCACAATTCGTGTGATGCATGGCATGTGTAAAAAATGCTGGTTTTGACATTTACAATCATAGTTTGTTCGATTTTAGGTACGTATCATAAGAATTTTGGGCGAGGCACCCACGAGGCACGCAAGTTGGATGTGCGGTGAGTCATTCAATGTAACGAATGTCTTAGTTCTGTGCACGATTTGACCAGCTAGAACACAAATTGTACATTTGAATGTGCTACAATGGATAATATGGATTGACATGAGGAGATTCACGAACAGGATCAAAGCGTCTTCGAATAGTCCACAAAGTCCGTTGGGCGCAGTGCGTAGACCGTTAAGGAGCAGGAACAGCCGGGAAGAGCAGGCCAGGGACCGGTTCCACGTAGGACTGGTCTGGGAGACTTCATTTATGGAGGATCCTGTGGGAAGACCAGTCAGTTGGTTACCATACAGCACAACAAAGGATAACTTTTAGGCATCCACCTTATCCCAAATTTGCGGATTGTGCATGAATCTCGCGGGCCCAATGACTTGATAAATCAATGAGTTATTAATTGAACAAAGCATAAAAACTCCAGAATCGGTTAACGTTCCTTAATTTGCTAGTTCGTTGATGTCTGGGCGACTTTGCGCCAGTCGCTGTTCTTTTGCTAGTCACATTTTGACACAGAGGTGCCGGAGTATAAAATTGGTAAGGAGAATAAAATCTTTTGGACCCGCCCGGGACCAGAAAAGGGGCTCATTTCCAACACTGGACTGGTCAATAATTGACATATTTTGACTCGTCAATAACTGAAATATTTTCATCATCAGCTGGTTTACAGTAGGCGTTCATTCTTTAATGTGAGGGCTGGTGTAGCATTTTATGACTTAGACTCGTAATCACCAATGCATGCATAAAGTCTGGTATGAACTGACCTGGTGCGATAGTGCCAGGCTCCGCTATGTCTATCACTACTGATTTCTCGTAGTCAAAGGCAATAAACGTCAGTTAGGGTGTGATTGAAGTTTTATTCCTGAAAAGAGGATTGTTGACCTACCAGCAATGTTGATTCATCAATACATCACTGGCTCAACCATTGAACATGACGGGCAAATATTCCTAAAAAAAATTCCAGTAGGTACCTATCGTCAAAAACCGTTCGATTTGGACATAGGGTGAATAGGTCAAAAACGCCCCCATTAAGCGCGAAACCTTCTGACACTCAACCCAACTCAGATTACTCAAACCTTTGGGCACCATCATGTAGCTCATTCTTTTTACTACGCTTTGAGACCAAGAAAAGACACTTGCGTGTGGTATTTAACCCCCAAAAAAGGTTTCCGCATACCCTTACAAAAGGGCGTTTTGCCCCACAACCTGGGTAATACGCCCACACCCATGTGCAAAGCGCCCCCACCCCATCCATCAACAGAAAATGATGAACATGGCAGAACTTGACGTCATTCTGACGTCATTTGTGGTCAACCTATCATAGCCTTTGGAATAACATGTTGTTGCAATGTATAAAATGGATGCCCGGAGGAGTCCTGAAAGTTTGGTGACGATATCTGCAGTCGTTTAGGATATATCAGCAAAAAAGGACAGGGAGAGGCCTTTTCGGCCCCGACCTACACGGCGCTACCCTGCACTCTCACCACCGTGCAAAACGCCCCCCTTTCAGAAAACTGGGGGCGTCTTGCCCCATGCATCGAGTAGGCGTCTTTCCCCATCCACTCCATTTCCGGTCAACAAAATATTGACAAAAAACGCGCCACTAACGCCGCCGCATAATAAATTCAACAGAATGACAATAAAACGCAGTTTTGAGTGATGTGCACAATAGCAAGTTTTGTGATATAAAGAGGGCATCAAAAGCTTAGGAATCTTCTGTAAAAACAACAAAAACAGCACCCAAAACCAACATCAGCACCTACCCACGCTGCTCCTCAAGACGCAGAACCGGAAATAGAGAACTACGTAAACAAGCAGCTGACTGTTCTGAAAGCCAGGATAAAACACCTATCCGTCGATAAGATCTACGATTTTTTTAGGGGAGGCGTTTAACCCAGGGGTGCGTTTTCCCCACAGTTACCCTATGTATTGTGTTCTAACTAAAATTTTATTGTTGCATGCTCCATTTTCTTTGTAGTGGATCATTTCCTTTTATTTGGGTCATCCAAGGACCACGTAATGAGAGAAAAAGACCGGGTCGACCAATGCAGTCAAGATTACTTTACTCATGGGGGATTCCACGATAGATCGTACCACTTTTTTCCAATTTGACACCCTCATCTCTCGGAATTTGACGAGAATTGGTCTGAGGGGTAATCAGGGGCTCTGAATCCACCTGTAACAATTTCAGGATTATCAGATAAGTATTTTTTGAGTTATGATAACATTTTTTGGATCTTGCTTTGTACGTCACGATAACGGTTTCGAATAGTGATTTCGGGAGGGGAGCTTACAAATGGCGTGGTAAAGCTGCCTAGTGACATCACGGGTTACTGAAACTTCAATTCAAGTCTGAGTCATCTGAAAAAAAAGTGAAAAGAGGGTTCATTCAACCCTCTTTCCTATAAGCGCGAGGGTGAAAAAGGCTGTTTGGTTCTGACATTGTTTTGGACGCCAATGACCATAGCTGTCCGAGATTAAAGTTACAGGACGCATACATGGTGTCCTCAAGAGGTCTCACAACTTGTATATCTGGGAATTTTTCAAGGTTACTTGAGGTCAGGTCGGTCACGTGACATCAGTGTTATAAATCAATGGGGAAATATAAAAACTGTTATTTTGGCGCCGAGAATGATCTAAAACTATCCCACGTACATGGTATCGTGATTTCATGCACTCCTTGCAAAGTCCAATGCTTTACTTTTGCATTGTTAACCTTGCGTGACGTCATTTATGACGTCACTAGGGTCGTACGAGTTTTTCGTCAATAACTCCCGATCAAATGGAGCTAGAGAGTCGGGAAAGCCACCAATGGACTCGGGAAGACCTTCCGAATCGAATGATATGCCATATGATACCCTTTGCCCAGCTTCGTGACTTGAGGGGCTCTGACCTGACCTTGACCCGAGGTCAACTACTTAAGTTGACCTCACCCTAGCAAAAAGTATACCATTCGATGCACCTGAGCTAGGCGAACACAATGATGCCAAAATCGCGGCTCTGCGGCCATTTTTGCGAAGTTATTTACTAAAAACCGAAGCCGTATCTTCAGTCACGTGACCTGACCTCAGACGCCACCGGTTAACCTGAGACCTTAAAATGGGGTACCAATCGCTGCGACTTAAAACGGCACACACGCTCGTTTTTTCCGCGAGGCTCTAGCTCTATTAGAAGCGAAACGGCGTGCTGGGGTCGAATCAACCCCTCCGAAACCCATTTTGTTTGCGGGAAAATGAGGAACTTATAGAAAGAACACCTTTCTAATTTTTTGCATGTCGATTTGCAATGACATGAAGATTATTTTGAAAAAATAAAAATGTGAAAAATTTTGGTCCCAAAAGTCATTAGAGGCAAATAAAAAAAGATTAATGTTTTTGCTCAACAATGAAATTTTTTCTTTGGAATTTTTAAATAGTAATATTAATTTTTGATTCATCGCAAGCTTAGTGTTGTTTACTTTTTGTTGGTTGCTTAACCCGTTCTTGAGTTATAGGCCATCAAACTCACCGTTACATACCGAAGTTAAAAAATGTAATGCAATATAACTCAAAAAGTTTTGATCTGAGAAGTCTGATATGTTGCCAGGCGTCTTTGGGGCCTATGATTACCCCTCTAGGGCCGATTTTCATTAAAATCTGAGAGATGAGGGTGACGGGCCTGGTACGATCTATCGTGGAATGCCCTATATAAGTGCAGTGCTTGACGCACCGCAGCGACTTCGAACGAAGGGACCGGCTGTGCCGCAGTACCAGCGTGTCCGGCGGCGCAGTCTACCTCCGTACAGGGAAAAACGTATTTGCCTGGCTTGAATAGGTTCGGGCGAGTCGTTTGATGCCATTTTCGGCGTTCTAGCTCGACTCTTATGGGTCACAATCTGCTGTGCAATTTTTGGACCGTGACCTTTTTGTCTCTTGGTCACCTTGGGTCAAACGGCTGGTAGTGACACCAGATGGTTTCTGCAACGTTACGTGGCCGAAGGCTCTCTCCCAATTATTTAATCATTTTGCGCCGTGCGCAAGTTTCAAGTTGAAGCCTACCGATATTTTTCAGTTGCTCCGCACGCATATCCAGCTCGTCACGTTCGTTCGACTCTTGACGCCCACATGCCTCAGGTAGGTATAAATCATCGACCATCCCCTCCCCCGCAATCGAGGGAATCGGACGGACTCCCGTCGCCAGCCTCGCTCTCCGACCTCAAGGTGCGTCATTGGCTCCTATCATCCACATCCTGCTGGCTATCTATCGGATCGGCCTGTGGCTGTCGGGCCGATAGCCGCCGGGCAGATACCGCTCGCGCCGGCGGCCCGTCAGACGGAGCCTGCACAGGTGCCGACGCCGACGGCTGGGCGCGGAGGAGAGCGTCGACTGGCTGTCTGGGACGGGAGCGTGCCGACGGAGACCCCCACCGGTCGTCACTGCCGACCGCCGGCGACTGGGAAAGGTCAGTGACTGGAATCAGAGCATGGCCTGCCGGTGGGCAGTGGGTGTTTTTGATGCACGGTTGAGGTGCGAGTTTTGTTTCTTATCAGCATAACGTGTTGCATATTTATTTGTAATAGACAAATAATCCATTTGTAGGCATTGGCAATTCAACATTATGATGAGAGAGTTCATGATGGATTTGTACAGCCGAACCGAATGTCTATGCCAGAGTCGTTTACATAGCATGTACCTATACATTTCCATTGCCGACGCATCGTCAGCGTTGGTCATGGAAAGTTCTCCAACTAGCACTTCTTTTACCGGCGATCCACGTCAACGTTGGGAGTGTAACCGCATACCAAATACTCACAACTAGACAATAAAAGATGACTTTCTATTACACAAAGAAACGACGACCTCTTGGCCGTTTCGCCGTGATTAAGCTAAAGCTTCGCGGTAAAACAGCGTGACCGTCATTTGCAGATGCAGTGATTAGAGCCCAATTATGAAGTCTCTGATCATTGGCCAGTGACCTCTGAGGTCCAGACAAAGACCCATAAGTTGGTGTCTGATTTTGGTGAATGACTTCGGCAAAAATGGCCCCAAGGCAACATTTTTGGCCCTATCCCCATGTGACGTCCAGACGGGTCATATACATACACTTTGTAACTACTTTCTGTTTGGGAGAGGCCAACTTGGGTGTTGGATTCGGGTCAGGGTCAGATCCTAGCCGGTCAGATCAGGAAGTTGGTAGATCATGTTGCATACAAATTAAATTTACTGCTGGCATTTCCAGTTCGGTGCCATTCCTGACACGTTATTTGGCCGTAAGTTTTTGATAGCCCCGATAGCTTTAACTAGGGTGACCCGCGTGCTCCGCAACGCGAAAAGGGATATTTTCGATCGGCGGGTGTTCGGTTGTTCCTGTGTCGGTTGGGTTATCTATCCATTTCGGTCGATTGCTTTTTGACGGCTAAACGTTTTGGTTTGTGGAAAAAATATCCACCGCATCGAGGTGCCCGTGTCTGATAAGCATGCTTTCCACTTCAGAATCTGTCAAATGTGCTTTATAATTGAGGTGCGTAGTTTTAAGACAAATGAAAGGCGTAGATAATTTTCGCTAAAAATCGTTTTGCAGAGGTTTAAAACATTTATATTTTTAAGAATACTGTTGCTTGTCATGCAAACGTGATGATTGGATCTTGGAGAGAATTGAATGCTCTTTCTAATGATAGCATTTTCAATTGTCAAGCGTATCAGGTTAAGCAGCAAATCCCGTGTATCTTTTTAGTGGCACATTATGGACAAATACCATTTTAATTCAGCGATTTTTCCACATTGTTTTTGATCAATTAGCTGTCCACAATTTTTCCATGAGAGGCGGTACATTTCTCTTGGCAATTGACGTTGTTTCAACTCTCTCAGTCTGATAGTCACGGGAAAATAAAATAAAATCCAAAATCCGTTTAAAATGGCACTTTTTGAAATGAAATTGCCCTCACACTTGCACGTGGCGCGTGCCACCCCTGCACCGCACACTATTCGATTGCCCGTTCGATTCTCTACACGATGCTGTTTTCCCCGTGCCGATCGGGCGCACGGCTACCGAGATATTGCACGGGGAACGGACCCGTGTCGGGCAAATTTAGCCATTTTCGCCCGTTTTTGCCAGCCGATTTATACATGTAAAGTCTATGACGCGAATTTGCACTTTTTGGGCACGCGCCACGCGCTCGCTATCGATCCGATCGAGCCGAGACCGCTCAAAGGCACGTTGTCCATCCTTGTTCTATAACTTGCGCAAATTTCAGCGCGGTAGGTGCAACGGTGTGACCTGTAACCCGCGCTACGTAGCACCATGTCGCGACCTTCGTAATAGACAGAAACTACGCCTTCCTCAAATAGTAATATAGACAAGCGGCTGCGCCACTTGCTTCGCGGCGTAGCCATAAAATGCGGCAGCAGCCAATTTGCTTTCGAACGGTGTTTGATTTAAATTGATCGGTCGTCTGGAAGCAGAGATATGGACGGAAACGTGCAGAGGAAAATTTTGAACATAATAACTTAGTTGGATGAAATTTGGGTCATCCGGGGTCAAGTCAGGTCAAGTTAACCATCCCTGGTCACACTGGTTCAGGCCAGGTCACCTTCGGTCAGGCCAGGTCGTAAAGGTCACCACGTCACATTGGATTGGGCTGTACCACACTTATACTACTTCTACCCATACCACTACTCCTACCACTACCCTACCACTACCACTACCCCTACCACTACCCCTACCCCTACCCCTACCCCTACCACTACCACTACTCCTACCACTACCTCTCCCCTACCACTACCCCTACCACTACACCTACCCCTACCTCTACCCCTACCCCTACCACTACCACTACCCCTACTACTACCCCTACTACTACCCCTACCACTACCCCTACCACTACCCCTACCACTACCCCTACTACTACCCCTAACACTACCCCTACCACTACCCCTACCCCTACCGCTACTTCTACCAATACTACTACCACTACCCCTACCACTATCACTGGGTCATATGAGGTCACAGACTATCAGATAAACTAAGAAACTAAAAAAGAGTTCCTAACCCTGCTCCTACTCGTGTCATTCCATTATTCTTAATCGTATTTGGTGGAAATGGCGCCTTGTGACAAATGTGGCGCGTTGCGACAAAAGTGGCGCATTTGTACCTGTCATTTTGTCATGCATCCTTCCACGAAATTGCACCCTTATCGGACCATATTTGACAAAGTTGTGCGATCAGCGACAAAAAATGGCGCATGTGGGCAAATGTGGCGCATTGCGTCAAACGCGGTGCATTTGTGTAAGCGCATTGAAAACTGTCTTTATTTACCGAAAATCAACACCTTCATTCGCTTCTGTTTATCAAAATAAATAAGCTGCCAATCCGCAAATGAGAGGCACCCGCTGCCGATCGTCATGCATTTTAGTTGCAAAGTTCATCAAACCCAAGGCCCTAAATATCAAACCCGTCTGCCGATGCCTTGAAGCCGGCTTGAGAACCGAACAAAATTCTGAGAAAATACGCACTTTTCCAGGGCGTGCCACGTGCGAACCATCCACCCCCCGGGACTCGAACCTCGACACTGCACGTGCCCGTGACGTCATCAACACCCTGCGAAAATTTCAGCCCAATCGACCGCACCGTTTGACCTGTGCACGGCGTCAAAGCACCCCTCTGCACGGTGCAAACAGATACACAGACAGACAGAGTTTCATTTCACAAATAGTATAGTAGACAAGTGGCTGCGCCACTTGCTTCGCGGCGTAGCCATAAAATGCGGCAGCAGCCAATTTGCTTTCGAACGGTGTGTGATTTAAATTGATCTGTCGTCTGGAAGCAGAGATATGGACGGAAACGTGCAGAGGAAAATTTTGAACATAATAATTAGTTGGATGAAATTTGGGTCATACGGGATCAAGTCAGGTCAAGTTGGTCATCCCCGGTCACACTGGGTCAGGTCAGGTCATCTTCGGTCAGGCCAGGTCGTATAGGTCACCACTCACCACGTCACATTGGATCGGCCTGTACCACACTTCTACTACTTCTACCCCTACCCCTACCACTACTCCTACCACTACCTCTACCACTACCCCTACCACTACCACTACTACAACTCCTACCACTACCACTACCCCTACCCCTACCCCTACCACTACCCCTACCCGTACCACTACCCATACCACTACCCTACCACTACACCTACTCCTACCACTACCACTACCGCTACCCCTACCACTACCACTATCCCTACCACTACCCCTAACACTACCCCTAACACTACCCCTACCCCTCCCACTACTACTACCCCTACCACTACCCCTACCCCTACCACTACCCTACTACTACTCCTACTACTACCCCTACCACTACCCCTACTGCTACCCATAACACTACCCCTACCACTACCCCTAATACTACCACTACCCCTACCGCTACTCCTACCAATACTACTACCACTACACTACCACCACTACTACTGGGTCATGTGAGGTCACAGATTATCATATAAACTGATGAACTAAAAAAAGAGTCCCCAACCGTGCTCCTTCTCGTGTAATTCCATTATTCTTTATCATATTTGGTGGAAATAGCGCCTTGTGACGAATGTGGCGCGTTGCGACAAACGTGGCGCATTTATAATTGTCATTTTGTCATGCATCCTTCTACCGAATTGCACGTTTATCGGACCATATTTGACAAACTTGTGCGATTTGCGGCAAAAAATGGCAGCTCGTGACAAATGTGGCGCACTACGGCAAACGTGGTGCATTCGGTTAAACGCATTGAAAACTGTCTTTATTTAACGAAAATCAACACCTTCATTCGCCTCTGTTTATCAAAATAAATAGGGGAAAGTGGGGTAAGACGGTCAAGGTAGGTAAGACGGGCACCCCCTCTGCAGACCAAACCAATAGCGCTACGAGCGAGAAAAATTAGGACCAGAATAGCCTTTCCCACTACACACCGCCATTGAAGTCTGGTGAATTTGTGTTCGGTCAATAATCTTTTATTTTGATTTCTTTAAAACACTCATTTCATTGAAAACATTCATAATGTATTGTGCAAGCTTTTGTGTGCAGCACTATAGAGTTAAAAACTGGCAATCACTTGTGGCACACTCATATGCCTCCAGTGTTCATTCACCGCGGATTTGCTTTGTCTGCATCAAATTGTCCACAGAGAAAAATCGTGCTGAACTTCTGACATTGAGTTTGGGGTAAGACGGGCAACTATGAATCCGATGGGTCTGTAATGGTAAAAATATTTTTGTTGCTGTAGGAAAAAAGAAGCATTTCTGATAAGAATATGTTCGATTCCGATACTCACAGACATGTTAGCAATATTCCTTCGGCACAGTTTATTCTCGAATAATGAATGTGAAAAACGGCTCTACATGGCTTCTGAACTAGGGCCTATATACGAGTATACGCCTTCTGCACGAATCTCGTATACTGCCATTTCCGAAGCACTTGAGACCAACGAGCGACTGTATCAATGCGGCTAATCTCGGGCATTTGCTGCGAGCTGTGCTGGTCGGTGAAAGAAGCTGGCCGTCTTGCCCTACCCATGTGACCGTCTTACCCCATGGAGTGGGGTAAGATGGGTTTTTGCAAGGTTTTGCAAAAATAGCTGCAGTTTATTTGTTGAGTCAGGTCTAAGTCTCATCTTCTGGCAAATGGAAGTAAAATGTCTGTAAAAGGTTTTCACTCAGTTTCCCGTTTCTATGATGTTTCTAACCGGCCGAAAAATGGCTCCAAAGTTAAGGTGCCCGTCTTACCCCACTTTCCCCTAACTTGCCAATCTGCAAATGAGAGGCACCCGCCGCCGATCGTCATGCATTTTAGTTGCAAAGTCCATCAAACCCGGCTGCCGATGCCTTGAAGACCGAGCAAATTTGTGAAGAAATACGCACTTTTCCAGGGCGTGCCACGTGCGAACCATCCACCCCCCGGGACTCGAAACACGACACTGCACGTGCGCGTGACGTCATCAACACGTCGCGAAAATTTCAGCCCCATCGACCGCACCGTTTGACCTGTGCACGGCGTCAAAGCACCCCTCTGCACGGTGCAAACACACAGACAGACAGAGTTTCATTCTACAAATAGTATAGTAGACAAGCGGCTGCGCCACTTGCTTCGCGGCGTAGCCACAGAATGCGGCAGCAGCCAATTTGCTTTCGAACGGTGTTTGATTTAAATTGATCTGTCGTCTGGAAGCAGAGATATGGACGGAAACGTGCAGAGGAAAATTTTGAACATAATAACTTAGTTGGATGAAATTTGGGTCATACGGGATCAAGTCAGGTCAAGTTGGTCATCCCTGGTCACACTGGGTCAGGCCAGGTCACCTTCGGTCAGGCCAGGTCGTATAGGTCACCACGTCACATTGGATCGGCCTGTACCACACTTCTACTACTTCTACCCCTACCCCTACCCCTACCACTACTCCTACCACTACCTCTACCACTACCCCTACCTCTACCACTACCCCAACTCCTACCACTACCTCTACCACTACCCCTACCCCTACCCCCACTACCCTACCACTACCCCTACCCCTACCACTACCCCTACCCTACCCTACCCCTACCACTACCCCTACCCCTACCACTACCCCTACCCCTACCACTACCCCTACCCCTACCACTACCCCTACCACTACCCCTGCTACTACCCCTGCTACTACTACTACCCCTACCACTACCCCTACCTCTACCCCTACCATTACCCCTACTACTACCCCTACTACAACCCCTACTACTACCCTTACCACTACCCCTACCACTACCCCTACTACTACCCCTAACACTTCCCCTACCACTACCCCTAATACTACCACTACCCCTACATATACTACTACCACTACATCTTCCACTATCACTGGGTCATGTGAGGTCACAGACTATCAGATTAACTGATAAACTAAAAAAGAGTTCCTAACCCTTCTCCTACTCGCGTCATTCCATTATTCTTAATCGTATTTGATAGAAATGGCGCCATGTGATAAATGTGGCGCATTGCGACAAAAGTGGTGCATTTGTAACTGTCCTTTTGTCATGCATCCTTCCACCGAATTGCACGTTTATCGGACCATATTTGAAAAAGTTGTGCGATTTGCGGCAAAAACGGCACCTCGTGACAAATGTGGCGCACTACGGCAAACGCGGTGCATTTGTGTAAGCGCATTGAAAACTGTCTTTATTTACCGAAAATCAACACCTTCATTCGCCTCTGTTTATCAAAATAAATAACTTGGCCAATCTGCAAATGAGAGGCACCCGCCGCCGATCGTCATGCATTTTAGTTGCAAAGTTCATCAAACCCGTCTGCCGATGCCTTGAAGCCGGCTTGAGAACCGAACAAAATTCTGAGAAAATACGCACTTTTCCAGGGCGTGCCACGTGCGAACCATCCACCCCCCGGGACTCGAACCTCGACACTGCACGTGCCCGTGACGTCATCAACACCCTGCGAAAATTCCAGCCCAATCGACCGCAACGTTTGACCTGTGCACGACGTCAAAGCACCCCTCTGCACGGTGCAAACAGATACACAGACAGACAGAGTTTCATTTCACAAATAGTATAGTAGATTAGGTATATTTGATAGCTTTACGAGCTCCAATGACTTCAAATGACCTTCGTGGCTTTAAATGTTGACGCATTGTACGGTTGTAGGTACCTATGTTGTCACGCGAAGTCCAAAATGCAACAATATACACTTCTCATGAGGACTACGTAGGCGACACCGACACAGCACAGGATTAAAATACAGAACTTTTATAAACGGGTTTTTGTTGTATTCCTAGAATTAAATGCTTATGTTCCGGTAACATTTCATAATCCAAGAAGGGCATGATGAGTCTTTATTTTACGTATTTGATGTTGGATCGTAGCTTCATTTTTGATGCGCTAAAATCCGTTTTCAGATTGAGTGTTGAAGTCGTATCACAGTGAAATGAGTTGATAAAATGTCTTTATTGCGTTAATGCACGTTGTCTCTCTGATAAAACATATACCGTATGTACTGAGGACGTCACCCAGTTGATATACCGTCGCTAATCGCGCCGTCCAAAGGTAACGGCCCACCGACGTGACGTCACCGCCGGTAATGCATTAGCGACACTACAATCCTATCGCACACTCGAGGCATCAATCACGGGCACCATCAGCCGAGTCGAGGCTGCTCAAGAGTTCAAACAAAGACAAGACAGAGGGGCGCACGACAGGAAGCAAGGGGGTTCCCATCCGATCGGTCCGAACAGTTACCAGCAGAATGTAATGGCGCGCGTGCAAGCAAACAAAATACTTTACTGAACGATAAAAAACGGAACAAAGTAGGTGCTGTTCGTTTGACCGTCTTACTCTCTTGCCCTCAGGTTGCATTTCGGCACCGCGGCGACCATACAGTCGGGTCTTCACGAGCGTCCTGTGCTGAGTCTCGGGCCGCGGCGACGGGCCCCAGGGGCCAGAGGAAGCGGCCATGGTGTCCAGTGGGAGTCGATACAGTCTCCATGACGACGACGAATCCGAGATCGACGAGACCGACGAGCATGCCCCGCTGCAAGAGTGAGTACCGAAGTATTGATCTCGAAATAGATCTCAGCGGGCATGACTGGTAACCATGAAATCTAGACCGATAGATGCGATGAGTGGGAATGCATATGTGATAAATATTATTAGTCTATATGCGCTGCCCAATATCCATGTCTATGTTGATTTACCTTGTATATGGTTTATAGTTTACTGGCCAACAAAGGCAAAAAAGCACAGCGATAACTGTAAGTCGGTGGCAGGCGTTCCTACGAGCGGTAAAAATCGCCAAGTTAGCGGGCGAAATGGAGCGGAGGGTGGATAAGGGGATTTAGTCGTCAATCTGAGAAAGCCGATAGCCGTACCATTAAGTCCGATAGATTAGCTGTTCGGTAGCTGTGCCACGATCAGGCTGATGATAGCGGATAGCGCCGATAGCGGATGTTCAGACAACCGTCTGTACCGATAAGCACAAGCTCGACTGCACTCACTGAACATTTCTCTGTTTAAAAGCGTGTTCTTTGTAGTACCCATAGCTACAATTTTGATAAATCAAGGACGAAATGAGTTTTCGATAGTTTTTCATTCACAACATTTAGGTAAAGTATATCAATATTCAATGGTATGATGATACTCGATGAACCGTTCGCAGGAGGTAGAACCAATTAAAAATATTTTGGACCACAAACAAGCGACCGCCACGATGATCCCTACCGTGTACCCGTGCAAAGTGAGATCCCCTACTGACTTGTGCGGACCACCCTATAGCACACATCTCACAGTCGCGTGGTAATAGTGCAGCCGGTCCGGTGCCGCGGATGTGGGACCTTTTGAAAGTGTATTTGAAGCTCAACATGCCAGCTAGACAGCTACCTGTGTTGCCAGAAAACAATGTTGTTCATGACGATTCGCCGGAAATATAGGGCTCTGCCAGAAAAAAGGAAGTTATCCATCCAGATGAGAGGCAGCCCCGTTGGTCGCTGATTGTTGGACTGTTAGAGGGAGCCGAGCTTCAGCCTGGTTAACAATTCAGCTGTCTGTCGGCGCTGACGACCACGTGGCTAACAATGGCCGTGGGCGCTGCTCGTTCACAGTGGAGAGGAGGAGCCGCCATGGTGGAACATTTTCCGCATGGTGCCCATCGAGGAGGAGACGGGATCGGCCGTGGAGCACCCCTTCTACGAGGCGTCCATCAAGGTGCTCAAGGTAGTCGTCTACTTCCTGACGTTCGGCATCGTGCTGGGCGGCTGCATGGTGGCCAAGGGCACTATGCTCTTCATGACAGCACAGCTCAAGATGGACAAGAAACTGTCGTATTGCGACAAAAACAGCGGTGAGTGAGACTCCGAATCACGATAGAAATGTTCGTAATCGTGTTTCCCGCAACTAAGCATTGCTTGGTCTCCGAAACAAAATAACGGCATTCTATTATATACTCGTACTTCTATAGTAGCGTTTATCTAATAAGCGGTGTAGAGAGGAAGACTGTGTCGATTTACAAACAGACAGTCCGCAGCGGACATGCTGGCAAACGTTTTTCAGCAATCCAGCGATGCTCAAGTCTGAAGATGACCTTGCCTCCCACAACACTAGAAACAGTTTGGCACACGCGCGTATTCCTACCAGTGAGTGTTGTGTTTGCTTTTTCAGGCCTGGGTCGTTCGTGGAGTGTGGAGATTCCGGAGATTGAGAAGGTGGCCTGGACCTGGTGTCTGTTCCTCGCTTTCACTGTTCCCGAGGTTGGGACTTTCGTGCGATCGGCGAGGCTCTGCTTCTTCAAGGTCAGTCGCATAAAGATAAAACGCTCCTAACAGTTCCGTCAAAATATATACCACACAAAATGACAAATTCCTAACAGATATCAGTCCAGCCAATAGATGATTCAACTGAGTTTAAAATGACATCAAAATACCGAAGACCTTGTCCGGACATATGTTTGCACACAACGCTTTGATGCCCTCATTTAAATGCAGCAACAAACTGATGCTTTACTTCCCAGTTGCGCATTGTTCCCACATTACAAAAAGGCTATGTCCCACAATGCCTTCATGTCAGTCTCAAGCACATCCCACCTTTCCCTCTGATCACTATGTCGACACCTCAGCCAGTCACCTGACGTGCCCGGTGTCTGGGACAGACGCTGAAGCGGCCGACGCTGGCCGAGCTGGCCACGGTAGCCGGTCTGGAGAGTCTGCACACGGTCGGCGTGGCCATCCTGGTGTACGCCGCGCTGCCCGAGCTCGACTCGGTGCGCGCGCTGATGCTTACCAACTGCGTCTGCCTGGTGCCCGGTCTGCTCGGTGGGTGCGAGCGTAACGCTGACAATCTCACTCGCTTTCCTTTAACAGCATCAGAACGCAGGCATGCATGGGTCGTGAACGTGCGTAGACTGCTCAAACATATAGACAAACACATTAAATAATGGTGGGCTTAAAGAGCATCTTCAAACACTTTGAGATGAAACCATGCGTGATGCCTATCTCTAGCTCGGTTGGTAGGCAACGGACTCCGGGTGGTTAGAGCCCGGGATAGAGACGGTCCGGAGCTCGATATTTGAGACTCCTGACGGGGATGGTCTGCGGTTGGTGGGAGCAACCGCAGCCAGTTGAAGTCAGTTAAGTGGGACAGGCCGTGTCCGGCTTTGATGGCGTATGAATTATCCCTTTACACGGCATTGCGCGATGGGACGGTAGGTAACGGCTTACGCAGTACGCAGCAAGCTCTGCTAAGGAATCCGTACATTCCAATATTCGATCTCAATTCGAAATAAAATAAAAATGAAAAAGAATAAGTTATAGACGCCGACACAGCCCAAAAATTGCATACATTCTCTCAGCAAGTCATTCCTGTCGGCAGTTGCCTCATCCCCTGCTACATAAATACCGTTCCAGTGGCAGAGTACGTACCATCGGCTGACTACTGATTGTCCTCGCCCTCGCCGGCCGGCAGGCATGATCTCGCGGCACCCTGAGGAGCCGCACAGGGTGCTGAAGCTGTCGATGGACGCGGTGGCGCTGCTGCTGCAGGTGACCGGCTGTATCGTCTGGCCGGTGATCGAGGCCGGTCGCGGCAACTACACGGCCGCCTGGGCCATCCCCAGCGCGCTGGTGCTCACATCGGTCGGCTGGTGGGAGAACTTCGTCACCGAAAAACGGCCCGTCGAGCGCCGCAAGAAAGGCGAGGAGTTCACCATCTTCGAGAGCAGACCCGAGGGCGATGACGAGTCGGGCGAGACGGGCTTCGCGGTTGGTGAGTTAGCAACGTCAGGGACATGAGTCATAACACGGACCTCTCCGATAAATCTGGCATATGAAACATTTATTGATGTGTTAAAATTGGTCAAAACCCGCAATCTGCAGTAGTAATATGCAGTTAATCTATGGTGTGGCATTTTTGCCAGGTTTGCTTTGATTTTTTCTAACAGAATCATTGTAGTGACACATGCAAATTGCGCAACGTCCGTACTCCGTGCCCAGTTCGAGAAAAATATGAAAGATTTTGCCTTTTGAATAACAAAGCAATGAAGCGTGTACAGTTCTTTCCTTTCTCCGCGGGGCAAAGCAGCGTCAACGCTCTCCAACGTCGTTTCATCTTCCCACAGGATTCTTGACATTCTTCCAGAACCTTAAGTGGCGCTTGAATAAGACTCGCTACGTCACCTACTTCTTCGTGTCAGTGTGGAAAGTCGCGGTGTTCTTCGGCATGATGGTCCTGCTCAGTTACTTCCGCCTGGAAGACCTGCAAGGTCTGTTCAGAGACATCAAGCCCAGCTTTGCCAACCATACGCTAATTGTCAACGAGGTAAGCATTTTGAATCCTTGTCGTCCTTGTGAGGTGAGCATTGTGTCGCACAACCGCCGAACTTCTTTGGTAAATCTCCGTTCATGATACCTGCTTCAGACTCCCCCTTGTTGGCCTTATTCCCTGAGTTCGTTTAAACATATATGAACTAAGCAGCGTCAATATAATATCTATAAATAACATAACATAATAAATATAACATAACAGCACAGTTCATAAAACATCACTTAGTAATGCCCATTAAACTGTTTTTTTTTTTGCGAATAGAAACACCCCATTTCGCCTTCAGACTGGAGGATCGCTCAACAACGACCACTCGGATGCCACAGCGTTCTCCAGCGAGTTCATGGAAACCAAGCCGATCGAATCCAAATGGGCCACGCCGGCCTACGTCTGGCTCGTGCAGCTGTTCGCCGCCTATCTGGCCTACATCACAGGCAAGCAATCTTTACCCTTTACTACATCACATAAAATGTTCTGCTGGAAACGATTTACAACGCTGCAGCATGCCTGACTATCCGATGTTCCCAGTTCATATAAAATTCCGGGAAATGGTTCTATTCTACATTTATGCACCTTATAATAAGATATTCGTGAATGCTGATTTAAACAGCGCAGCGGACGATGTAGCACAGCAGCCCCAATTGACGTGGTAACATCCCGCTTTGCCACCGCAGGCAAGTTCGCGTGCAAGATATGCATCCAGCCGTTCAGCTTCTCCCTGCCCGTGAGCCTGGCGGTGCCGTGCAGCCTGTCACTGCTGCTGCTCTTCTGCGGAATGCGGGCCGATGACGCGTGCTGTTTCAACGACTCCATACCCAGCTACCTGTTCTTCGAGTGCCCGAGCGGTGACTACATTGACTCGTTCATGACGGAAGACGTGAGTGTTCTGGTGACATTAAAACCGGTGTTAACGATGGGATATAAATGTTTTTCATTGCACGCAGTGAAATTGTCAAGACGCGCAATTTTTTTTGGGGGGGAGGGGGGTAGCGAGACCCTTTCAGTCCCATAAGACCATTTCAGAGCCGGAGGAATGATAGGAATTGGGGAGAGATATTGATCTGGGCAGGCACCCTAGGGAGTCGCCGGGGTTGAGCCCGTCCGTTAGGACAGGCTTCCCAGTCCCCTAAGCACTCCCTGCACCCGGCTACGGATGGCTCCCTCAGGAGCTGCGGTGCGCTCCAAGGGAGCAGCTTGCATGGGAATTGGGATAAAATATGGAACTTGAGTGCTGGTAGGAAACATATGCATATCGGACATAACCACGGTTTATCAAAACCAATATAGACAAAAATAGGTATAAGTGCTCTACGGAAGCTGATGACGACCTAACCATCTATGTCGTTGTTCCAGATGGTGTGGATTTGGGCCATGTGGCTGCTCTCTCAGGTGTGGATAACGACGCACATCTGGTTCCCGACCAGCTTCCGTTTGGCGCCCACCGAAAAGCTGTTTGTCACACCCATGTATAACGCGCTGCTCATCGACCAGTCGCTGGCGCTGAACCGGAAGCGCGATGAGCAGCTGGGACTCGTCGGAGAGGTACGCCAAGGACGCTCAACGGCACATGCTAGAGCGGTAATTTCACACCCTGAGTGATTATTTTATGTATCGAAGTACAAATCCAAGGGCCTTTCACCGAACAGTTCACCGATGCTTCGCGTTTTCATTTCATGAATAGCGAAATGGGCTAACTTGTTTTTTCTGCCCTCAGGGTGTAGACATTGAGGACACGATGGAACGCCGCCCGGACGACGGTATGGACAGCGTCTCCACCCGCTCAAACAACGAGGAGGAGTCCGCGGTGCGCCACAGCGACCACATCACCCGCATCCTGGCGTGCGCCACCATGTGGCACGAGGAAAAGAGCGAGATGCTTCTGATGCTGCAGGCCGTGGCACACATGGACGCAGACCAGTCGGCGCGCCGCTGTGCTCAGAAGTACCTCCAGATCGTTGACAAGGACTACTATCACTTCAAGACTCACATCTTCTTCGACGACGCGTTCGAGATCTCCGATGACGAGACTGAAGAGATGCAGGTGGTGAACCGCTGGGTGAAACAGCTGTGCCATTGTATTGAGGAGGCCTGCTCCAACGTGCATGGCGTGGCACTTGCTCTTCCACCGCCGGTGAAGACGCCGACGCCCTACGGAGGCAGGCTCATCTACACGCTTCCCGGCAAAACTCAGATCGTCGTCCATCTGAAGGACAAATCGCTGATTCGCCACCGCAAGCGCTGGAGTCAGGTGATGTACATGTACTACCTGCTTGGCTTCAACCTCATGGAGCAGCCCATCGACCCAGAACGGAAGGAGGTGATCGCTGAGAACACCTACCTCCTCGCGCTGGACGGAGACATCGACTTCCTGCCGGACGCCGTGAAGCTGCTCGTGGACCTGATGAAGAAGAACGCGAACCTGGGCGCCGCGTGCGGCCGCATCCACCCCGTGGGCACCGGACCCATGGTGTGGTATCAGCTGTTCGAGTACGCCATCGGCCATTGGTTCCAGAAGGCCACCGAGCACATGATCGGCTGTGTGCTCTGCAGTCCTGGCTGCTTCTCCCTGTTCCGTGCCCGCGCTCTGATGGACGACAACGTGATGAAGACCTACACGACGCCGGCGTCTGAGGCCCGCCACTACGTGCAGTACGACCAGGGAGAGGATCGCTGGCTGTGCACCCTGCTGCTGCAGCGAGGCTACCGCGTCGAGTACTGCGCTGCGTCGGATGCCTACACCCATGCTCCAGAAGGCTTCAACGAGTTCTACAACCAGCGCCGTCGCTGGGTGCCCTCGACCATGGCCAACATCCTCGACCTGCTCGCGAGTCACAGCCGGACTGTCAAAGTCAACGACAACATCTCCACCCTGTACATCATGTACCAGGTAGGTCATTCAGCATGCATTGTAGCTAGTCCGTAAGGTGTCAAACCCGATACGACACAGGTTACCGTGGTTTCCGCACAACGAAAAATTATTTTACATTTTACATCATTACGACGTTCAGGGTGTGCTGACATTCACTTGAAAAACAAAATCTCAAACAATGAAACTAAACAGTTATCTATCACAGCACGGTTGGAAGTCTTACGGGTGCTAGCCAAACAATAGTTACGATCGCGGACCTGCGGGGACCTGGAGTTATGTATCATGCTTGGAAGTCATCTGATTTCCATCGCCAGGTGATGCTGATGGTTGGCACGGTGCTCGGACCAGGAACCATCTTCCTCATGCTCGTCGGATCGTTCAACGCCGCCTTCGGTATCAGCAACTGGGACTCCCTGATCTACAACTCGATTCCGGTCTTCATCTTCATGTTCGCCTGCATGACAATGAGCTCAAAGATACAGGTGAGGCTAGTTTTTGTGCTGATGGCTCGCATATTTAATCTGTAATCCCCAAACAACTGAAAAGAGCACGCTAGTTATCACCTATGGACTAAGTGATTTGTTGACCGAACTGTGCGCCCTTTCAGCTGATGATAGCCCAGCTACTGACAGCGGTGTACATGGTCGTCATGGTAATCGTCATCATCGGAATGGCACTGCAATTCGCAGAGGAGGGCTTGGAGTCACCATCAGCCATCTTCTTCATGGCCACCATGGGGAGCTTCGTCGCCACAGGCGAGTGGCAATGTGTGCAGTCACATGCAATACAATTAGTCCTTTTCGGCAATGAACCTCGCGAGTCTGCAATACGTAGCATTAATCTTCATACCGGACCGAAGTCGGGTCATCACCGACACTTTCTTCATTCGTAGGATCTAATAAGTGATCAGTACGAGCTGAACGTCGTGGTGCTTCCGGAACCTATCTCACATACCTGACATCTAAATGTTAATGCGATCATGGCAGCGCGACTGCTCCACAAAGCGTTTGGATCTGTTCGGCCCTTAACTGACATAGACAGAGTAAAACGTTCCTCGGCACGGAACTGTGCGTTTACCATCCCCCTGCCCGCACCAGCGCTGCTCCATCCGCTCGAGTTCTACTGCCTGCCGGCGCTGGTGGTGTACTACATCACCGTGCCCAGCATGTACTTCCTGCTCATCGTCTACTCCTTCACCAACATGAACAACGTCACCTGGGGAACGCGCGAGGTCGCCGTCAAGACCAGGAAGTCCAAGGAGGCAAGTGAAATCACGCTCAATGTTCTTTTTATCAAAATTCTCTCCGAATGGATGAATGGTGGTTATGGATCGGGTGCCCCACTAAGCAGTGCTTGTGCTCAAACGTTCGCGACAACGGACGAGAGGGTTCAGGGTCATGAAAGTATGAATAGCTGGAGCCCATTAGCTTCAGAACTAGATAAGTATTATCGGGTCCACGACTAATTATCTGTGCGAAGAAAAATACTTTGGCGATCCCCTGGGTAAAGATAACCGAGGAACGTTATGAGCATTGGACAATTAACGTCCGATCATAGGGACCAATAAACATTTCTTGTCGCATAAATCCCTACTGTGTAAGGTGTTTCAACGATTCCAATCAGTTAGACGCTATCGCTATTTCCTTCTCACTAACGTAGGAGCAAGAGGCAGAGAAGAAGGCACTGGAAGCCGCAAAGAAGCAGCCGGGAGGCATCATGGGCTTCCTCAGTCAGTTCAACAGCGGCGCCAAGGAGGAGGAGGGCTCCGTGGACTTCTCACTCGGAAACGTGTTCCGCTGCATGTGCTGCACATACCCCAAGGCCAACGACGAGCGTGAACAGCTGAAACGCATCGCTGACTCTATCGACAACATCAACAAGCGAATGGACTCTATTGAGGGGTACGTCATACGAGAGTATTCTGGAGTTGGTTCCTTTACCTGAAGATTATCTTAAGATTTAAAATAGTACAGTTTCTATCCGGAACACGGCGAAGGACTAATATGACAACTTCTTTCGAAGTGTTAAATCAAATTTAAGTATGTCGTATGTGATGAGCTGTAAGATGCCTATTTCGAGAAAGGCGCACACATTTTCACAGCTCAGATTGCCCTGTGAATGCGTTACGCTTGTTTGCGTTGTTGCCAGCTCCGATACGTAACTTGTCCTTCTGTTGGCTCAGAGGCGGCCTGGGCCGTCGCCGCACCACCAGCCGCAGCTCGGTGCGCAGCGCGATGAGTGCCATCAAGGAGTCTGCCGGGGACGAGACAGAAGGAGACACCTCCGATGACCTCAGCGCCGCCGAGAGCGAGGGTGAGAACGCAACGGTCGCATTCGGTGGGCCTTTCGCGCGACGGGACGAGACATTCAGACAGTTTTCATCTCCAGTGACTATGTTAACTTCATGGAAATCGGCGTTACATTAACAGTCCGTCTTCGCTGCAAAGCTCGCTTCCTGGAACTATAAGAACGGTGCATTACCACGTACTTGGCCACGCTGTTTTCAGAGGACGGAGGATCGTGCCTACGGCAGTGTTACTTAGTATGTAATTACCATCTCGTCTGTTTAAAATCAAAGTCCAGCAGTGTTTGTGAAGTGCATGATACATTTCATGCCGCTCTTCATCGAGAGTGAGTCATAATTCAGCTCACGACACAATAGTAAGATCATAGCCAGAAAGTAGGTTATAAGGCATCAAATATTATTACTCTCAACGACCGATCCTAACACCGAGTCACTAAGCAGCCCTCCGTCGACTAATAAGTGTAGGTTTGACTGCTTTGTTTCATGTGTTGCAGAGAAAATCGTCACGAAGAAGAGGGACCTTCTGAGGAACCCGCTATGGATAGAAGACGAAATGTTTGCTGACAAGGGGAATGTTGAACTGCTTTCAACAAAGGAGATCGATTTCTGGAACGACCTGATCAAAGCGTACCTCTTCCCATTGATTGAAGATAAGGCAGAAAAGGTAGAGACGCATCACACAACTTACGGTCCTTGTTGCTATCCAAATAATAAATGAAGCGAAATATTGTTTCGGTTGAAACCTACCCTGCATGACGTGACGCCGTAGAATCTCCAGTGGCATGTCATCGTCATCTGATGACGTTTAGCAAGTAGTAAGTACAGTAATTGGAGTTAGCAGGACAGTTGTGTTACGCTTTGTCAAAAACCACACACGCCGTGCGGGCTGGCCTGTCCCTGTAGAGTTTAGACCGTAGAGGTGCTCCTAGCGCGTGACTACCACCCTATGCCCGTACCTCAGGCCCGGATCGCCACCGAACTCGAAGAGCTGCGCTCCAAAGTCTGCCTCTTCTTCTTCATGATCAACCTGGTGTTTGTGGTGGCCATCTTCAACCTGCAGCTGCACCAGGACGAGCTGCACCTCAACTGGCCCTTCGGCGCCATGCACGAGATCACTTACTCGGAGGATGCCAGCGGCAGATCGGTACGGACGGGCGGGCGGGCCCATCGGGACCGGTCACGGCGTCTATGGCGGGGGAGGGCGCTTCGTCCCCATTTTAGTGCGAGGGAAGAGATGCTGGGTCAGTCTTGAACACACCTAAAAGCGACTCCCGACTCGCAAATGACACCAGTCACAATCTGAACCGTCACAAATGGCCCCAGACAATCGTCATGGATGACGAGTGCCCACCATGCTTATTGCTTATACCTGACAAACACGTCACAAGTCTCAGACCCTGCCCTCCTTTGGAAAATTATTAGGTTCGCGATATGTTCAGTGATCGTAACTTGTTTCTGTTGCCTTCTCTCCTCAGATCAAGATCGCTATCACATACCTTCAGCTGGAACCGATCGGCTTCATCTTCGTGCTCTTCTTCGCGGTGATTCTTCTGATCCAGTTCACTGCCATGCTGTTCCACCGATTCGGCACCATCTCTCAGATCCTCTCACTGGTGACGCTCAACTGGTGCAGCAGCAAGGTGGGTCACAGGGCGAGCGGATCCCTCCCTTCCGATGTGATGGTCATACGAGTGACGGGAACAGGAATAATGAATTTGGTTCAAAGTTCAAACTATGCCCGCATAATAAGATGTTGCCACACGTAGCTATGGGAGGTGGTAAGAGTCCAGTGTAGGTGGACGGTTACCATCGACAGCGCAACAGTCCTGGGTGAACCCCGCTTTAGCTTGGTCGGCAGTAGTTGTAGCCAGGGTAGGTATACGAGCTAGGCTAGGTATAGCGAGCTAGGCTCGTATGTGGCAAGTTGCAAATCTGGCATTGGCAAATCTAAATACCTGCATAACAATTAAAACATGTCAAATGCCTAAGACTTGACATTTTGATAGGATACATTGATTGCTGCGGCTAGTTGAGAGCCATCTCCCATAGCTTTCAGTCGCGCCCCTTCATCGCGAAAATTCATGACACCTGATCCGGAAGCTAACATCAATGAATACTATGCATACAATGATGGTATAGTCTTCCTCTGACGCCCATGGTCTCCGCCCCTCTGCAGAAGGAACAGAGCAGCACCGACCTACTCATGAAGGAGGGCATCAAGATGGTCACCCAGATGCAGAAGGCCAGCGTGCGGCAGGCATCCGTCTCGAGCGGTGAGGGCGGCGGCCGCCAGCTCGACCGCAGGAAGACCATCAGCAGACTCGCGGACGAGAAGCGCAAGTCGCGCAAGATCACCTTCTCGCTGGACGACAACTTCAAACAGACGCTGGAGGACCTGGATGAGGTCGGAGAAGCCGGTAAGCGTGACGTGACAGCTATTGCTAAGACAAGGCTGATGCCGTGCGAGAGCATGTTATAATGCGCAGCAATTGACGATGTGTGATCAAGTTTGAAATATTGCCACGAGAAGCCCACGTTAAATCATAAATGTATAACTGATTTCGTCAAGCTGAAAAGGACGCCTATTGCAGCTCACCGGGACTGATTCCCTCCGTTCCCTTGCAGCCGGCGGCCGACTCACCAGCGCCAACCTGCGCATGAGCATGAACAAGAGGCGCGCCACCATCAAGGCCATCCAGGACCGTCGCAAGTCGGTGGCGGAGCACCGGCGCATGTCGCGCATGAACTCCATGTCGGGAGCCGCAGTAAGTACTGCCATTACGGAACCGCGACATCACGTAGCGCTTAGTCGCAAAGTTATCCTACGCGTAACACCGATTGTGGATTGCTCTTGATCGTCAATACATACATACATACATACATACATACATACATACATAACACGTTCAGGCCAATGAAGCTGGCAAATCGGGTCAAAAGACCTCGACAAGGATGAGATTCGAACTCACGCGGGGAGACCCCATTGGATTAGCAGTCCAACGCCTTAACCACTCGGCCACCTTGTCTTGGCAATCGAATGTTAAAATACAGCTTTATATTCCAATGGTACTTTCAGCTATTATCCGGCTCATGTTTCACTATGTTATGTAAATGTTTTGTCGTTGCGTAACTAAATAGAATGCATACCTAACCTATCCACAACCCGAGGCATATCCAGCTCTATGGAGTGGCATTCCATGGTGCTGCCCTCTACGGAGCATTTAACCCCGACACCTGGCGGATATTTAGGTACCTATGTATAGGTATAGGCATTGCCGAGCTCTTCCATTCGAAAATTGACGATACTGCAGCTTCCGCTTCCCGATCCAGCCATTCCCACAGTTTCAAAATATTGCTTCTTCAAAGTGTCCCTCACTCAGGGTAGCCTCGTACCACTACCCAGCCCCCATGGAAACAAAGGCGAGTTACAGTTACTAGTTAGCCTACAGCCTTCAGCACAGCTTGCACAGCCTTCAAACTGAAACACAACCTTCAGCTGCCGCGTGACGAGCCGGCCTGTCCCCGTTGCAGATGCGGTCGCACGTCTCGACCCCGTCGACGAGCAGCCAGCAGTACCCGCTGGCGCCGTACACACGCACCTCACACGACGGCGGCTACGACAACGGGGTATTCCAGGACTCTGGGGAGGACTCTGACTACGACCGGCCGCAGCGGGCGTGAGCGGTCCGGAGTACGGACCCGACGGCCGCGGCCGGCACCCGCCGCATGGAATACTGAACGATTATACGGCAACTGATGGAGTGATGGAGTAGAGAACGGCGGGTGTGAGCGGTCTCGGCCCGGAGACCGACACCCGCCGCAGGGAGTACGGGCCGATTATACGGCACTCTGGTGAAGGACTGGAAGACAGCGGGTGTCCTGTCAGTGGACGGTTGGTTGTCCGGTGCAGGACGCATAGCGCGCACGGGTGCATACTATGATGTGCAAATGATGGTGCTATTGGTGAAATCGACCACCACTTACGGAAATGCATCACATGCAATATTGCATGGGCATCAGTTATGATAGAGGACTTGTGAAAATTTTCAAAGCCTTTGTATCCCGGGTACTATGCAAAACTACGAATAAAAATCCTTACAGTTATGCCTAGGCTATTTAGCCTGAAAACACCTGAAAACAAAAGGTTTGTCAAAAATATATTTATAGCCTTGTATTTGTGTATAATGAGAAGTTAGAACAATACTTAATTCAGTGTTCATGTTAAATGCAGTAGGTATAACATAAACAAACACTTTATTATGCCGTGTTCTGTCCAATAAAATGGCGGAGAGAAACGACGCGTTTTCGCACCCGTAGGCAAGGGAGTGGGCAGGTATTTATTACTGCATGCCAAATATGAAACCGTTTCATCAAAGTGCATTCTGCTGATACGATAGGTATTCATAGACCCAGGCAGAAAGTAGAAGCCAAAGTTTTCCGTCGTCATTAGCGTTGGGCCTCAGCAGCGGGCTATGCAGAGCGTAATATTGCATCGCGCGCTTTATGTTAAAAACATGAACATTGAAGAAGCATACGCGTATTCTGAATTTATTCACACGTCCGATCGCCGCCTGACACCACGTATCCGACTAGACCTTGATCCATGGATGCAGGAAGCACGACCCCGTACCCAGACGGGACGACCCAGATTTGAACGGAACTCAGATAGCCATACAGACGGTGTTTGTGGTCACCCTCACCCACATTACATCACGTTATCTGGTGATGGGATACGAGTGTGAAGAAGACGATAGTTCCGCGACCAACGCTGAATTGCACCCTATGACCTTTTCAAAGTTGTTTGGAATTCATTTTATCTACCTTTATGAAGTTGTTACCGCGACTAAATAGGTCCTAACTGTAAGAGTTGAGACTGCTGATAACAAAATACTTGAATGTTCGGCATTATTCAATGCCTCACATACATACATCTACTCCTTACAAAGGAAAGCATGTGGCTCACAGCACATCTGCATTACACAGATCATGTCCGTATCCAATATAATTCACTTATCAACACGGCAACGAAAGGACAAAGCGATACCCAGCAGACACTTTTATGAGACCCTTTCACCTGACGCGCCAGACAATCGGAACTGGGGTCGCCCCTGCACGTCATATCGCCGCTACGTGAGGTGTCACTATCAGGCGGCCGTAAGCTGTCCGGCGCGACGGTGGCGGCAGTTTTTTGCAGAACAGTGCCACATGGCAGAGAGCATAGTCACGAGCACGGCGACATCCGGGGACAGCTCGGACCGAGGTCAGTGTCGCAGGGCACCGGCTCGCACGGCGGGCGGGCCACTATCGGTCTGGGAGGGCACCAGCTGCGTCCCGGGGTCCGCCACGACCGCGCTGGCTCAGTCGCCGCCGCCGTCTCAGCCCCGATGGCGCCTCTGCTGCTGCTCCCACTGCTGCTGACCGCGCTGAGCCCGGCGCCGGCCCGAGCCCAGGCGCCGCTCAACCTCACCGTGTACTACGAGGCGCTCTGTCCGGACTCTAAGCACTTCGTGGTCGACCAGCTGGAGCCGCTGTGGCGGAGGATCGGCAGCAGCGATGTGCTCTCGCTGCAGTTTGTGCCATGGGGCAAGGCGTGGGAGCACGAGGACCCGACCGGAGGCGGAGCCTACGTCACCTGTCAGCACGGCCCGGCCGAGTGCTGGGGGAACCGGCTGCACGGCTGCGTGCTGAGCCAGCTGGCCGACGCCGGTCAGCAGCTGGCAGCCGTCAGCTGCCTGATGCGCAACTATCGCTGGCTGCATGCGGCGGCGCCCATCTGTGTGCGCGCCGCCGGCCTCGACTGGCGGCGGGTGGCGCGCTGCTCCTTCTCCGAGAGCGCACTCGCTGACGCGCTGGCGTTCGGCCGGCGCACGCGGCAGCTGCAGCCGCCGCTCACGTTTGTGCCGACCGTCACCGCCGACGGCCAGCAGGACGGCCAGCAGCTGATGCTCTACAACCTCGAGTTCTTTGTGTGCGAGACCTGGCGGATGCGCACCGGTGAGCCGGCGCCCGGCTGTCCGACCGACTCCGCCTGAATGCTGTCACCGCTCGGTGTACGGACCAGAGCAGCACACCGCCGTCACAGCAGCAGCACGTGACTCTGATTGCTCAACTTCATTGGTTGTGACCAATTGGATATTTATCAGCATTTCGTGCATGCATGTCTACTGCCAATCTTCAATGAGACTTCGAATCGGAAGGACAAAAATATACAGCTTGCCTAACAGTTTTTGTTTGGTGAAATTGGTCCCAGACCGAAATTACCGAATAGATTTAGCATGTGTTTTTTAACAAAAATGCATACCTACATTCCTTTACTTGGCGAAGGACAGGTAAGATATGACAGTAGCAGCCTCAGCAGATTTTTAGACGGTCAGAGTTAGCCCTTGCATGTGTGCGGCGTTTGCCAGCTTCTAACGTGTCGGGGGGGGGGGGGGTCGTTTGGACCCCCCCCCCCCCCCATTGCCGTTTGGCCCCTGATCGAGCTAGAGCTTCGCGGAAAAAACGAACGTGTTGCCCGTGACGATAGAAAGCCAATGATACCCAATTTTAAAGGTCCTAGGTCATCGGTTGACCTTCCAGGTCAGGTCAATGACCCAAAAGTCGGGAAAATCGGGACCTATTAGAAAGTCGTTAAGTGTGGCTGCTATGGGGGTTTACGGGGTGCTGATCACGAATATCGTGTTAGTTTTGATCACATGTGATGTCTTTAAGCATTTAGACCAGGTGAGGTCAGGCCAGGTCAACCAGTAGCGGTCGTGACGGGTATTCGTAGTACGAGTTAACCACCTCTGACAGCTTCGTGGCATGTTACGAAGCATAGGCGCGGGAGCCGGGGGGGGGGGCAGTGGGGGCAGCTTGCCCCCCCCCCCCCAACTCTGGGGCCGTGGGGGCGGTGCCCCCACAGCTTTGAGACGGAATACCACATTTTTTTTGCAAATGTTTTCTTTTTTTGTTGAAAAATCCGAGGGGTGAAAAATAAGTGGCCTAAAACCGGTGAGAAACCTAGATTTGGGGGTACCCTAGGTTAATCTCTATTATGGTGTGCCCCCCCCCCAGTCGGAAAGTAGTTCCCGCGCCCCTGTTACGAAGGCATCAAAACTACTTCGTAAATGTTCAAATAGTTTCTAAATTCGAATTCAGCTCCAAAAACTAGCCCAGAAACATGTAAAACTCGAAAAAGTGAACCGAGGTCACCAAAGGTCAATGACCTGACCTGACCTTCAGGTGACCTCGACATCCACCCGAATGCATGGGGGCAACATCAAATCACATGTTTGAACGTTTGAAACCACGAAAAGCTTGCAAACGCGCGGCTAATGCGAGCCGACATACGCCGAATCGCGATTCCGGCCAAACATGGCCTCAAGAAATAGGTCACAGGTCAAAAGTCACTTGGGTCAGGGTCATCAAATATTCAGAGTAGGTGTAAAATTGATCAACTCGAGGGTACTAAAAGTTTCGCCGCGATCGGCCCCTTTTAGCGCGAGTTATTCGCGAAAAACCATAGGGGGGGGGGGTCCATCCGACCCCTCCCCCTCCCCCTCCCCCACCATCCGACATGAGAGGGTTAACATTCAACGCACCAAGACCTTGGTTTTAAAAAATTCGATATAGGTATCTAAAAATGTAGCTACCAGCCTACCCCCCCCCCCCCCCAAAAAAAAAAAACACGCACGCATCGAAGTAGGTATGTCGGACATAATATCCTCTTCATTATAGAGTTCAGTGCCTCTTCCTCTGCTAACCGAAGTCCGAATAAGACTTAGCTTAGCAGGGCCAGGGGATCGGTCCAAATAGACGAAAATGGAAATCAGAGTCAGGGCGTATTTTAACATGTTAACTGGGTCGGCAATTGCCGACCCAGTCACGGAGAATGCCGACCCAGTGACAGCCGTTTGCCGACCCAGTTGCCGCCCCCTCTAGGATGCAGCACGCACATGCAGGCAAGGTGCCGTCATTCATAGTGAGGCTGCTGCCCTCCGAAATGATAATGCCGCCTCTTAAAGTGAAGCAGCCGTCTATAGAAAGTGATGATCCCACAACTCAATGTGACAGTGCCGCCCCTAAATCTGTTAGTAGTCCCACTCAATGTAATGGTGCCGCCCTTCTAAGCATCTGTGGAGCCCCTCAATGTGATGATACCGCCCCTCAAGAAGATGATGCCGCCCCTTTCAGTATCGAAGCGCCCCTCAATGTGATGGTGCCGCCCTCAAAGTGCCGGTGGCGCCCCTGAATGTGATGGTGCTGCCCGCCAACGAGTCGATGGCGCCCCTCAAAATGATGCTGCCGCCCCTTAAAGTGTTGGCGCCGCCCCTTATAGTGTCAGTGACGCCCTTCAAGTGTCGGAGGAACCCACTAATATAATGGTGCCGCCCCTCTAGATATCCACATAGCCCCTCATTGTGATGGAGCCGCCCCTCAAGCAGATGATGCCGCCCCTGAATGTGATGGTGCTGCCCGCCAACGAGTTGGTGGCGCCCCTCAAAATGATGCTGCCGCCCCTTAAAGTGTTAGTGCCGCCCCTTATAGTGTCAGTGACGCTCTTCGAAGTGTCAGAGGAACCCACCAATATAATGGTGCCGCCCCTCTAGGTATCCACATAGCCCCTCATTGTGATGGAGCTGCCCCTCAAGCAGATGATGCCGCCCCTCAAGAAGATGATGCCGCCCCTTTCAGTATCGGTGGCGCCCCTCAATGTGATGGTGTCTCCCTCAAAGTGCCAGTGGCGCCCCTAAATGTGATGGTGTCTCCTGTCAACGAGTCGGTGGCACCCCTCAAAATGATGCTGCCGCCCCTAAAAGTGCTGGTGCCGCCCCTTACAGTGTCAGTGGCGCCCTTCAAAGTTTTGGAGGAACTCATCAATACAATGTTGCCGCCCTCTAACTTTCTGTAGCGCCCCTTCATATACATAATGGTGCCGCTTCTCAAACCATCCGTGGCGCCCCTCAAAGTGATGGTGCCGCCCCTTACAGTGTCGGTGGTGTCTTCTCAAAAGTCAAGGTGCCGCCTCTCAAAGAAATGCTGGTGTCCCTCGAAGTGTCGGAGGCGCTCCTCAATGTCATGTTGCCGCCCCTCAAACCTTCCGTAACGCCCCTCCACGTCATGGTGCCGCCCCCTCCCCCCCCCAATGTGCTCACGGCGCCCATATGTGATAGTAACGCCGGTCAAAGTGCTCCTGGCAGTGTCGGTGGCGCCCCTTATAGTGTCGGTGGCGCCCCGAACAGTATCGGTGGTGGCCCTCAAAGTGATGACGTCACCCTCAAACAAACGGTGGCGCCCTTCGAAGTATCGGAGTCCCTAAATATCATACCTATTGCCGCCCATTAACCCTCGCCCGTGTAGGGGGGGTCGAACGGACCCCCCCATGGTTTTTCGCAAATAACTCGCGTAAAAAGCGGCCGATCGCGACAAAACTTTCAGTACCCTCGCGTTAATCAATTTTACACCTACTCTTAAAATTTCATGACCCTGACCCCAATGACCTTTGACCTGTGACCTACTTTTCGAAACCATGTTTGGCCGGAATCGCGATTCGGCGTATGTCCTCGGCTCGCATTAGCCGCGCGTTTGCAGTCTTTTCGTGGTTTCAAGCGTTCAAACATGTGATATGATGTTGCCCCCATGCGTTAGGGTGGGTGTCAAGGTCACCTGAACGTCAGGTCAGGTCATTGACCTTTGATGACCTCGGTTCACTTTTTCGAGTTTTACATGTTTCTAGGCCAGTTTTTGCAGCTGAATTCGAATTTAGCAACCATTTGAACATTTACGAAGTAGTTTTGGTGCCTTCGTAACATGTTACGAAGCTGTCAGAGGCGGTTGACACCTACTAGGAATACCCGGCAGGACCCCTACTGGTTGACCTGACCTGACCTGACCCGACCTGGACTAAATGCATGAAGACATCATCTGTGATCAAAACTAACATGATATTCGTGATCAGCACCCCGAAAAACCCCGTAGCAGCCACACTTTACGACGTTCTAACAGGTCCCGATTTTCCCGACTTTTGGGTCATTGACCTGACCTGCAAGGTCAACCAATGACCTAGGACCTTAAAATTAGGTATCATCGGCTTCCTCTCGTCGGGCAATTTTTTCCCCGAAGCTCTAGCTCGATCAGGGGCGAAACGGCAAGGGGGGTCCAACGGACCCACCCCCCTTATACGTTCGCGGCTGGAAAAACACCAATACGGGCGAGGGTTAAAGATCTGTAGCGCCCCTCCATATGATGGAGCCGCCCCTTAAAGTATCCGTGGCAGTCCTTAAAGTTACAGTGCCGCCCCTTACAATGTGGGTGGCGTACTCAAAATAACAGTGATGTTGCCCCCCCCCCCCCCGAGTACTGTTGGCGTCTCTTCTTTAAGTATCGGAGGCGCTCCTCATTGTCATTTTTGCCCCACATCACTGCTCACATGGCGCCCTTCAATGTAATGGTGCCACCCCTCAACGCTCAAAGAGATAATTGCTCTCCTCACAGTGTCGGTGGTGCCCCGGCCCTCAAAGTGGTTTAAGTGCCATAAAAAATTGGTGGCGCGCCTCAAAAATCAAAATGATGCTGTCGTCCCTTAGCATATCTGCAGCGCCCCCAAAATGATAGTGCCTTCCCTTAACCGGCGCCGGGCTGAGTTTGTTTAAACCCCCCTCCCGACCCCTATAACTTGGCTACTTAGGCCACGTAGCGACACGCGGTAAGCGGTATTCGGAAGAGTGTCAAAAACTACTTGGGTTAGTTGGTTAGTTGGTACTTTGGTTAGGTCAAGTCAAATGTCAAATATCAGGTGACCAGAGGTCATCAAAGGTGAAATGTGGGTGAAATGTTGTCTGTTTCAACATTTATTGACAAACTGGCGCATAACTCGGGGAAGAATAGAACTACAGCACCGCGAAAAAGCGCATTCGATAGCTCTTCAACGTTCCTATGAAGTCCTCAGACTTGACCTAACATCAACGGCTTAACCTCCAGAGCACAACTTGTTTAACCGTGCCGGGCCGGGGAGGGTTGGAGGGGACAGTGGACCCCCTCCGCCCCTCTACTGAGCTGTTTTAATGAAGAACCTTTTTACTGTAATAATTATTGACTCACGAAAGTTATGACATTGTTTTTTCAGTACTGTGCTCCTCTCGTCGAGATGCGTCGAATGAACTATAATTTGACATTCAAACGTCATTTGGGAAATTTGAGCTCAGGTCCAGGTCATGACCTGGCTGGTAAAGGTCATGTTGCATATCAGTCGATTTGTATCGTCAAACTGAAATCATCTACATAAGGTGTGTTCATCGCTCAGGCATGTCGCATGTCTCTATCAGAAGTTATTGGAAAAAACTGCTGGAGGCCTACCATGACCTGACATGACCTCAAGGACATAACGAGGGGTCGTGGGTGGCAATTTTCCGATTAAGTGTGTCATTTTTAATTGTTTTCTGATGTTTAAATTCGTTAACTTTGACATTTGTCTACCTATAAAAAGAGGCACATGCCCTGATTTTCTCCCATTTCCTTATACCTAATGGAAGGGTCGCAAAATTGTCCTTACCTTTGGTCAGAGACATCGCAATTTCGAGACTTACATTTTAACCCTCGCCGGTACAGGGGGGGGGGGTTGATGCAACCCCCCTCCCTAAGGTTTTTCGCGAATAACTCGCGTAAAAAGCGGCCGATCGCGACGAAACTTTCAGTACCCTCGAATTGATCGATTTTACACCTACCCTGAAAATTTTATGACCCTGACTTCAATGACCTTTAACCTGTGACCTCTTTTCCGTGACCATGTTTGGCCGAAATCAAGATTCGGCGTATGTCGGCTCGCATTAACCGCGCGTTTGCAAGCTTTTCGTGGTTTCAAACGTTCAAACATGTGATTTGATGTTGCTCCCATGCATTAGGGTGGGTATCAAGGTCACCTGAAGGTCAGGTCAGGTCATTGACCTTTGGTGACCTCGGTTCACTTTTTCAAGTTTTACATGTTTCTAGGCTAGTTTTTGGAACTGAATTCGAATTTAGCAACCATTTAAACATTTACGAAGTAGTTTTGGTGCCTTCGTAACATGCTACGAAGCTGTCAGAGGCGGATGACAGTTACTACGAATACCCGTCACGACCCCTACCGGTTGACCTGACCTGGTCTAAACGCTTAACGACATCATCTGTAATCAAAACTAACACGATATTTGTGATCAGCACCCCGGAAATCCCCTTTAGCAGCCACAATTTACGACTTTCAAACAGGTCCCGATATTCCCGATTTTTGGGTCATTGACCTGACCTGGAAGGTCAACCGATGACCTAGGACCTTGAAATTGGGTATCATTGGCTTCCTCTCGTGACGGGCAACACGCTCGTTTTTTTTTGCGAAGCTCTAGCTCCATCAGGGGCCAAACGCGAGGGGGGGGGGGTCGTACCAACCCCCTTGTGCCGTCGAAGGACTCAAAATGGCCTGTGCCGGCGAGGGTTATACCCGTATATACAGTTACACACTGTTTGTCTTATCAATCGCTGAAGTTATAAAGGGATCGTTCAGTCGGTATATCTATGGTGAGCATTTGCCTGTTCCGTGGCTCAGTTGGTAGAGCACCGGACTCCCCGCATTGTCTTCGCTTGCGTTTTGTCCGCCGGCCGAGCCGGAGAGAAAGTTACCGAGTGAAGGTCATTCAAATTTCAAAAACTCAATGACAATGTCACTGGGGTCACGAAAATGTTTGAGTAGGTAGGTATAACATTCATTAACTTGGGGGGGGGAGGGATGAACGTATCGTTGCAATACGCTGTTCATTACGCGAGTAACTAATAAATAAAAAATGTATGAGTTAATCCTTATTCCACCCGCTCTCCCTCTCCATAAAAAAGAGAGTTAATTGTGTTGCATTTTATTTATACCTATGCAGAAAATAGAGGCGTCAAAGGATATGACCGAATATCAGCGACCCTTGCTGTGTAAGCAATGGGGTATGACAAGTGGGGGTAATGGCCCCGTCCAGCGCCCATAAAGTGGGCACACTCGTGCGACCTGCCGACCACTGTTCTAGATAGAGTCATGAAACGCCGTGAATATTTTAAGCTTGACGACACGAATCGACTGGTATGTAACATGTTTACCTCAGGTAAAATTTTAAAATTATTTTTTGGTAAGTCAAAAGTTCATTTATCGCATTATGATGAGAGAAATACTATATCCCGGAAAAATAAACGTAATACCGCTGAGCTTAGGTTTAATCTGAAATCATTACTTAGGAAGAGTTATAAAAGAACCGTCTAACGTGTCTTTTTTGGTCATTAAATATCAGTAGGTATGCCGCCCCCTCAGATGCCAAGTGCCGCCCCTATGAGTGCAAAATGCCGCCCCTAATTGTGATTGCCGACCCAGTGAAAATCCCTTAAAATACGCCCTGATCAGAGTGATATCAATAACCTCACCAGACACCAAGTCACCAAGTCACTCATGCATGAGAAGCAGCCAGTCAGTCAGTGTGAGTGTCTGAGTGAGGTACTCGCCAGTGGCAGTGTCGAAACAGATCTCCCAAATCGACTTGCTCCGAAAGTTCAGTCTTCCCGCTTCGGAAAACTCACTCAAACTGGCCATCAGTAAATGACTATTCACGCAAATCAAAATGGTTGTCGGTTGACTTGGACGTACCTAAAACGACACACAAACCTGAACTAAACAAAGTATTCACGAAAAATAATTTCGTCATTCTAAGAAATCCACCTTAATTCACAATTCACAATTATAAGGCATCACTCGCTACCACTCCTCGCTTGTCGCGTCAAATTCCCACTTCCTGCTGCACGCGCACGCTACCGCCTCGTGCGAACTCAATGGTCAGCTGAGCCGCTGAAAAAATTTTCAGCTGAAAAACAGACATCACCATTGGAATCAGCGTCCAAAACTGTACCCATGGACCAGTTTTTATGAAAATCTAAGGGGGTCCACCTTCGCCCCAAAAAACTTTGAATGCCTCTAGGGGCCAAAATATAATATGTGGCGAAAAACAGACTTCTTCATTGGAATCAGCGTCCAAAACTGTACACATGGACCAGTTTTTATGAAAATCTAAGGGGGTCCACCTTCGCCCCAAAAAACTTTGAATGCCTCTAGGGGCCAAAGTATAATATATGGCGAAAAACAGACTTCACCGTTGGAATCAGCGTCCAAAACTGTACACATGGACCAGTTTTTATGAAAATCTAAGGGGGTCCCCCTTCCCCCAAAAAACTTTGAATGCCTCTAGGGGCCAAAGTATAATATGTGGCGAAAAACAGACTTCACCGTTGGAATCAGCGTCCAAATCTGTACACATGGACCAGTTTTTATGAAAATCTAAGGGGGTCCCCCTTCGCCCCAAAAAACTTTGAATGTCTCTAGGGGCCAAAGTATAATATGTGGCGAAAAACAGACATCACCATTGGAATCAGCGTCCAAAACTGTACCCATGGACCAGTTTTTATGAAAATCTAAGGGGGTCCACCTTCGCCCCAAAAAACTTTGAATGCCTCTAGGGGCCAAAATATAATATGTGGCGAAAAACAGACTTCTTCATTGGAATCAGCGTCCAAAACTGTACACATGGACCAGTTTTTATGAAAATCTAAGGGGGTCCACCTTCGCCCCAAAAAACTTTGAATGCCTCTAGGGGCCAAAATATAATATGTGGCGAAAAACAGACTTCTTCATTGGAATCAGCGTCCAAAACTGTACACATGGACCAGTTTTTATGAAAATCTAAGGGGTCCCCCTTGCCCCAAAAAACTTTGAATGCCTCTAGGGGCCAAAGTATAATATGTGGCGAAAAACAGACTTCACCATTGGAATCAGCGTCCAAAACTGTACCCATGGACCAGTTTTTATGAAAATCTAAGGGGGTCCCCCTTCGCCCCAAAAAACTTTGAATGCCTCTAGGGGCCAAAGTATAATATGTGGCGTAAAACAGACTTCACCATTGGAATCAGCGTCCAAAACTGTACACATGGACCAGTTTTTATGAAAATCCAAGGGGGTCCCCCTTCTCCCAAAAAAACTTTGAATGCCTCTAGGGGCCAAAGTATAATATGTGGCGAAAAACAGACTTCACCGTTGGAATCAGCGTCCAAAACTGTACACATGGACCAGTTTTTATGAAAATCTAAGGGGTCCCCCTTCGCCCCAAAAAAAACTTTGAATGCCTCTAGGGGCAAAAGTATAATATGTGGCGAAAAACAGACTTCACCATTGGAATCAGCGTCCAAAACTGTACCCATGGACCAGTTTTTATGAAAATCTAAGGGGGTCCGAATGTGATTTTGAAAGTGAATCTGAATGCCCTAGGGGCCAAAGTATAATATGTGGCGAAAAACAGACTTCACCATGGGAATCAGCGTCCAAAACTGTACACATGGACCAGTTTTTATGAAAATCTAAGGGGGTCCCCCTTCCCCAAAAAAAACTTTGAATGCCTCTAGGGGCCAAAGTATAATATGTGGCGAAAAACAGACTTCACCGTTGGAATCAGCGTCCAAAACTGTACACATGGACCAGTTTTCATGAAAATCTAAGGGGGTCCCCCTTCGCCCCAAAAAAACTTTAAATGTCTCTAGGGGCCAAAGTATAATATGTGGCGAAAAACAGACTTCACCATTGGAATCAGCGTCCAAAACTGTACCCATGGACCAGTTTTTATGAAAATCTAAGGGGGTCCCCCTTCGCCCCAAAAAACTTTCAATGCCTCTAGGGGCCAAAGTATAATATGTGGCGTAAAACAGACTTCACCATTGGAATCAGCATCCAAAACTGTACACATGGACCAGTTTTTATGAAAATCCAAGGGGGTCCCCCTTCTCCCAAAAAACTTTGAATGCCTCTAGGGGCCAAAGTATAATATGTGGCGAAAAACAGACTTCACCGTTGGAATCAGCGTCCAAAACTGTACACATGGACCAGTTTTTATGAAAATCTAAGGGGTCCCCCTTCGCCCCAAAAAAACTTTGAATGCCTCTAGGGGCAAAAGTATAATATGTGGCGAAAAACCGACTTCACCATTGGAATCAGCGTCCAAAACTGTACCCATGGACCAGTTTTTATGAAAATCTAAGGGGGTCCGAATGTGATTCTGAAAGTGAATCTGAATGCCCTAGGGGCCAAAGTATAATATGTGGCGAAAAACAGACTTCACCATGGGAATCAGCGTCCAAAACTGTACACATGGACCAGTTTTTATGAAAATCTAAGGGGGTCCCCCTTCCCCCAAAAAAAAACTTTGAATGCCTCTAGGGGCCAAAGTATAATATGTGGCGAAAAACAGACTTCACCGTTGGAATCAGCGTCCAAAACTGTACACATGGACCAGTTTTTATGAAAATCTAAGGGGTCCCCCTTCGCCCCAAAAAAACTTTAAATGTCTCTAGGGGCCAAAGTATAATATGTGGCGAAAAACAGACTTCACCATTGGAATCAGCGTCCAAAACTGTACCCATGGATCAGTTTTTATGAAAATCTAAGGGGGTCCCCCTTCGCCCCAAAAAAACTTTGAATGCCTCTAGGGGCCAAAGTATAATATGTGGCGAAAAACAGACTTCACCATTGGAATCAGCGTCCAAAACTGTACACATGGACCAGTTTTTATGAAAATCCAAGGGGGTCCCCCTTCTCCCAAAAAACTTTGAATGCCTCTAGGGGCCAAAGTATAATATGTGGCGAAAAACAGACTTCACCGTTGGAATCAGCGTCCAAAACTGTACACATGGACCAGTTTTTATGAAAATCTAAGGGGGTCCCCCTTCGCCCCAAAAAAACTTTGAATGCCTCTAGGGGCCAAAGTATAATATGTGGCGAAAAACAGACTTCACCATTGGAATCAGCGTCCAAAACTGTACCTATGGACCAGTTTTTATGAAAATCTAAGGGGGTCCGAATGTGATTCTGAAAGTGAATCTGAATCTGAGGCTGTCTTGACAGACGTCGTGGTGGCTTGAATATTTACGTGGCGCTTCGCTTGGCAATGGCGACATGGCGACCAAGGCCTCGTTTCATAAAGCGAGTCCGTACTTTACGGCAGTTTTTGGGCTTGTATTGCAAGCGCATGTGAAGCGATAAATTTATTTCCCCTTCTCCCTTCTGTTCTTGCTTGCAAAATAAAGAAATTCAGCGATTCAAACTATCGTCATCGCTTCACATGCACTTGCAATACAAGACCAAAAACCGGCGAAAGTTACGGACTCGCTTTATGAAACGAGGCCCAAAGCGTTTTTAGGGCCTTGATGGTGACGATCTGCAGCAGACACCGTGAGGTGCTAGGTGGAATCGGAGCGTGAGTGCGTGGCATAAAGATGCACGAACTGAGCAATTTAGGTTTTGGTTTGTAATTTAGTGTTACGGATGCGGAGTCGTCTGCCCCGTGCCCGATGTCTTCGATGCTTGGTTTGAAGAGAAGAGGGCTTGTCGATGGAATAACCTTCAAGGTGAGTGATTTATTTCAATTTGCGCAGTGATTAGTAAATATCCGAACTGTTATTTTCCTTATGCACTACCTTCCTGGGTCGATTGATATCCGCGATGCGCAGCGCGACCTCCTTTATTTTATATAGGGAATAGGTATCTAATTTTTCCGGTAAGCTGGTACATTGATGAATACGGTATAGGGTATGGTGTTAACCAGCTCCATTGCCCTTAATCGCTCAGTCAGTCATGAGTCATGTTTATTTTTTTTTATTCAATGTCATGGAATAATTTACCGGTTGAATGATTCCTACAAGCTGAAGTGGGTCACAAAACTTTGTAACCCATCCCTGATCCCGACCATCTCGATTAGGGCCTTGGCTGGCCATTGATTTCGTTAAGGCTGAAAAATATTGATGGCGTATTCTAGCCTCGGCATAGCCCAGTGGCGCAGCCAGGGGGGGTCAGAGGGTCAGCTGACCCCCCCGAAATTTCTGTCGGGGGCCCGCTCGAGAAAGAGAGAGAGAGAGAGAGAGAGAGAGAGAGAGAGAGAGAGAGAGAGAAAGAAAGAGAGAGGGAGAGAGAGAGAGAGAGAGAGAGAGAGAGAGAGAGGAGAGAGAGAGAGAGAGAGAGAGGAGAGAGAGGTCCTAATCTAATTGGACGAGCCCGCTTCGAGAAATGCCTACTGGGACACCACGGGTGAGGGGTCGGCCTGGGGCTCCAGGTGGATGGGGCCCGAACCCCCGGGAGAACGGGTCCGGGCCCCCGGATGAGAGCGGGCCCGGGCCCCCAGGAGAACGGGCCCGGGCCCCGGGTGGATGGGGCCCGGGCCCCCGGGAGAACGGGTCCGGGGCCCCTGGTGGATGGGGCCCGGGACCCCCGGTGGATGGGGCCCGGGACCCCCAATGGATGGGCCCGGGCCCCCGGGAGAACGGGCCCGGGCCCCCAGGAGAACGGGCCCGGGCCCCTGGGTGGATGGGCCCGGATCCCCGGATGGATGGGGCCCGGACCCTTGGGAGAACGGGCCCGGGCCCCCTGGTGGACGGGGCCCGGACCCCCGGGTGGATGGGGCCCGGACCCCCGGGTGGATGGGGCTCGGGCCCCCTGGTGAACGGGCCCCGGAGCCCCGGGTGGATGGGGCCCGGAGACCAGGTGGACGTGGCCCGGGCCCCCGTGTGGATAGGGCCCGAGCCCTCGGGTGAATGGGGCCCCCTAGGGTGACCCGCTTGCTCCGCAACGCGAATAATGGGTATTTTCGATCGGTGGGCGTTTGGTTGGTCTTGTGTCCATGGGTTATGTATCCATTTCGGTCGATTGCCTTTTGACGAGTAAGTATTTTGGTTTGGGAAAAAATATCCATCGCATCGAGGTGCTCGTGTCTGATAACCATGCGTTCTAATTACGGAGCGAGCGAAGCGAGCGGAGTCTTTCCTTAGATTAACGGAAATTTCTGAGTATGAGCGGCCGGCCGGCCGGCCGGCCGGCCGGCCGTGCGGACGCTTTTGCGAGGCTTATATCTCAGCAACCACTCGACCGATTTACACGCGGTAATTTTTGTAGGGTAGCTTCATTCCTTCTACCAAGTATTGGACTATTCCCGATGCATGTGGGTGACCCCTTATGCACGTGCCACGTGCAAAACAAAGAGGTGTCACTTTTGTAATTGTTACAATATCTCGGTAACTACTTGGCCGATTGCGCTGAAAGTTGGCATTTAGGTAGGCACCCACTAGGCAATGCGTATACATGTGCCAGAGTTGGGGTGCTGCTGCACGTGCGCACGTGCAGGGGTCGTTTCCAGATCTCGAGAACGGCTCGACCGATTGCGCTCAAATTTGGTACACAGTTAGGGACCGGTTAGTAGGGTGCCGTGCAAAATTCAGTCGGGACCCATTTTGCACGTGCGCACGTGCAGGGTGCCGCTTCCAGATCTCGAGAACGGCTGGGCCGATTGTTCTCAAATTTGGCACATCGCTAGAGACCGGTTAGTAGGGTGCCGTGCACAAGTCAGTTGGAGGTACCTTCTCGCAAGTTCGCACGTGCAAGGCCCACCCTCTCGCTCGCTCCGTTAGTCGCCCCAAAAGGCGTTATACTGGTATAGAACATGCGAAGTATATTTTATTACGGAGCGAGCGAAGCGAGCGGAGTCTTTCCGTAGATTAACGGAAATTTCTGAGTATGAGCGGCTGGCCGGCCGGCCGGCCGGCCGGCCGTGCGGACGCTTTTGCGAGGCTTATATCTCAGCAACCACTTGACCGATTTACATGCGGTAAATTTTGTAAGGTAGATTCATTCCTTCTACCAAGTATTGGACTATTCCCGATGCATGTGGGTGACCCCTTATGCACGTGCCACGTGCAAAACGAAGAGGTGTCAGTTTTATAATTGTTGCAATATTTCGGTAACTACTTGGCCGATTGCGCTGAAAGTTGGCATATAGGTAGGCACCCACTAGGCACTACATATCCATGTGCCAGAGTTGGGGTGCTGCTGCACGTGCGCACGTGCAGGGGTCGTTTCCAGATCTCGAGAACGGCTCGACCGATTGCGCTCAAATTTGGTACACAGTTAGGGACCGTTTGGTAGGGTGCCGTGCAAAAGTCAGTTGGGACCCATTTTGCACGTGCGCACGTGCAGGGTGCCGCTTCCAGATCTCGAGAACGGCTGGGCCGATTGTGCTCAAATTTGGCACATCGCTAGAGACCGGTTAGTAGGGTGCCGTGCACAAGTCAGTTGGAGGTACCCCTTCGAAATTTCGCACGTGCAAGACTCACCCCCTCGCTCGCTCCGTTAGTCGCCCCAAAAGGCGCTATACTGGTAACATAGGTTGACGTAGGCTACCTATTGAAAAATTGAGGCCATCGATGAATCACTATGTAGAGGTTTGAAACGTTTATATTTTTAAGAATATTGTTGCTCTTCATGCAAAAGCGATGAATGGAAATTGGACAAAATTGAATGCTCTTTTCAACTACCTATGCCATTTTCAATTGTCAAACGTACCAGTTTATGCAGCAAAACCCGCGTAATTAAGTAGGTAAGTCATGAACAAATGCGATTTTCTTCAGCGATTTGTTCCACCTTGTTTTTGATCAATTAGCTTTTCACAATTTTTCCATGAGAGGCGGTACGTTTCTCTTGACAACAGGCATTGTTTGAACCCGCTCCGTCTGACAGTCACCCGAAAATAGCATTAAGTCCAAAATCCGTCCAAAAGTCAATTTTTCAACCATAAGTGCGCTACCAGGTGCACGTGGCACGTGCCATCCCTGCACCGCACACCATTCGATAGCCCGTTCGATTATCATTTACGATACTGTGCTCCCCGTGCTGATCGGACCCACGGTTACCCAGATACTGCACGGGTACCGGACCCGTGTCGGGCAAATTAAGCTATTTTCGCCCGATTTTGCAAGCCGATTTATACATGTAAAGTCTATGACGCGAATGTACACTTTTTGAGCACGCGCCATGTCCTCACCACCGGCCCATTGCATATTTTTGGCCCATATTGAGCTGAGACCCTCACAGGCACGTTGCCCATCCTTGTTCCATCGGTTGCGCAAACTTCAGCGCACTGGGTGCAACGGTCACTCTAGCCTATACCTACCCCGCGCTAAGTAACACCATGCCGGGACCAGTGACGTACCCAAGGGGGGGGGGCCACGGGGGCCATGGCCCCCTCCTGAGCGCCGAAGGCGCTCAGGGGGCCTCTCAGGCCCCGGTATATTTTTTTCGAACACTGGATAAAACGTCTTTTACGAGGAAGAAAAAATGATATCAAAGTTTCATTTATGTGTCCCTGGTTACCCGACGGGCCCCTGATGACCCGATGGGCTACTGCAGTCATCCAAGGGCCCCAGTTTCCTGGCCCCTGGTCGCCTAGGGGGGCCCCTGGTAGCCGGGGCCTGGTCGCACGGGGGCCCCTGATTGCCTGGGGTCCCTAGTCGCCTAGTCTGGTCGCATAGTCTAGTCTGGGGTCCCTGGTCGCATGGGGGCCTCTGGTCGCATGGGGCCCCTGATCGCCTGGGGCCCCTAGTCGCCAAGGGGGCCCTGGTAGCGGGAGCCTAGTCGCATGGGGGCCCCTGGTTGCCTGGGACCCCTGAGGGCCCCTGGTTGCCTGGGGGCCCCTGGTCGCCTGGGCGGCCTGGGGGCCCCCGGGTGACCTAAGGGCCCCTTCGGAAGCAGGTGGCCCCCTCCTGGGCGAAATCCTGGGTACGTGCCTGGCCGGGACCACGGTAACATACATAATCTACGTCACCACATCATCACACCACAACAAACCCGGCCCAAGGCAATACATGTCTCATGTGAGCGCGTTAACCCTCGCCGGCACAGACCATTTTGCGTCCTTCGACGGCACAATTACGACCCCCCTCGCGTATGGCCCATGATCGAGATGTAGAGCTTCGCGGAAGGTCCTAGGTTAGGTCATTGGTTGACCTTCCAGGTCAGGTCAATGACCCAAAAGTTGGGAAAATCGGGACCTGTTAGAACGTCGTAAATTGTGGCTGCTACAGGGCTTTTTGGGGTGCTGATCACGAACATTATGTTAGTTTTGATCACAGATGATGTCTTTATGCATTTAGGCCAGGTCGGGTCAGGTCAGGTCAGGTCAGGTCAACCAGTAGGGATCGTGACGGGTATTCGTAGAACATACGTGTCAACCGCCTCTGACAGCTTCGTCACATGCTACGAAGGCACCAAAACTACTTAAATTTTCATATGGTTGCTATATTTGAATTCAGCTAAACAAAAACTAGCCTAGAAACATGCATAGCTTGAAAAAGTGTACTGAGGTCCTCATAGGTCAATGACCTGAACTGACCTTCAGGCTTCAGGTGACATTGACATCCACCCTTATGCATGGGAGTAACATATCAAATCACATGTTTGAACGCTTGAAACCACGAAAGGACTGCAAACGCGCCGCTAATGCGAGCCGGCATACGCCGAACCACGATTCTGACCAAACATGGTCTCGGAAAGTAGGCCAACTTTGGCCTACTTTCCGACCTTTAGGTCGGAATTTGACCTTTAGTTCATTTGGGTCAGGGTCATGAAATTTCTAGGGTAGGTGTAAAATTGATCAACGCGAGGGTCTGAAAGTTAAGTCGCGATCAGTCCCTTTTTACGCGAGTTATTTGCGAAAAAAAAAACTTTAGGGGGTTGCATCAAACCCTTCCCCCTGCTGCGAGGGTTGTGCTGCGAGGGTTAAAACTTCTTGTGAGCGAATTCACGTAATGAAGAAGAATAAAGGCACAATCTACTACAGCAGCCAATAGATGACTTAGAACAGGCACATGGGACTAGTTAAATATTGTCCGACACCTGGAAGCAGGCAACAGTTCCGATTGCATATATGCTATGCATATTGCGGAAGGGGCACATTTCGGCCTCGAAAGATACGAATTCTTACGTCATAGTAACATATTTCTGTCGTGGTCAATTTGCGTAAAAATTGAACACCGAGTGATTACCGAGCTATTGTTCTATCCAAATGTTCTGATTCAAACTCGCTCAGGGTTATCGTGCAGGTAAAGGGGGCCCGCTCAGCAGAATGTGTATGAAATATGGAGAGATTCTGAAAAATGGGTGAGGGGCCCGCACACCAGGGGGCCCGCTTTGGAGGCGATGACCCCCCCCCCCCCCGAAATGAAATCCTGGCTGCGCCACTGGCATAGCCTTGCCTCAACTCTGTTGAAACGTAATCAATCGTTTATAGGTATCGTCTATCGAGTTCGACCGCTAACGGCTCTTGATATTTTTTTTCGATCGGTTATTCAGACTCCAGAGGACCCCGCACCCGCATCTGACTGCTCAGTGCTCCAGTTCTCCCGGCTCCAAACAGCTAACCATCGTCACCATCAGTATATTTCGCACATGGCATGATTCTACTCTGACTCTACACCAGTAACGGCCACGGGCGGCAGAAGTTTGCTAAGTCACAGTCGTCCCTCATTGCCAGCCCGTGCCGGGAGGACGTAAGAGCCCCGTGCGAGCGACCACTCCGTCCACAACGGGTTCAGCTCGTCACTCGTCAGAGAACGCTCATCGAGGCAGTCGATAGGTATCAGCCACCGGCTGGAGGCGGTTTCTGCATTCATGGCATTTATGGTGGAGAGTTCGGCTGCAGCGTTTCGAGAAGTGCTCGGAATGACCCAATGTTGTCGGATATGTGCACAAGGCAATTGAGGAATGCCTGACCACCATGGCTGCCTGAAGGTATTTACAGATTGTCATGTTAGATCAATAGTGGAAGTTAAGCAGGGAAACGGTCGAAACGAACGTTTTTGGAAAGTATTATTTTGCAACTGACGCAAGCTTCTCGAAACGCCGTCCGCCTCCGCCTTCTGCTGCTATTTTACCAAACGTTCGCAACCAAGCCTTAGCCTATCAGTTACAAGGAGATAAGACAGCCGAGCCTGACCAAGAGATTCTCCATGAGATTCCTCTCCGTGTAAAGCTCAGAAGCATTTACTCAGGGCGTCCCGACTTAAAAAAAAAAATCGATTTTTGCCGTCGATCCTGCCGACTGCTCGTTGAAATATAAAACTGGTACAGAGTCAGAACTGGTGCACGGTTTGTCGATGGCTATGCTCAATATTCTCTCGCATAAATATCGTCTCGGCTATAACAATAAGACATTTCAATAGAAGATATTACGAATAAACGAACCGTAGATGGTCTCTTTCTGACAACAGTCAAAAAGGTTCTTAAAAAAAGCGTTTCTGACAATGAGCATGCCCTGCATCTTTTCACAATATCTACATAGCCAGGAATTACATGGAAGAAACATGCAGATCAATTTTTCACATGGAGAATAGTTGCGCAATGACATTTCAGACAATGGCGCTCTCCTCGCAGCAGACATCACACCACCTTCGAACACATTCACGTATCACAGGTTATGGGATCCGCGGCGCCGGCGGCTTCGGGCCGGGACAGTTTGCCACCACCTTCGCCCTGTACCTCGGCCAGTGGCCAGCTCTCAATCTATGAAGCTCGGCCCGGTTCGCGCGCCCGGCAGCTGCCGTCCGGATTCCATGTCATGGCTCTCGCCGCACCGAGCGGGCCGCGCCGCTGATTGCACCATCTGGCGGCGGCCGCCCGCTGCCGAGCCGCGCTGGCCGGCCGCCAGGCGGCAGCACGGTCAGTCTCACCGGCGGCCGCCCATCTCGGGGTCGTGCCAGGTGACTCCGGTGGCTCCGCCGGAGCGCGTGGGCGCCTCGTCGCCCGAGCTGTTCTCGTAGCCGTCGTTGACGCTGCCGTTGGGCCGGGTGCTAGGCGGCGCGAACGCGCCCTGCAGGCTCTCCACGCCGGATACGTTCGAAATGCGGTGACGCTGCGGAACAGAGCATTAGTCAGCATGGGACTCGAGGGTCGAGAGATCATTTCCGTTTGGGACAGATGTCTTTTTCAAGCTGTTTAGCCGCCTCTCGCGCTGGTATTGAACCAGACTCGGCATGAGGGTAGATGCCTACTGGCGCTTTCTCTTGAATCACGGTGCTTTTTATTTTGTTCGGGGCATTATGTCTCTAAATGAATGTGTCTAAACGGGAAGCCCATGTGGTAGTTCGCTTAAAAAATGTTTATCATTTAAGCGTCGGCAACGTCGCTGGTCCTACTCAACAGAACAATAAAAGAACAGGCAATATTTACCTTCGGCTGGTTGTTATACTTGTTTCCAACACCAAGGGTTTCCATCTTCTTCTTTTGCTTTTCTTGCATTACTGAGTTCTTCCGCTGTTCCAAAGCCTTCAGCGCGTCAGCCCTCAAGCTTGCCCTTCGAATATTTCCCAGAATAGGAGTTGCTGCAACAAACGGTTTCCGTTATCATACTGATACACGGGGAAACTAAACTACCTAGATGATTAACCGACCTTAGCCTCGCACTATGTCAAATGCCTGAAAAGAAATGTCTATAAACGAAGAATGCTTGATGTTTCATGAGTAGCTTTAACCTTTACATGCGAGCAAGATCAGGGATCCATCAGCGTATCATTTGCCGGTGCATCTGCGGTACGCACCTTCGCTGGTCTGGTTGCTGAGCTGCTGGAACCGTTTCCGGAAGGCGACGTCCAGGGTGCCGATGGGCTGTCGCCGCTGCTGCTGGTTGACCAGGTTCTGGATGGTTCTGCGGCGCGCCAGCCGGTTCTCGCCCTCCACCGACTCGGCGTCGCCGCGATCGTCTCGTAGCCGCTGCATGTTCTTCACAATCTCCACGGCGTTCTTACGCAGCATCTCCTCAGGCGAGTCGGTTTTCTGCGACAGAATCGGGTGTGTGTCAGGGATGTCGCTCGTTCGGACGGCCGGTGTGTCGCACATACTGGTTCTGGCATTGCATTGCATTAGGTACATTAGTTACAATGTCTTTTACATTTGGCAAGCTAAAGCTGTATGGTAATGCATACCTCGTTGTGACAGCAGGTGTTGAGTTCGCAAGACGACATGATGTGCGACAGGGTGCCAAAGCGATGGAACAACATGGCGAAGAACTGGATGACCAGGATCAGTGCGAAGAAGAACACGAACACGAGACCGATGGGCTCCATCTGGAGGTACTCCTTGTTGATGAGAACCTGTCGAAAAACGTAGAACGGTCAGCAGATTGTACTTCGTTTTTTGTAACATTTTCACTAAGACACTCACTCTGAACTCTGAAGCACAATGACGTGGGAGCCTGAAACGCGACAGTTAGGTATTTAATTGAATTGCATGATGACTTAATTAAATTTTGGAAACGGTTGTAAGAGCGTAGACATATGCTCTTACAGGTAGCCGGTAATGGTGAAACGCAGGTTCCTTGAGGACAAGCGACACTACAATAAGAATATTGAGATAATGGACGCGCACCTGTCCGGTCTCCTCGATCAGAGTAATGTTGTACTTGACGCCGAGCGGCCAGTTTACGTGCAGGTTGTCCTTGTTCAGCTGCAGCAGGAACACGATCAGGCAGTAGAGGGCGTTGCACATGAAGAAGATGAACACCGACTGGTTTCGCAGCTCGGCCAGGTCGTTGGCAATACGGGCCTGCGGGAAGGTCGGGCATGTGTCAACAATGCGAACAGTGTGTCAGCAATGTGTTCGTGTACCGGTTTGAACAACGAACAATGTTACGATTGAATGGTTGACTTTCTAGATCACGTCGAATCAAAACAGGTTGTTATTTTGACATTGAATAACATAAGAAGTGCACCGCGAAATAAGAGCACTGACCTTCTCTGCCTTGTCTTCATCGATGGGGAACAGGTACTTGGCCAGAAGATCGTGCCAGAATTGAACCTCGTTCGGTGACAAGAACTCGACCTTGCCCTTGCGGAGTGCCTTGTCCTCAATCCAGAGAGGGTTCTTCAGCTGATCTCTCTTCTCCTTGGGCTCTCCTGTAAGGGTGACGTTCGGTCATTCTCTGCGCATAAGGATTGAACATGCGTATCGAAGCAACTTTGATACATTGCCTTGTCAGTCAATGACTGGATATGTATTAACGAATACAAAACCGTCACTGACCTGAGGTCTCGCTGGAGGACTCGTCGCTCTCGGAGACAGCACTATCGTCCTCTTTCACTGTGTTGATGCCGCCATGAGCCGAGCTGCGACTGAAGCTGCGCCGACGTCCGTGGTGGTGGTGACCACTGCGAAAGCGATGCTTGGTTAGCACCACATACCATACAACAGGTTACATACGTATACAGGGATGTGGATGTTGTAGCACAGCTTCATGAATATGGGTTAGACAGTTGGTGGTGCGTGAGGGAGTTCCGGTTCATTCAACTTCTGTGACTATGAGGCACACACTTTTCAAACTTTTTTTTGTTCCTGGTGAGTGGTGACGTTGTTGTGTTCCTCCTTAGTGCTATATTCTACACACTTACCCTTCCACCTGGTCCATGCGTCTGTTGAGAGCATCCAGCGAGTCGGCAATCCTCTTCAGCTGTTCGCGCTCGTTGACCTGCTTGGGGTAAGTGCAGCACATAATGCGGAACAGGTTGGCGAAGCTGAACTCGATCGAACCGTCCAGGTCTTCCGGCTGCGTGTTGTACAGGTAGCCCAGGATGCCGTCCGGTCGCTTCTTGGCTTGTTCAGCTGCCTTCCGCTCCTCCTCCAGCTCCTGAAAAAAAAGACGAAGAATGAGTTTCGTCAGATTGATCAAATACGGACTACAGTCTGCCGAGCCAGTGCCAACTCTGAGGAATGTAAAACATCCGTGAAATGGCGGTCTGCTATAGGCTAGGAGATACCTTAAATTAAGCAAGGTGAGATACAAAAGTAGCACAGTTCGATATTTCTCATAGGTCGTTCCTCATATATCGGTAGCAATGGCACCTTTGACATACTCTCGGGTACTTTGAGAACATAATTTATCTTAGCGAACGTAAGCGGACGTACCTTTTTCGTTTTCTTGGCGAGCACCTCGCGTGTTCCCCAGGTGACGTTGTTGAGGTTAATCAGCGAGTACAGGATAAGCAGCAGGTACATAGACGGGATGGAGAGCAGGTAGATGAAGCCGGGGATGATACACTTGAACTCCTGCGGATGCAGTATGGCCGCTATCACCATGAAAAGGATTGTGGCCATGAGGAAGATGAACGTGGGCGATCCGGGACCGTCCTCGTACAGCTGCAGCGTCTGACCGACGATCACGGCCATCATGATGAGTGCATAGCCGGCAGACAGGATCTGGGCCACCAGAAGCTGAAATAGATAGGGCAACGATGGTGAGGAGAGAGTGCGACACATCTGGGAAGATGGAGACAGACAACAGTTGAATAGTGACCATGCGATTCTCATGATCGGTCATCTCATTGCTATATTTAACTCGTAAATGCGACATATCAACAGTAAGATAGATCTGCAACCCTCTCACCTGTATGTTTGACTTGAGCGTGAAGCAGACGAACATGAATCCGATGATGGGGTAGACGTTGTACTGGAACGAGGTCCAGTTGTCGATCCGGAAGGCGGCCACAAAAGCTCCCACCAACATGAGGAAGATGGTGCCAGGTCCCAGAATCGTACCGGCCATCAGGAACGTCTGCCACGAAAACAGAACGTTAGACAATGCCTCTGGTCTTGTATCAAACTGTCATATCGTACGGGACATCCAGTGTTCAGCTTTTGTCACTACGATTGAATCTATCGCTGAAAATACAGAATGGGCTTAAAGCTGAAACTGAAAGGATGTCATTTTTGCTGCTCACCTGGTATCCGATGTAGGGAAGCGAGATATTGTCGTTGATCTTGATCGTGTTCTTGTAGTCCATGAGCAAGTCCATGATGTTGGCAATGGTGGAAGGTACCCACCGACGGCGCTGGTTGTAGAACTCGTTGAAGCCTTCAGGACAATGAGTGTAGGCGTCAGAGGCGGCCGAATATTCCACACGGTAGCCTCGCTGCAGCAACAGGGTGCACAGCCAACGATCCTCTCCCTGATCGTACTGCACGTAATGGCGAGCCTGGTGAGAAGTCAGCGTGTACCGCTTCATCACGTTGTCGTCCATCAGACCCTTGGCGCGGAACAGAGAGAAGCATCCAGGACTACAGAGCACACAGCCGATCATGTGCTCGGTGGCCTTCTGCAGCCAATGGCCGATAGCGTACTCGAACAACTGGTACCACACCATTGGTCCGGAGCCGACGGGGTGGATACGGCCACAAGCAGCGCCCAGGTTCCTGTTTTTCTTCATCAGATCGACCAGCAGCTTGACAGCGTTCGGCTGGAAGTCGATGTCTCCGTCCAGAGTCAGCAGGTAGGTGTTGTCGGCCATGATCTCCTTACGCTCGACAGAGATGTCCAGCTCCATCAGCCTGTAGCCGAGCAGGTAGTACATGTACATCACCTGGCTCCAGCGCTTCCTGTGACGGATCAACATCTTGTTCTTCAGGTGAGCAATCATCTTGGTCTTTCCGGGCAGGGTCCAGGTGAGCCGACCGCCGTACGGAGTCGGGGTCTTCACCGGGGGCCTCAGTCTGATCGGGATCTGATGGACGTGGGAGGCCGCCTCGTCGATACACTCGACCAGCAGCTTGACGAACCGGTTGGCCACCTGCTCGTCTTCGTCCTCATCGGACATCTCAAACGCGTCGTCGAAGAAAATGTGCGTCTCGAACTCGTAGTAGTCCTTGTCGCGCACCTTGAGGTACTCCTGGGCGACCTTCATGGCCGACTGATCTTCATCGAGACGCAGCACCGACTTGAGCATCTCCATCATCTCGTCACGTGTCTCGTGCCACATGGTGGCGCAGGCCAGGATGCGGGTGATGTGGTCCGAGGGTTTGACACCACCGGTCTGCGATGAGTCGGTGTGGATGCTGATGGTCTCGTAGTGCTGGGTGCTGTCCGGATCGTCTGGGTCGATGACGCGAGTATCCGAGTCGAGACGCTCCGGCTCGTCGTCCTGGCGACGGTTCATCGAGAGCGACTGGTCGATCAGCAGTGAGTTGTACATGGGTGTCACGAATAGCGTCTCGGTGGCCGCCAGACGCTCGCAGTGAGGAGTCCAGATGTGCAGTGTGATCCATGTTTGTGAAAACAGCCACAGCACCCAGATCCAGACGTGCTGCAAAAGGAGAAGGAATTATCTTAGCCAAGTGCCTTCAACCAGGACCGTCGATGCGTACCAATGCAACCTCTGAGTGGAACATGCGCAAGGGAAAGCGCGCAAATTGAAGATAAGCATTCCTGTAACTCCTAAAGCCATTCCACCGTTCTTCTGATTCAGTTCGATGCTCACCTCTCCAGCGATGAAGTCCTTGATGTAGTCTCCAGACGGGCACTCGAAGAACAGGTAGCTGGGGATGGTGTCGCGCATGAAGCACGAGTCACCGGCTCTCAGACCGCAGCTCATCAACAGCAGCGACAGCGTCACCGGGATGGTCAGGTTCACCGGGAACGCGAAACTGAAGCCCTGGATGCAGATCTTGCAGGCGAACTTGCCTGTGGGTCGATGTGAATAAGCGTTATTAGACGGCGTTAGCAGAACATGAAGCAAGACCAAGAATTAAGACGGATTGCTTTGTTATCAGCGTGAGAAGATGGCTATCTCGGCCTGGTGTTTTGTCAACCTACCGAAGATGTAGGCGAGGTAGGCGCACAAGATCTGGATCAGGGCCACGTAGACGGGCGCGTTGCCGTCGGAGAGGATGGTCTTGGTGTCCTGGAAGCGCGCGAAGTCGGCCGTGTCGGTGACGGCTCCGATCGGGACGCCAGCGGTCTGCGAAGAAAGTGAACGTCAGCTTACGACACATCAGGTTGGTGAGCATCGTCATCAATCGGTTCCGCAGTGCAATGGGGATTCCACAATACCATGAAGAGAGCAACCAGTGCAAGAGAACCCACCTCGTTGACGAACAGCTTGTGCTGGTCGAAGCTGTCCGTGAACCTCGAGAAGAGGTCGCCGACGTTCTCCAGACGGAAGTACATGAAGAGCACCATGCAGGCAAAGAACACCATGATCTTCCACAGAGACACGAACAGGTAGGTGAAGTAGCGTGTCGTCTTCATCCGCTCCTTAATGGTTCCCAGATACTGGATGGCCTCTGTGGAGCGGAAAAGTCAGACCGTTACAGTTACCAATTATTGCGGGGTTATATTTTTTATTAGCCCACTAAGCTTTTCCATTGGAAAAGCTAGGAATCAAGTGTCAGGTGATTTGCACAATACACATCTAAGATCATTCCGATGCCAATTCAGCATTAGATGACCATTCGGATGGATTTTGAATTGTCTGCGGATTAATTTCGCTAAAACTGTTGCAGCTTCGAGATGCAAGACGCTGCATAAGCATAGTGAAATAAGACGAGCACATCTCATTCCATAGCGGTGCTTCTTGCTAACATATCTGATAGCAAAAGAACCAGATCTCATCACACACCCAAATGAGTGATACATAGCGTGTCGAGATGCTGGCGGGCGGGATCACCTTGGGAGAGCATTAGTGTCCCGCAAAGACCGGTTCCCGTCAGCGATCCTCGCCTGGGATCGATGTGGAAAAATGTGAGGTGGCTGTGCACAGGTTTTGCATCATCGAATCAATTAGATGTTTAGATGAACTCTCGAAAACCATTGATGCAACGAACTGATGTGCTTTTTCGCCATTGTGTGTGAGGCATGAGTCATTGGCCTTGCTTTTTGTCTCAAGACGTGTTCGTTCAACATTTATTATTTACCCAGAAGAAAAATAAGAGTCAACCCAAGCGAAGGTTTTATAATGTTCGCTTTACGGCCTTCCTGTCGTCCAGAGGTGAGCTGGGCGTTGTTACTTACTGACGCGCGACTTCTTATCGACGTAGTTCTCCCACCAGCCGAAAGACGTCAGCACCACCGCCAGAGGGATGGACCAGCAGGCGTTGACGTTTCCGCGCTGGTACTCGATAATGGGCCACACGATAAAGCCGGTGGCCTGGCCCAAGATGGCCGCGATATCGCACACCGTCTTCAAGAAGCGTTTCGACTCCTTGTTGGTGCGCGACAGCATGCCTGAGGGAGTAGGGGCCGGTTAGGGTGTTTTGTTTCGCTGATAACGGCTGGATAAATTGGAGGCCGCTTCAGAGGCTAAGTGATGTTGGATGTCACAAGGGGGCAAAAACTTGCCAAACAACGATTAGATGATTGTATAGTTAGATAGTTACAATTGCTTATTATGCATTATGTACTTACATCCGCCATTGTTCGCATACTACTGTTGCTTTTTACTGATTGTTTGATACAGCGTTGGGATTATTGTGGCAGTGTGGCATTGTAAGTTTTAGCTCGCTACGCTTTGTTAAAATAAGAATCGCATCATAACCCTCAATAAAGCTACGGTACAACATTGTCCGCCAGACCGCCCGTTGGAATTCGTAAAAAAAAAAACGTTTTACTCCCAACGCATGGTTGGGTCGCCAGGAATTAAACGCGAGCAAAGACGGAACTGGAAGTTGATCGATACCTTGAGCATGTTGACACTTGGTAAATACGCTCAAGAAATCGGCTCTCTAGTAAGTCTCCTCCCTTCCTTCCTCCCTTCCCCTTCCTCTTCCCTTCTCCTCTCTGCCTCAGCGTATCAAACATTCCAAAGCTCCGCGCCAGCTCACGTACCGAATATTCCGGGCACGATACAGACGCAGTTGGTGAGCATGACGCCCTTGACGGCGTCCAGGTCCGGCAGCACGAAGAAGACGAGCAGCGCCAGGCCGATGATGTGTAGGGTCTCGAACATCACCACGACGAGGAAGTCGCGGAACCCGGGACGGCGCACCGACTGTCGGGAGGGACATGGGACCGTCAGCAACGGAGGAGAGACAATAGCATTGGAATGTTTCGACGGTTGGAACACGGGCATGAGACCTCAGAATAATTAAACGCTGCCATGTAAAAAAAGATGAAGACTATAAGGTTAGAATGTGCATCTAGATTGAGCAAAATCTTGCACTTAAATTGAATCAAGGATTACGACTTAATGCCCTCTCTTTGTCTGTATGCTAGGCTCGCCGTCACCCCTACATGATCACCAATCACACGATTCCTATCGGCACTCACCATCCAATGATTACGTAACGGGAAAAACTCAGCACTGTTTGGTCATTGCCCGACGATCAGATAAGCAGTGAGTGCTCTCAGCGGCGCTTAACGACGGCTCAAGATCGCTGCCCGCGGTGACACTGCCGCCTTTCCCCGTCTTATCTCGGTCCCGCCCGAACCAGCCTGTGTCCCGTTCCTTTGTACAAATCCCTCTTTTATGCTTTCACTGTCTCTTTTCGTCCATACCGCATCACATACCCTCCCTCCCTAAGAACATTATGGTACATCACTCTGTTTCATTCTATTCCTTTGTTTCTTCATCTCGTTTATCCTTTTCCTTCATAATCCAGTCACATATCACTTCATAGGTCCCTATATTGTGGCAGTCCCATCTTAGAACCCTGTCTCATCCCTGTCCCATCTCACAAAGACATGCCCCAGCCCTGTCCCGCTCCATTTCTTATTCCCGCTCCCATTCCATCCCAACCCGTTCTGGGGCCTCCCTCGCTCGGCCGGCCCGGGATGGGGGAGGACCGGTCGTCTTCCGAGAAAGTGGCTGACCTTGAAGAAGCACATCCTGGTGGAGCGAAACAGAGTGCCGGCCTCGGGTACCATGAAGCAGAAGAAGATGCACCATACCCAGGCGACCTTCTCCAGGTCCGGAAGCTGCACCCGCCATGTCTTGTCCAGGCCTGGTGACAGAAGAAAGGGTATATTAATACACGCACAGCAGGGCGCTACGGAGACTGCAATAACTCAGTGAAACGTAGCACCAGGACTCGTGGGAACTGCAACGCAGCAAAAGAAGGTAACACTAAAATGGCTGGAAACTGCATTACAGCACAAGACGGTAACACTGATGTAATCAGGAACAGCATGGCGGCTAATGCGTCACCTCAGCTTGTGAATAAGTAGTGAGTGAAGCTGAAGGATACCAGCTCGAAATATTCTCAGAAGGATATGAAGTCATTGGCATTGCCCTAGCACATGTGCCACTTATGGAGCAGAATTGTTCAGCACGCCAATGCATAATTTCGTTGAACTAAATCGGATCGATTGCGTGCAGTTGAACATGCAAAGGTTTCAGCGCTTCATGTTCTGCACCTCAGAACTTCAGAAGCGAGCAATTTAGTTTCCTAAGGAAAATCTGCGGTTCGTAGGTACTTTGGTGTAACCTGCAAAGTTTGCGTCGGTGTCTTTTAGTGTGCTGGTTATCCGAGCCGTCCTCGGGTGTTCACGATATGATGGTAGTTACCCGTGACATCGCGTGACAAGCTATGAAAAAAATTGACTTGCTCATGCGGCAGCAGGGGCTATTTAACCCGCGCACCGACGGGGGTCTGCGCCAACTTAGTACCGACGGGGGGGGGGCGGATGACCGCCCCCCCCTGAGATCTCGAGAACGAAGCAAGATAGCGACAAGCGGTAAACGGCATCGGATACGCACGGTCATGATCTACAATTTTTACTAAGGTCATTTTCAGGTCAGGTCAAAGATGACGTCACAGGGGTCGAAAAAGTCAAAATGGCGGCGCTAAATATGGAGAGAGTCTTTCTCGAATAACTTTCGAATTAGTCAAGATAGGAACAAACTAAGGGCATCATCGTGATCCTCTCGTCAATCCGCATCGAATGATATATATGTTGACCTCGAAAGGTCAAGGTCAAAGGTTGACCTCAGGTCACGTGACCTCGAGGTCATCATGTATATCATTCGATGCGTCTTGACGAGCTGAACACAATGAGACCATCCACGCGTCTGTATCTTGTTCCTGTACGGAGTTATTGGCCAAAAACCTTTGGTGACCTTTGATGACGTCACATGACCTCACAGCTGCCCAACAGCAAAACAGACCTCAAGGTAGTGAAGGTTGATCGTATATGAAGTCATGTATGGTATATGGGGCCATTCCGACCCGTTTTAGTGGTAAAAACAGGGAGTTGATTTTTCCCCCATTGACTTATAATGGGGAGGTCGCGAAATTGACCTGACCTTAGGTCACCGATATCAAAATTCCGAGATATACAAATTGTAGCTACTAATGACCTTATAACATCCTGCGACTTTCAAAGGCCTCCGACATCTACTGTAGCTCTGGCACGGTGACAAAGTTGCAAAAAAGTGACTTGAGGTTGGGTCATTCAAAGTGACCTGGTGACCTGACCTTGAAAGGTAGGAGGTTCAAACTTGCACACCATGTGTAAAATTGATAAGGGAGTAGTCATACCAAATTTCGCGGCGCTACGCGCCGCGGTTTTCCCGCTATTCGCGAAAAACCTCAGGGGGGCGGATATCCGCCCCCCCCCCGTCGGTGCGCGGGTTAAAGCTTGACAGCGTGAGTGCTGAGCAGCCCAGCAGTTGGTATGTTTGTTTGATCGGGAAAATAGTTCCACGTGGTTTTCGGTGCCATTGTCAGTGCTGTCCCACCTAGCGATTATATAAGATCTTCCGAACTTTATGCTCTGAAGTCTGAAGCAATTGCACACCTGGAAGTTTGCAATCTGATATCAAGTCTGCTAAACAGTTCTTATACGTTGATTTTTTCATAAATACCATGCACTCATTGTGCTTGTTTTGAAGGACAACAGATTTACGCCTTTCGCTCAATCAACGACGATCCCTTCACACAGAATCAAACAATACCGACCACTTTCAGTCAACAGCTGGAACAATACCACCCTGATTAGAGCGGCCCTCTGCCCAAAGCGGCGGCGTTACTGGAGCGTCTCGGGCGGGGGGCTGGCGGTACCATCCCGGGCAGCCGGCGGCGGCGGCAGGCCTTGGAGCACCCCGCCCCGGCCCGCCCCGGCCCGTCCCGGCTCCGACCGACCGCAGGGCGTGGTCCCCAGCTGCGCCACTCCCGACCAAGGACAGAGCCCGGTTTTTGTGGCCGCCGGACGCGGCGCGCACGTCGCCGGTTTCCTGGAGACCGGCCCTCCTGGCGAGATGGACACCGTCCTAATGGCGTGGCGGTCGAAACGGCTGTTGGCCTTGTAAATGATGAGTTTGGTGGTCTCTTTATATGCAAACAAACCCGGAAGATGCCGACATTGACGGATGTGAATTAAGATGCGTACACTTCATGGTTTGATGGCTCTTCGTTGAGTGTTACCTTTTGATGTCAAGAATCTCTTCATGCATAATTTCATCTGGCTGTTGTCTTTTGGAGTGTTGATATTGATCAGATAATAAATGTAAAAGCGGACATTTTCAGCTTTCAGCATTTACGATGCACCGACAGGTAATCAATTTAGCGAGAAAGTATTCGCTGAAATATATGCTGGGTTTGAGGGTAGATCAGTGGAGCGACAGCCGGATTTAACGAACTACTTCTGACCCCGATAAGTCTACTTTTGCTTTCATGCAGATAAAGGATTCCTTTGTTCAACTCTTTGCCAAACTGTGTGCTGCGCTGGGTTTTATCCAATAACAATGCCTTTATCGTATCGAGTGACACAACGAATCCCGTGCTCACGCCCCGATGCACAATGCAGATAGCACTTTCATTTACCTCAGAAACACGTGAGGTTCAGTCTCCAGCCAAGGCGAGTGTGTCGGGTTTCCCGTCCGGATAGGGCGGCTCCCTCTGCCGCGCCACTGCTGACCATCGGACCTCGCCCGTGTTGGGGGCGCCTCACCCGTCCCAGGACCTCGCCCCTCCGTCCGGCCGACCGGGCCGCCAAGGCCGGGAGCTGTCACTGGACCGGACGGCCACCGGAGGGCAGGGTGTGGTCCCGCCCGAGCCGGACGGAGCTGCGCACCTCCTGAACTGGTCCAGGATGTTCTCAGGGCGGTATCAGATGGCGGAGCATGAGAGGCGGTTTGTGGATGACAAACAACGCTGTGTTTGTCCGGAGCAAACACGATCAACGGCCCCCAGTTCAGCCAAACACATCGGGAATTCTGTTGACAGAACGCGTTCTTCTACTTCCCGAGTTTGAGGCAAGTGGTCAACGCAAGCTGCAACTAAAATCACATGCATGTGCCCTTGCTCGGGATGAATCATCGGATGATGAGTTGCCGTTTTAGCTGACATTCCAGCGCAGAGGACCGGAACTGAGATACCGACTGGTCGGTCGTCCCGCAACCTGGACAACGGAGTCAGCGAATTTCCAGAGCTATCGATGCATGGCGGTGTCATGAGTGGTGACGATTCTTTGGAACTGCGTTGGCATCGGCGGCACCTTAGTCGCAAGGGATAGGTACAGTCTTTCAACCAGTCAGCGTCCAGTCACTGCGCAGTTCGATCGGTGGCGGCGACTTGACGCTGATCTCCCATCAGATTCGGACTGAGTTCACATGATCTCCAGCATTCATCAGCCGTCACTTTCCATGACCTTCTGGAGTAGCGCGCGCGTCAGCGGTAACTCACGGTGGCCGTGATCTGTCCGCGAGCGTGTCGAGCTGTCTGATGACCCGGAACCACCCCTTGGCACGTCATCGAGCTGTCTGCGTGGGCGGCGGCCGGAAGCCGTCTGCGCCCGCGGCGGCGGCGGGAGGGGGCCGCCCGACGCAGCCCGGCCGCCCGGCACCGTCCAGAGGAGCGGCGCGGGTGCGACTGTACAAAAAACGAAAGTTAACCGGTCGACCTTGGGGCGGCAGCTGAGCCGGCGCGGCGCGGGAGAGAGACACCGTTACACCTCTCCCGGCCGGCGCCGCAGCTCTCCGTGGCCTCTCGAGTCTTTGTAGGGATCTCCGGTGACTCTCAGTGACTCAGGAGTCAGCCCGACTCTCTATGATAATTAGGAACGGGTGTGATCCTTACTGAGTTTACGCGACTCTTTACTTTTTGGAGAGAACAGAACCGCAGCACTTTGTTATATCCGAACCCTCCACAATAAGCCCAAACTTACTGCTTACCAACTGGCATTCGGTGTGAATGTCGATGAGACAGCTATTTCGAACCACTTCGAGTGGTTTGGACTGGAATCCATATTTATCTTGGTTATTCCTCTTTTCACAATCCGTAGCCTGTGACTCGGTCCATGGTCGTTTTGTCCGCCTGACATGTTACTATCAGTATCAGTAGCTGCCGTGGCTATGGCAGCCCTGCGGCGGTTCATGGGGCACTGGCAACTAAAGGATGAGGTGAATAATAAACGGACGGGATTAGGAGACGGCGGCTGTGCCAACGGCCTCTGAGGGACACGTTCCCAGAACTGAAAAGACAAATGAAGCAAGCAGAGAGGCTATGCTTATTCGCTAGCGATGTTTCTATGTAGAATACCTTAGTGGCACTTTTCACGACTGCCCCATGTTAGGCGGCAAGTCTGCTTGGTTAATCTTATCGCTAAGCCAATCTTCTCCGATATAGCCGGAAATCGTGTCCGAGAGATGTTAAGTGTCTGGGCTGAGATAATCCTACAATCTCGAAACTACTTTCTAAATATGATCCTGGGTGTATTTCTTGCGATGAAATCATATGTACCAAAGTAGGTATCACCAGGAATTAAAAGACTGGTTATTAAGGTCTTGAAAACCAAAGACATATATACGATTAGCTTGGCATGGAGTTTGTTCAAAACACTCAAGTCACCGCTGCGCTCCGAGACACACAGCTCGGCGTCAATCCAATGCTGGCATTCAGCCTCTGCGTTCTTTCATCTCGGCCGTCAGTTTGGACTGTGTTTGTTGCCGGTCTCACGCCCTGACCGTGGCGCGGGCCCTTCACTTTGGCCGGTGCTGGCAGCGGGCCCGCACCCCCACTCCTTCTCGGCCGCTTGACCCACATTCGGGCGTGACCGTCTCCCATTGCGGCACTCTGGAATGGGCCGACAGCCTGCCGCGTGCCACGCCCTCCCCCTCTCTCCCCTCCCCGGCGGGCCGGTCAGCTCAGCGGCCGCCGCAGTCGGATCTGTCGTATCAGAGGCTACCGGGGGCAACAAAAACGTGCAACAGCGCTACCTGATCACAGACGACAGGAGTCGCTGCTGCCGGTGTAAAAACTGGAGCCCGAACCACGGAACAGGAAGACGGCGGGGTTCTATAGGGCTGGTATTGTACTGAGAGTGAGACGGCAGCGGCTCGCACGGGCGGCGGCGAACGGGATTTAATTGCTGCTGGGAACAGCCCGAATGTGCAGCCAAGGTCGCTTGGAGTAAATAGCGACAATAACAGCTAGTGCAGTGCTTCCTGTAGTTAGGCGGCTGTCAGTGGAATTACTTTGGTCGTTAATTTGGCAGCCACGTAATTGTATAACAGTCGTTGGCATACTTGATGAGAATCTGGATGCTGCTTCAGGGCGTGAGACGATTGTGAGTCATTGGATGTTTTTTTTAAGCTTCATATGTCATCTCAGGGATATATCTTGAAACGGTCTGCAGATTTGCCGTTATTCTTCCATTGCCAGACGTCTAATCCTTTCTTTGTCATCGAACAGTCCCATACCCTGCAGAATTTCGGCCGATGAGATCATCCTGTTGCCGGCATGTTCTCTGAATTCATACTCTGAATACCGCCCAGCTACGCCTAATTTTCAGGAAGGCTGCACCTCTGCTCGCATAGCTTCTACGTCCTCACATCTGTTCTTTGTCTGATACCGTGTGGAGCTCCACCCAAATCCCTTTTTACTGTCCAACGGCTCCCAGGTCTTCTCGAAACTTTGCGCCCTCTGGTCTCTGTCGCCGCTAGTAACTGCCAGTCTAAATGCGCCCACACTCCGTCTCCCCTGTTCATCTCGTTCACCACATAAGGACACTGTTTGGCCGCGGCCACAAATCAGCTCGTGTAGATCGGACTTGTATGACGTCATCGTGGGGCCAGGGTCACCCTCCGCGGCTGGACAGTGGACGGGAGAGCGAACGAGCCGGTTTTGACATTGAGGTTTTGTCCGAACTCCGAACAGCCTGGTGGAGTCCCGTGAATTGAGCGTCAACAAGCTCACGGATATGAAGCGTGGTTGGAGGAGTGGGGACTGGGAGGACCAGTCAGAGAGAAAGGGCACAGTGACAGTTGTTTACCGGACGGCGTGTGATTGATGGCGAAAGTCAGTGAGATCGCGCCGGAGCTGTTCACGCTTCACCGGGCAGAACAAGTCGAGTCGAGCACTAGAGCAGCATGAGTAAAGGTTACGGTGAGACATGCGTACGGTTACTTGTGGTGTCTTGTGCGCCATCACACTTCATCACATTGTGACCTTTGACATGATGCATAGGCAGATGTCATGCATCGTCTTCAGGGCATGGAGTCTAGAAAGCAAAGCCTGCTGCCAACACGAATTCCTACACAGCTTGATCTCAACACAATTATTGCTTCGATTGTGCTCCGAACTCGACGCCTCCCAGACGGAATCCCGCAGCTCCGCTCTAGGCCCGGTCCCGACTCGGGCAGGAACTTGCAGCTCTATTCCGGGCGGGCCGTCTTCCCAATAGCGGCCCGACCGGGTGTGGTGCACTGCGCCGGCCGCCCGATGACCCCAATGAAGCTCGGCTGGCGACCGGCCCGGGAACTCTCGCTCTCACTCGGAGACTGGGCCGCGGTCAGCTGATTAACGGGGCACGGCGGCTCGGCGACAGACGACAGAGTTTTGGTCGCAGCGGCGAAACTATCAGCTGGGAGTCACTGACATGCTATAATGGCCAAATGCCGCCTCTCAAGATTGTGGCAGACTGGAGGTGTGTCAATAATTCATGAGACCCATTGTAGAGATATGACTGGATGCAAAACTTTCATGCGTTTTGTATAAGGATTGAAATTTTTACGTCGTTTTTGCGTGAAGAGATGCTAAAGAATACTGCGACTGGCGCCAAAGGATTTTGATGCTGTTCGCCCACCACATATCCATATTTCAACACTGAGCACAAGTCCAACAAAGAAAATCGCCTCCGCTCCTGCCTTCCAGCTCTGCTAGACATCCCGGTGGCCAGCCCATCTTAGAGCTGCTTGCGGGCACAGTGAGCCAAAAAACAGGCCGGCCTTCTACCTAGACCGGTCTGCCGGGCGGCATCACCGTCAGACAAAACACGACGGGCGGACTGTCCACGGTTACCGGCGTCTACCAGCGCGGTATCGACTGGTTACCGATGGATTACCAGCGCGATTACCGGCGGGACACGTCACCGGTCGTCAGTCGGCCCTGGCGTGGGTGGCGCGACAGCCGCCCCTCTCCTCCGCCGCAGTACCTGTCACCGCAGAGAACCGGCACGTGACGTCACTGCGGGAGCCGTCCGTGTACCGGCATTACCAACACCAGGCGTTAGCAAGGTATTTCTGGTGAGGGGCAGCCCTGTCGGGAATGCCTCCCGCATGTCCAAGTCCGCGTGTTTTACCACCCATACGATGACTTAGGGCAGTCCGTCGTGCTCCCGATGGAAGCATTGTGTTATTGGAGGCTGTTTCCAGGTCGGTCGCCGGACGTGGCTGGTTTGATCGGATCTAGCTCAATGATTGGTTAGTGGGGGGCGCTGAGATCCGCCAGCTGCTGCACCTCAGAGATTTTCCGTCAGATTTTTCGTCAGCAATGGAAGATGGTGACGTTTCAAGGCTAGGGCTGATGTTCGACAGGCTGAACGGTGGTGGCGAATTTAGTAGCGTCTGGTTGTCACGGGAATCGGCATCAAATATAAAACCGATGACTTATCACGCGCACTGCAGGGGGGGGGGGGGTTGTTTTCAACCCCCCCCTGTGGTTTTTCGCAAATCGCGAGAAAACGGCGGCGCGTAGCGCCGCCAAATTTTGCATACCTGTTCTCCCAACTTTTGCACACCTTGAGTAAAAATTTTGACCCCAGGTGACCTATGGTCAGGTCACCAGGTCAGGTCAAGTGACCCTACCTCGAAACGTAAATTTCGAAGTTTGCAATCCCACCAAGCCCACAGTTGTTGAGATATGATCTTGAAACCCACAGGAAATAGTAAAGTCATCACGAGCTACAACTTGTATATCTCGGAATTTTTATATCGATGACCTAAGGTCAGGTCATTTTTGCGACCGGCCCATTATAAGTCAATGGGAGAAATTTCAACTTACTCTGAATGCCATCCTATGACTTCAATACGCTCAGGATCATAGTATTACAGGTCCCTGTTGGTGATTTCACCGAAACATATCACTTATGACCTTTGGAAGGTGATCTCCAGGTCATCTTAGGTCACCTGAGGTCACCAGCGGTTTTTCTTCAATAACTTGAGATTGAATAGAGATAGAGACTCCGTTCGACGTTTATCGTGTTTTTCTCGTCAATGCGGATCGAATGATATGCAACATGACCTATTTCGGTCAGGTCATGACCTTGACCTGAGGTCAATTTTTCAACTTGACCTTTCGAGGTCATATTATATATCATTCGATGCGCCTTGACGAGCTAAGAACGATGGCGTTCGAATCGATCCTCTGTCTTGTGTGCAAGACAAGTTATTCAAGAAAAACTACCGCGAAATTCCTGTTGTGAAAATCGTAACATTTTGTCTTCGGTGACCTCTGGTGACCTCGTTTTTGTGTTTTTGTGACCTGACCCAAAAATGATCTTAGTATTTCTTGTAGATCTCATCTTAACCTATCCAACGCCGTTTACCGCTTGTCGCTACGTTGCGCCGTTTTCGAGATCTCAGGGGGGGTTGTTTTCAACCCCCCCCCCCCTGCAGTTCGTGTTCGGCTCAGACCCGCTGCAGTGCGCGTGTTATGTTGACGGTAACTAAAAAATCGGCATACATACACCCCTACACAATTACTTTTTCACTGAAGCGGGGCGGTCATCGGATGATTTTAAAAGTGTACTGGATTTCCATCTCATCAGACTAACTTCGTCTCCTTGCTCAACTTTTTTTGCTGGAAAAATCACACGATACGCCCAAAACAAGTTCTCGTTGCAGGTGCTGTAAAATATTGTTATACAAGCTACCCCTCCGGTCACAGCGAGCACTAATCTTAGCAACAGCTTAGCAGTGCTTCTGTCTATACTATTCGGTCGCCACCACATGTCTTTTCCTTCCGGCCTACAAGTCACGAAATTTGCCGTATATATCGTGTTTTCGTAGGAACAGCTGCACCTTAATGTTCATGTTCTGGGCTGTTAACGTTCCTGGTTGAGTTTCCTTTCGGGGTCGATGGCTGGAACGGTTGGATCGCATAACGGCATCACGAAACAGCCTTCCGTACAGAAAAACTGCTGGAGTATAATGACTCAATCTGATACCAGATACTGATATACCCCGAAGTTGACTTCCCGTACCTACAGACAGTGCATGCATTAAGTTTTTCCATTGGCGCCAGGATTACGTGTCATATTAACCGTGGACATTCATGTCAACATGCATGATGTTATGTTCTACTTCGGCACATTTCGCTACGTCAACGCAACGGATGACCTGAAATGCAAATCGCTTCTGGAACACGCCTCCAATTCAGAGGTCCTTGTTTGCATTTGCACATCTTCAGGATGCATCTAATTGCGTTGCAGCTTCTGACGCGGCATCATGATTCGCCATACACCGGAGTATTTCCAAACATGAAGAATGTAGATCGTATTCTCGGAGGTCGTCTCGCTTCCACTAACATGGATCTACAGCACAGTCGAATGCACCCTGGCATCCGGCTGAGGTCCGGAGACTCGGTAGTCAGTAGTAGTACCCACCGCATCCTGCAGTCTGTGGATCAGTGCAGCTCTCTGTCCGTAATCGGACTTCGGAGAGACGCGGGCCGGTCCTGTCTTCAGACGTCCAGCCCGGTGGTCGCCGGCGAAAGCCAGCCGGTCCGCCGCGCCGTCCCGGCCCCGGAGCCCGACACTAGATAGCCTTGGCCGCCGGAGCTACGAGATGCCGACCCTCTGTGTTTGCTGCGCAAAAGTCTGGCCGGGTTTGGACTGATTGGAGGTCCGTCAGAACAGCTGGACCACGAAAGACTATGAGGGCTTGTCGCCGGAAGGCACGCATGTAGTATTGCCTGCTTGCATCGATCGGCTCTTTTTATGGCTCGAGCTCTGGCGACTATTCTTAATCACCTTGCGCCGGCATGTCGTTCTCACGAGAAATTTCTTCTCACGCCTATATCGCACCGTGAGCGGCCATTTTTACAGCCGCAGCACGATATTCAGCCCTTTGTTTGGTCAGCCGGCTGTTCAGGTAGCCGCCGCACCAAGTTCATGACTGCACCCCATCGAGGCGTGTTCCGATCGCTCACGAGCGCGGTGTCTGGCGGCCTTCCTCGGCCGCTAGTCTCTGCTTCCTGTTCGGCGGCCACGCCGCGCCGCCCTGTGCGCACGGCTGCCGTCGAGCCATTACGGTGGTCACCGCCGCGGAGCGATGAGGCAATCATGGCGCAGAGACGACCTTGCTCGTCAGTCGTCTGAATACCGACCGGTCACGAGAGCGGAACGGACGCGGCGGCTGTGGCGTCACATCCAGTGTCGCAGAAATTGACGGCTATTGAACTGGGGCGTGGTAACCTTCTTTGTGTTGGTCACAGCCGGCGACGATTCGTGACCATTGGTGGTCGAAATGGGATCGATTTTGCTGCTCGACTTCAAAACCACACATGGACAAAAAGCTGAGACAAACAGACATCAATAAAGAGCTCGTCCAAGGTGTGACCTCACACCTCATAACCATACGCATTCGGTACTCACCAATATTCCTGTTGCAGTATTCGACGCTCTTGTCCGTCTTGAGCTGTGAGGTCATGAAGAGTGTGGTGCCCTTGGCGATGACGCCGCAGGTGAGGACGACGCCGAATGTGATGATGATGACGATCACCTTGATGATCTTGACGGTGATCTCGAGGCAGCGCTGGTTGGCCTCGGAGCCGGAGTCGTTCTCCGGGGGCAGCACGCGGAACACGTCCCATCGCTTTGTTTCCGGGACGATACTCCGCCGACTGCGGGTAGAACGATGGGTCAGAACTCAGACGGTGCGGTGGGGTGCGCCGGGGTGTTGATTTGGTTTGGTTTGCATTGTTTAAGATACGGAATAATGTCAAAGGGTTTACTTCAACGGACTCATTCATATTCAGTGGTAATTACTTCGAATCGAAACATCTAGTAGAATTAGGTCGTAATTTGTGTAAAAGGGAAAGCAGTATGGTAATGGTCGCTGAAGCCTAGATGCTAGAAAAAAAAAACAAGCACGAACACTCATCGCATATGTAATGCAAGGCATGTAGGTGCAATGCAATGTATGTATGCAAGGCACTAAACAATGCTTTAAAAAAGATAACTTCATCGTCATTTTATGCACCAATCACCGGGGAATAGATGCTATCCGTGGGCCTTGTGTCCTCAGGTCTGGCTGTGAGTTGTTTAAATTACTCAATTATCTCGGGCCGTTATGCCGCCGGCGGACCGGTATTGGGCGTTCATTATCGGTAATCATTCACTGGTAACCCCCCAGGGGGACGGTGGGGGGGGGGAGGTTCCGATCGGACAGAGGTCGAAGGTCGGGTCGACCCCGGGCCCTGACACTAGACAGACCGGCACCGGACGGAAAACCTCAGGTGGGCCACCTCTCCCGTCTCCGTGACTTCGAAATACGCTGAGCTGGATGAGCCGACGCAGCTCTTCAGGGATTTAGGTCTTGTTACTTGAAGGATAGACAGAATAATCAGGAACATAAATTTGTCATCCTGGATCTAAGGGCTTCTGCTTGTCCTTGAGCTCTTGGACATCTGAAAGTGAACGTCTGGATAACGAAATGACTGGGGTGCTATCGCCATATTATACGTCATAGTGCAAGTCACATACTGAATCACCTGACTTGACCCTTTCTTTCAGGGCTGGAGCACGACCGACATGCTCTCAAAAGAACCTCAAATAAAAAAATACTTCTAAGATCGATCACGTTATCAACACCCTCCGGCGTCAAGCCGTAACTAAAAGACCGACCCTCCGACTGCGAGCCCTTGAGAGCCGTCCCGATTGTGAAGATCGCGAGCGCGCCCCAGATACAACGTCAATCGCTCTCCGGCGGTCAGTTTTCGCCGTGAGGGGTGGAGAGAGCGGAGGAGTGGACAGAGCGGGCCGGGAGCCGCGCTGAGAGCAGCCCGCCAAGGTTAGATGCCGTGACGTCGGAGGCTGGCCTGCCCCGGGAGCGCAGTAACATATACCCGTTGGCCTTGGGTAATGGCCGCTGCCCGCGGCTGGGGAGAGAATGAGCCCCCAACACCGTTAGGAATAGGCACACACAGGGTTATTGATGAAGTGGGAGGGAATGGGAGGCTGAGGCAGATGGCGGTGGTGAGGGAAATGTACGATTGACATGTGATATGAATATCGGAGCAAGGGCGAAATGGAGACGTTATGTGTCTGACCTTGCTGGTCTGATGGCTTAGCCGAACGATGGACTCCAAAGCTAATAGCCAGATACAGACAAGATAACAGTGTTCAACGCCAACAGAAGTCCATTCGTTTTACAGCAATCAGGATTGTGCAAGGTTACGTAAACCTCACAAGTCGAGGCCCATGAATACGCGAAAGAGCGAAAGTGCGTCCATTTTCATGGTACGCTGCACGTGCTAGGCACTGGACCCTGTCTGCGTAGACGCAACGCGTGTCGCTATGTTGACATGACCTCCGTACCGCTGACGGCTGAACTCCGCAGGAGGTAAACGGCACAGGAGGAAACTGCTGCTGGCTGCTCTGCGTGACCGTCGCACATTCTTCTGCAGGGAGCTACTCGGTCAGTTTCCCACGTGTTGCACTCGCACCGCCTGACTCCTGAGACTGGCATTGACCGACGCCCGGAGAGCAGGATGACAGAGCCACGGAGCTGCATTTTGCAAGTATAGTGGCAGAGCCACGAAGTTCCTTGAGGAAACAGACTCGCGGAGTTGCCTCAGTCTGTGAGCGGGACTCCGATCACTGAAGACAAATGCACTGCCGACAGTGGCGGCGGAAGGTAATTTTGGATGGGGGTGCAAAGTTTTCCCAAGGGGCCCCTCTGGAAGTTTTGGGCCCCCCTCCAGTGTTTTTTTTTTTTTTTTTTGAGTGATCATTATTGATTCATGAAAAATGAAGATTTTGGAAAACTATCCCCATACACACAAGTTCTGTAAAAGGTTTGAAATTGCAGTGTACCTACCTATCTCAAATAATGAAAAAAAAAGAAGTAAATGCAGCTAGTTTTTTATCGCCTAATCTTTTAGTCTAGCCACCACCCGCAGCGTCTCAAACCACTTTTCTGGATCCGCAGTGGACCATTGAGTGCCCTACGACACCGTTCCAAGAAGACCGTGTTTAGATGCCCCTTGGAAACCGACCACATAGAGACTCCTCCAAAGACCTACATGACTCCCCAGACTGAATGAGCCCTCCGATCACAGTCGGTCCCTTGAAAGTTGCTGAAAGGTTTCAGAAGACAGTATAGGCTCGTCTTTTTGTCTTTTGTCTTTTGAGGGCTCTTAGAAACCGGTATCGGACCCAAAAAAGCCTGTATGGAGGCCCTCCAAAGCCGGGGTGGAGGCCACAGGAGCCGATGTTTAGCCTAAAGAGCCGGTATGGAGGACTGAGTAGAGGAAAGGGGTCTCAGTGGGGCCTTCGGGGGCAAACTTTTGAGCCCCAAAAGTATGTGTGGGGTCTTAGAGGCAGGTAGGCCCCTGGGGTATGCACGGGGTCCCAGGAGCTCGCGTGTGAGCCCATATATTCGGCTGGCGGCTACTAGAACCAGCATGGTGATTCTTAGAAGCCGCTTAGACCCACATTTCATGGGTCATGAGTCCCAAGAGTCGATGTATGTATGAACCATAAAAGCCGGTGTAGGGCCCATGGCCCTATAAGTTCCGACATTGAGACTCTCAGAGGCCGGCGACGGGGCACCAAGAGCAGATAAAGTGCCTCAACAAGCCGACATGGGGCCTGAGAATCAGTGTGGAATTCTTGACCAATTTTTGACCACCCTTGTGGCGCAGTTGGCAAGTGCGTTCACGTTTGGTGTGGGAGGTCCTTGGATCAAAGCTGACCTCTGGCAGCGTTTTCCTCGGCCGGCTCCTACCCAGGAGATGGCAGTAACTGGGGAGTGTTCGCTCGGTCGTGGGGATTAACGCTGTGCCAACCAGCGCCCCCGGCCGCAGGTACACGGGCCTGATCCGCCTTTAAACAGATCCTTCGGTCCGGTGACATGTTCCGAGGGCACGGCCTCGCTTCATGTCCCGGAGCAGCCCTCTGACCTGCCGGGCCCGAGAAATCGGGATAGCCCCAGCGTGCGCACCAGTGCGGTGCCACCTGGGGCATGTGACAGGAAGCGTGCGGTCAAGGCTGTCCCGCGTAGCGGGTGCCGAAAACGATTCGTACCACTGCCGTGTGTATAGTGTACTAACCCAGTATGAATGTGTGCTACTAACGACAAAAGCCCGAGTCGGGCACCAAAAAAAAAAAAAAAAAAAAGTTCCGACATTGAGACTCTCAGAGGCCGGCGACGGGGCACCAAGAGCAGATAAAGTGCCTCAACAAGCCGACATGGGGCCTGAGAATCAGTGTGGAATTCCAGGAGCCTGCGTGAGCTCTCGGAGACCTTCGTATTTCGTAAGGTCCACAAAGGTCGTTGGATCCTCTGAATCTGAACTTTGTGGGGCCCTCAGAGGCCAGCATGTCTCCTGGCACCTGCCTGCGTTGAGTTGAGACCCTCCGAGGCCGTCGTAGGGTTCTTCAGAGGCCAGCGTTGGCCCTTGAAGCCTTCGTTAGGCCCTAGAAGCCGTCAAGAGGGCCCTCAGAGGTCAGCATGGCCCTGGAGCCTGCCTGCGTCGAGGCCCTCAGAGGCCGTCGTGGGGCCCTCAGACGCCAGCGTGGGCCTTCGGAGCTTGCGTTGGGTCTTAGAGACCATCGTGAGGGCCCAGAGAGGTCGTCGTCAGGGCTCTCAGCCCCTCAGGGACCGTCCTGGGGTCCTCAGAAGTTGTTGTGAAGCCTTCGAGAGGATCATCAGAGGTCGTCATGAGGGTCCTTGACCATAGTGAGGGTCTTCATGGGCCCTCAGATACCTTTGCAGGGCTCTCAGAGGCCTTGGTAAGACCGCTAGAGGCCATCGTTGTTAGGGCCCTCAATAGACCGTTGTAGGGCCCTCAGATGCCAGCATAGCCCCTGCAACCTGGCTGTGTTGGGGCCCTCAGAGGCCGTCGCTGGGCCATCTGAAGCCAAATGGGCCCTCAGACTTGAGTTGGGTCTAGGGCCGTCACGAGGGCCCTCAGATACCGTCGTAGAGACCCTCAGAGGCCAGTGGGGCCCCTGGAGTCCTGTGGGACCCTCAGCGGTCGTCATGAGGGCCTTAAGTGGCCGTTGTAGGGCCCCAGGGGACAGAGTTCGTCGTGGGAGCCCTCAGAGATCGTCATAAAAGGGCTCTCTGAGGCCGTCGTGGGGCCCTCAGATGCCGCGTGGAGCACCAAACGCGGCTCGGGACACTTCTAGGCCGGTGTGGGGGCCCCAAAGACTAGCATGGGGCGCTCCTGACCATAATTGGACATCCCGGATGATTCCACATCAGTGTTCGTTTCCCGATCACTGGTTTTCAGGAGAAAATGTATTGGATGGTGCGATGGGCCCCTTGTACGAATTTTGGGGGTGCAAAAAGATATATTTGCACCCCCATGTTCTTTGATGGGGGTGCAGCTGCACCCCCTGCACCCCCTATTCCGCCGCCACTGACTGCCGATCTGATTCAGAACCAAACCGAAGGAGAAGCATTCCAGCGGCGACGCTCCATCCGCAGCCAGCCCCGCTCGACAACTCGGCCCTTATCCGACCCTGACACGGGCCGCGCTATACCCTCCCCGTCCGTCCGCCGATGTAATCAGGTCTCAGCGGACCGGCGCCGGCCGCCCGCCACCGCGGGGCCACCGCCGCCGAGCCCGTGTCGGTCCTTCGGCCGTGCCGTGTCAGGATTCAGGTCAGGTCGCCGCCAGCGGCGGACTGGGGCAGTTTTTGTACGGGGATGGCCCGATCTACTGGCGGCTTGAATTGCCATCAGCTGAGATCGAGGGTCGTGTTTCAAGGCCGGGCGATAACACGGACTCGCTTAATGTTCATAGGAGTGGACAGATGTTTTGTGCTGTTAGTCCGTGTGGTCCCGTTGGTTGACAAGTGGTAACAACGGACAAGAGTTCGCGCACGCTCCTCCGCTGTGTCCAGTTATCGTGTCCCTTTCTTTTTATCCCGGATGTTCCAACAAATGCCCTGTCTCTGACCGGATGGAGGTTGGAATTATCCAACTGGACTGCTCAGGACGGCCAAAGTAGGACTATCATGTTCCCACATCTTTCAGTTAGGAACAATCACTGTGGTTTGAGTCTTGAGATGTATGATACCTACTCTCGGGAGAAACCATCCATTATTTTAACCCCGCAAGTTCAGAGAGCACGTGAAGCATAATCCCCTCCGCGCACGAGATCACCGCTGGATCTTCTTCAAAGAACCGCCAGCAAGTCGGCACTTCAGAGCAGCGTGCTTTTGTTTCACGCCCTAATGCATCTCGGCTGCAATGAATCAGCCCATCAGCGTCCTACTGCACCTCGGCGCGGCGTTCCGGACCAGTGGCTATCGCGGGTGTTACAACTACCCCGGGGGTATGTCGGGTGGGTCGGTCGGCCAGTGGGACGGCTGCGCGAGTGACACCTCGTGCTGAACAAACAACAGGCGGCGTTACTAGGGCGTTAGGAGAGCTCAGCGGGGTAAGGCCAGACCGGACCTAGGCGAGGTATGCCCGTTTACGATTAGCAGACACGGAGGGGTGCCTATTTAACGTCCCCAATGCGGACAATTGGACTTTTAGCGGGTGAGCCGTTCAGAACTAAATGTCTGTGAAAGAAATTTTAAGTGTCTCTTACTAACGATAGCAAGCGAAGTTCCCTTCTAAAGAAAACTCTTGAATAGCTAATGTTTTTTTTTGTAAAACTTGGCTGGGCCCGCCTCTTCCTGCAGTGCTCCGCCTCGTTTCCGCCCCTGACGGAGCGGTTATCACGGGTGTCGGTGGGCGCGACAGGTGTCCGCGGACCGGCCGTGTGTCCCAGTTTGGGGCGTGGTGAGCGGACACCAGATGGGCGCGCTGTGTCGGTCAGCCAGCACCGCCGACGGGAGACAACAGCGGCACACTCCGTAATGAGGCCAGCGGCTATCGTGCAATCGCTATGCGAAGATAAACGCACTTCCCAAGTGATACTTGGAATAGTAAATTAGGCTATTCTTTTCACGTTTCGGTTCGTTATTACTCACCCATAGGGAGCTTCGAGCACTGACAAATTTTTAACCGAAATACAGACATCACCGACAAACGGTTAAAGATAATGAGCCTATTGTGATTGACAGGCTGTCTCCTTTGTCATCGAAATCGCTCAAGGATTTGAGTGATCGACGGCCTTGGGCGTCCAAATTCAATTGCGTTTTATATGCGTGCATTCATTGCATATTTCTGGTTAGTGAGCAATCAACTGAAACCATGTACTCTTGCGAATGCTCCCATACAGGGTGGAAAGTAATTACGCGAACATGTATTTTCTTACAATTTTGACCGTCAGTGGAGCATTTTTATGAGTGCGGGCTGTCATGGAACATAATTGGTCGTGTTTGTTGTCGCCTCATCTACCAAAAGTGACCTAACTTTGAACAATGACCTGGAAGGTCTTAAACAACCTCTCGACTTAAAATGGTGCAGACACCATACGCTGCACAAGACCGAAATGGGCAAAGAGCTCAATTTGGAGCTGCCAGGGAAAGCGTTTGTGATTATTTTCGCCGGACTGGCGGAGAAGGGATTTGTAGCGGTCTCAGCACCAGCATTGCACAATTATACGTTTTTTTTAAACATAATAACACTTGAGAGGACTTAAAAAGCAAAGCCGTCCGCGGCAGCAACCCCTCGGCGAATTCTGTCGCCGGATGGGTGGTCACCATGTCGGCGACAAAACGACGCCAGTCGACCCGAAAACTGGCAAATTAGCTTACTCTGGCCGGGTACCCGATCTAGGATATCACGATTCGCACATTAATACGCAAAAATTCGAAAATTAAGCCGTAGAAACCCTCGGGATGACCAAAATTCACAAATTAACAGCAGAATTGTTAATTGAAGCTTTTCAAAGACAATCAAAGATGGACAGAGGAGGACAGGCAGCTGGATTTGTGGTTGGGTGAGACATCTGTGGACTGTGAAACTGTTTCATCCGTCAAACCTGCAGAACAACTGCTCTAAGGGCTGCTGTTGCGTCCTATGTCCCGTCCGTCCCAACCTTCAAACATCCGGCAAAGGAACACATCAGTGGGTCACGAGCCCCCGGGTGGTGTCAGAATTGCGTGTAGCGCTAAAAAAGGTCACTAAAAATAAAGTATACAACCGGTGGAACATCCTCCAAGACGAGTGTCTCTGTCTAATCCACCGTGCAACGAAAGGGGCAAAATGATTGAGCGCACTTTTGTGCCCGACGCAAAGAAACTGCTCTTCGTGATTGGTGAAGTCCTTACTTTCATGGCCAACAAAACGCAATACTGGTGCTGTGAGAACCTGTTTTTCTTCAGGACATACAAAAGCTGATCTGGGAAACGCCTGGGCCTCAATTCGACTAAAAATCTCCAGATGACTCCTCAGGAGACCGTCTAAAAGCTGCAAGGAGCCACCAATACCGATTACCTCACTGGACAGCTCTATAAGGTGTGGGCTGAGCTTTGGCCAACAGATCTTCACATGCTGATGTAAATCATGCCGGAACGCCTATGTCAATGTATCGCAACGAGATAAGGATAAAGTAAAACATATATTGTTTATGTCACCGCCGTTTTTTTTTTCATTACTAGAAGACGAAAAAGTATGTTCGCGTAATTACTTTCCACCCTGTAGGTATTACGTTTAAGATATTCACTTGTATGAAGTGGCGGTCAGGGATGATTAGCTTTCCACTTCTGCTAAGATGCTTAGAAACGATAACCGCAATATGCATTAGAGACACATTAAACGCTAACGTTTAGCCGGATATTAGCTTTATTATCGACGCCGCGGTGATAATCGGCTATGAGCGACCACTAACGACGAAACTTCTGTTCCAAGGCATGCCAGAGAAAGTGTGGCTTTGGGTCATTGTGTTGTAATAATGTGAAATGGTATCTCGATGAACTTTCGTCTATTGTATTACGTTATCATTTATCACCTACAGACTAACTTGTTTTACAATGCCCCGACTGCGACATAACTCTAGCGCGACAGGCGTTCCTATGGGTCCGTAAATATTCATCTACTCATTCCGTGCGGCCTTTCTCACCGTTCCGTGTCGGTGCGTCTCTTCCCGGGTCTCTCACCCATAACCCTAAGGTCTCTCATCCCCGGGTCTCACGCCCGTGTCTCTAATCCCTTGTGTGTCTCAGTCTCGGGTCTCTTACCCTGGTACTATATTTCATCCCTCAGGTCTCTCACCCTTGGGTCTCTCACTCCCTGCTCTCTCACTCTCTGTTCTCTCACCCCAAGCCAACTCACCTGCCACCGTAGATGTCTTCGGTGAGCGGGGTCTTCTCGTCGGCGTCATAGTCGTCCTCCTCGAGGCCATAGGTGGCCGACTGGGCGTTAGGAGCGGCCGGCATGGCGGCGGGCGCCGGCGAGCGCGCCGACGGGGTGCTGCTGCCGGCGGCTCGTGACGAGGCCGCCTTCTGTGGACGAACGGGAGGAGAAGGGTTAGGGCCGCCGACAAACAGACAGGAGGGAGGCAGGGGTGTGACAGACACAAGGGAGAGAGGGCGTCTCCTAAGTGCAACGGTGACATGACGAGAGGCATCTGGTTGTCGAGTGCTACGCGTGGTATCAGAGCTGGGTTGGTGTGAAAAAGACAAGATCTATGTGAGTGAGAAGTTCAAAGCAAAGTTTTTATACATACGTTTCTTGAACCGTTTCTGTTGGAAAATGTTGCAACACCTGGGCTGTAATCCTGGCCACACCCATGTCTCTTCTATTGCCATTCCGTGACCGATCCGCGACGATTGACACCGTTCCGATCAAGCTACCGTGCTCATCCCGAGCCTGCTGAAACCTAACCGTGACCCGTATCGCAACGATCGCTTACAAATCGTCACGATTCAACCCTAGATGCGGCTGACTAGTGTTAGTTTATCGTCTATCGCCCAGTGTTCTCTTATTTCTCGAATTTCACGGCCTGTTACAGCCGGTGCACCGATGCCGGATCAAGATAGGTGAAAATCCTCTCCCGATCGCTCAGTTAGCGGAACTGCTGAACGCTCTGTCACGGCGAGCGAGCAGGCTGTGATCGGATCTGACTTCCGCTCCAGCGCCCCGAGGCCAGAGAGAAGGCTGGAGATATGCACGGCGCGGCAGACCACTGAGGCGGGCGGCCGTCCTGTGGTGAGGAACGCCGTCTATCTCGGAATGCACGTCTGCGATCTCGGCAAGTCTTTGGTCACACCTACAGTCCGTGACTCAGACTCGGGAATTCCTTCGGTCAGCATCACCCCACCTCTGTGCCGTGTCAATGCCCGTTCCGTGCTGTGTCGGCGGCCGCTCTCAGCTCCATCGCCTGCCGCATGGAGCTAGACCGGTGCGGGCTAGTCCGCTTATTCTGCCATTGCAGGACACTACCCGGGTCCGCCCCGTACTGTCGTGCCGGTTTATGTCAGGGCGTTGCCATAGGATTTCTGTTGAGCGGTTCACCGACCGGGTCACTGGCCCCATAGCGCCAGTACTGGCGGTGTGAGTCCTCTGGCCTTCTGAGGCTGTCTTACGGAGGTGTCAGCCTGTCTCCTCTGCGGTAATCTGTCTCCGCTCCCGCTCAATCCCTTCAGGCGTCTGTGATCCTCCGCCATTTGTCCACCTATCCCCGAAGGGAGATTACGACTGTATTCTCTAGCCTGCAGGTGCTGGTTGGGATTATAAAACTGAGTGATATACAGCCGTATACCAGCGGATTGCGTCCTCGACTAATGTTCACCTGTCATCTACGCCAGTCTTTTCTATTACTCTCACCTGTTCTTTTCGCTTCAGTCGCCTTCGGCGGATGAGCTGTATTGGTTTTGGAAAATCGCCATCGCGATCACCAACTTCACACGCAAAGAAGTCGATTTAAAACAATTCGTGGTGATCCGCTTGGTGAAAAGTAGTGGGTTAAATGGTATATTCTGTACGACGGTGGAAGAGCTTATGGCTCTCGCCAATCCTCATGAATGCGCCAAGTAATGACCCGTAACGAATGATCATATATTCGGCCAACTATCTACTACCGTAGATCCACGACCAGACCACACGAACGGCTCGCATTCTATACCTTCTGCCTTGAGCTCAACCGTCTCAGTTCAGTGCATTCACGCTGCAGCCTTTGTTACCGCGCTGTTCGGAGTACCGGTACCGGAGGGAGGGGGTCAGCTAAGGGGGGGGGGGAATACGGTCCACGTAGGCCACCGCGCCCGTCTGGTCCACACAGCGGGCAGAGCACTGGGGGCGGCTGGAATGTCGAGCCGCATGGATTGGTCGGGCTCTGAATACAGCCAGCATTAGACAACTGCATGAGAAAGATCTTTGTGACATTAAAAAGCCCGAGACGATAAGGTGATTTGCTCGTTGGAACGCTGGAGGCCGCGGCGGAAAAGGAATGGTACTGTGGTGTGCTGCGTTGCAGTTACTGGTGCTAGGCTCTGAGTCTGCGTTGCAGCCACCGGCTGGGCCTGTGGTGATATGGCTAGTCGGATTTTGTGGATGGCTGGTGTTCCTTTCTTAGTGTGCAGTGCAGTCACTGTTACGCTGTTGTTGTGCGTTGCAGTCGCTGTAGACCGTAGCCGGGACTGATGGTTAGTCAGGTGAAAAGCTATTGATAACACGCTAAGCGGACGGTACTTTGCCGATGCTTTCTTCAAAGCCCTTTTCCTTTGTGTATCACCAGTTTCGAAAGTCAGCCGAGAGTCAGACAATGGTTCCACGTGCACACGCCACCCGAGGCCCGGGCGGCTCTGTCCGGGGTCGGGTCACAGGCCGCCGTTCTGCACGGCCGGCTCGTGCAGCGGTCCTGCCGGCCGGTCAGGCCAGAAAATCCCGTCTGCCGGGTGGGAGTTCTAATTTCTCTCTCGCTCGTGGCACGCGGTCCCCCGACCCGTCCGGCCGCCCTACCACGAGTCGGTCCGCCCGGCCGGCCGGTTTCTCTCGTTAAAGTGCGTTAAAAATGGACAGTGATGGGGACGACGGGTGGGCCGATAGTGAAATCACCACGCAGTCGATAATATGGGAAAAAGATTGTAATGCGGGTGGTGATAGGGTGCTGACACTTCACCGATTTCATACATGCAGGTGTGTCGTTTCCGGTGAATATTTTGAATGTCTATTATTGTCAGTAAATTTTATCTTGGTAATAGCATGCAGCTTTTTTAGTCATGAAACTAATGTTGGATATACCTACTTATGGCCTCTGCTGTTTATAATGCATGCACGTTATAGAAATATTGCTACAAATTACATTGAACATAACGCTACCGGCACCCGTTTCATTACAAACTCCTTTCCATCTCATCACTCTGAGAGATATTGGCCGATAGACCAGCTGTTGGCGCTTTCACGTGGCCGGGGACCCCCGCGGTTAGGTGGGCCGACCTGCCTCCGTCGGAAGCCGCCCTGGTCGACCGCGCACAGTTGCGTCACCACTCAGTTCAGTGGGGCGCGGTCGAGGGCATGAGTTTGCCCCAGCGCGTGCGTCAAAGGGTAACATCAGCATGTGACATTGAATCGAAAATGGGACGAACTTGGTCAGCTGTGCACGTCGCGGAACTTGCAGCATCGATGGCTGGTTTACGATGCCGCGGATGCATCGTGTCGTTACATGAAGTCTGTGAGAATAGCGGTTACTCATTCATTGCGCAACCATTTTTATAGCCTGCTGAGCCGTGTAGGTCAGACTTCAGATAATTATCGGAGCGTTCCTTCACTTTCGCTGCAAAGCACTTTGTATTATCCATGAAGGTTAGATGATGGAATATGTGCCGAGAGGAACAAGCGGGAAGATTGAGAGCCCATTAAGTCTAGATCTCGTTTGCTTGTTTGCTCAAGATGACAGCGGGGTGCGGCTGCGGGATTATAAACCTTTATATCAGCTTACGCAAAACACGATGTTAGGAAAGGCTGAGAACGAAACCATCAGACCGGTAGCCCTTAAGAGCATTCCGCCAGCGGCGTAAACGGTAATGATGATAATATGCATAATTATATTATTACTCCAGCGTAAACCAAGCTTACGGCCCGGAAATTGTCATGATCTCCGGGATTCAGCATTATTTTAGCGTGGTTCTTTTAAGAGTGGCCCAATAATCTGACTTAGGACAAATACCGATTGCTATAACGACGCGCTATCACTGCAAATTTCCACAGCCTTGGACCAAACTAGCCAACCGCCGTGGTTTCGTTCCGCATTACCGTGCGAGCCCACGGCCCTGAATGGCACCGGTCTATAAACGTGACCGGTGACCACACCCGGCCGGCCGCGGTACCGGAGCCTTGGCGGTCCGCAGTGCCGCCGCACCGGGCCTCCGCGGGCCGGCCCGGACCCAAGGACTGTCCACGCGCCGTGGCCAACCCACCGCGCCGAGATACCGCCGGCCGGCGCGGCTCAGTGAAAGCGGCGCACCGGCGGCGGCCGGCGCGGCTGGCCTTCGCCGCCGGCCGCGACGGCCACGACGCGCCGGTCCGTGACGAAACCGAGAGCACGGGCCGCCACCCACCCCTGGCGGCGCGGCCGAACTGGGTCACCAGCCGACCGCTCCCAGTCTCCGGGAGCCGCGGGACCTCCTCGGCGGCTACCCAGAGCGCCACCGGCACTCATCAGTCATCACCTCTTTCATCTCCCCTACTCTGTCCTCTCGGGGCTGTCCGGCCGTGTGTTGTCACGTAAGGCCATAGAATGTCGGAATTGAGAGTCTCTTCCAGTCGCCGTGTCTTCGATGTTCATAAATATGTCGTTGATCAAAATCATTCAGCTCTCGCTCCATCTGTCGTATTGTGCTGAGTAGCACCGGGTGTCTCTTGCAATTGAAGCTATAGTTTTCCCATATCTCAGTTGCTGTACTCTCCCTTTCAATTATTCCCACAAACCCCAAACAGCTGCAACCGCGCAGACATTGTGCATGATCACATGCCGGGCTCCGCTGCCTTGCCGCTGGGCACGAGAACCTTCCCACTACACAACACGCAAACATCCCCATATTGGTTCCTCACGATCGTGCCTCAAGGAGGTTCCCCTAGTGGTAGACACGGCATCAACTCGTGCCACAGCGGGGATCGTGTCATTTGAGATTACAGCGGCCCCTCGGGTGCCGTGAACAATGTTGGCGTGCAGGACCACTGCATGGGCAGGACTGACGGGACAGGACAGGTAGCACGTGGACTGTATGAGGGGTGGCGAGGACCGTGCATGCACGACACGCAATATCATGTCACGGCACGAAACATCACGGCACCTTGGCCCTGCGGCGGTCCCTATATCGGACAGTGCCGACTCACCTGGTCTGGATCCGGCGCTGCCGGCGCGCGGGCGACCTGCGCTCGCTCACTCTCCCCCGAGTCCCTCTCTCACTGCACGAGCCGCGAGCTCCGGCGGCGACTGCCACTCTCCACCGACAGGGCCGTTCTCCCGAGAGCACAGCCGGCCGGCCGGCCGCAGCCGCCGGCCGCGCTGATTGGTCAGCGGCCCGCTGACGTCATAACGCTCGGGAAATGCACAGGGCAGTCCTTGGGGGGGGGGGGGGGGTCGACCTGGCCGGACAATGGCCGTCTTGGAGGGGGCTGGACAGTGGACACGCCTATGGTCACCGTTACTGCCCGGATGGTGGGAGTCTGGCGGTGACCGGCCGAATGAACCAAAACGCCACGCGCCCGCAAATGAGCGCACGCTAATGTCAAGGGCATTCCGGAACACTGGCGGCATGGGCTTTGATCTTTGTGGCTGGTCCTAATTGAGAGCAAATATTTTCATGAAAAATGAGCCGCTTTGTCGAAAAAGCAAGAAGCACTTAAATAAGAAAATTAGTTTTGATGTAAAAATGGAATGAATAGGACCTTATGAAGATAGTCGCAAATCATCCCATTCGCAATTCCTTAGCAGCTTACAGATGTAATGGGAAATAGGTAAATGCATCTACTAAGTTCGATTGGATATTCGAATTTGATTTAAAGCATGCCATCGTGTTTTCGTGCATTCAAAATGGAACATTCCGTGCCCTTGCTGTCCTGATTGACGGAATCTTTGAACATTTAAAGCAGCACGCACCTGACAGTTAGTTCTAAGGACTCTGCGCAGGCTGGCAAGAACTTAAGTGTCCGAAGAATTTACTATTTTACAATGTTGTATTTTCTTCTATTGCACGATACACAAGCTTACTATTGGACAAATTATGCAATTATTAGTCTTATGTGCTCAGTCACGGGTAAATTTATTCTTTTAAATTGATCACCATTCACCACCACCAAAATTCCAACCGGCAGCTTCTGTATCAAATCACATTCGATCCTCACTCTAGCACGACGTAATCACGGCGATGCTCAATTTCACGGAGTTTAAACATCCATGTCAAGGCCGATGCCATGCCACACTCCTGAGTCATGGCTTCGCTGTGTGTCTCGGCGTTGATCCCCGATTCCTCACCCTTCCCCGGTGACGCCGCTGTGGTCTCCCCATCCCTTGTGGCGGGGATCTGCCGGGATCCGCCACTGAGAGGCGCGTCACGACCGTGCGGCGTGCGTCACGGTAACGGGTTACCCCCGGCCGGCACGGGCACCCTCTCACGAGGGACGGGAACGATCCGCACGGCAGCAACTCACAGACAAAGGAATGCAATTTATGCGGTGAGAGGAGGTAGTAGGGATGAAGGTCGGCTGTGATCGCGAATCATGCAGATCGGGCGCCAAGGTTGAGGGGAGGAATCAATAGCCGGTATTGTTCGGATTGCCGAGAGCGCCAATCTATCGTCTTAAGAAGGTATTGGAATGCGGTTCACATTGCACCCATGCAGATATGTGAGTGCATGTTTGTATCATTGTCCGTGTAAGCGGGTTATCTCCCCCAATGCAACTAAGTGCTTTCAATAAATGGCTTGGTATGCCAACCCATTTTTTTAGGGAGGAGTTATTGACACTGGACTTAACATATGTATATTCGGTTTTAGGCTTGCTGGAGATAATAATCACGGCTTTCGCAACAAACGAAAGCTGGTAAAAATATGTGTAACTACAATTTGTTTTTCATGCTGGCTTCGGCACCAATGGATATCATCTTTCACAAAAGGTGAGCGTTCCGCAGATAGTAATGTTTTTTTTTTTAGAAGATGTGTAACTGTTACCTACACTGAAAAAAATCGGGGAACCCCATTTCTTAAAATCTGACACCACATACTCCAAAATACTCCTAAATTAGGCTCCGTTTTCATGATTTTAGGATGTCATGGGTGTTGTGACACCCGACACGGGAGCCCCATTACCTTTTGACGCCGCAAAAATGTACATGACCCCCTTGGGAGAGGTTCGGCTAGCGAACTCCCCAAAAATTGCAGGCCAAAAAATTGGAGTGTCGCTGAGACACCCCCGTTGAAACCCCTCTGGGGTGTCATTATCCTGGAGTGACACCCCGTGTTTTCAGCTTCAAATCCTACCGATAGATGGCGCAAACTAAAGTTGGTAAAATCGGGACCTGTTTTTCACGAATGGCTGGTGCATGTTTGGAGCTAAGGCAAAAGCGTGCATAGTGTAGAGTGGCCAACTATATCATGATGATATCTAGACTGATTACCGTGTCATACGTTGGTCGTGCACACTACAGGGCGCCGCAAGGCCGCGAACGGAAAGAGTAACTCCTCACCCGGTTATAAATATAGTCTGAGATTCTCGTTCCGAAGAACATTTAATCCTCGCCGGGAGTTTTTGGGAAGTATAGGGGAGTGAAACTTCTCTGAGAGATTCCCTGCAGAAGGCGCGCGGTTCCCCGCGTGGGGGTCAGGAACAATATGGGGAGTTATATCAGAAAAATAGGGAAGTTGAGCTGCTATATTTTACACCCTAATTTGGGAGTTTGACACCCTGTCGGGTGCTTAGGGACCAAAAAGGGGTGCTCGGCTGATATTTGAGGGGTGTCACCTGCAGTCTAACGGAACCCCATGTGGGCCGGCGCTGACCCCCCTTTAGCGGCTGCGACTCCCCACTATGCGTCGAAACCCTCCTGGGGTGTACGCCAAACACCCCATTTATAATAGCTCAGCGACTCCCCTCAAAACACCCCACTCGGGTGTTATTTTTGACATGACCGTCAATACCCCGTACAGGGTGTCATTTTTTCTTTCAGTGTAGGTTGTTAAATGAACTTAAGTACCTATCGCAACGCTGTTATATCGCAGGCGCCTATATGTTCACCGCTCGTATCATGTTTCGTAACATCCTGAAAGGCTAGGTATCAGTTCAATATTTTTTATATGTGTACCTATTCACTTTCATCCTTTCGCTTTGTGCACCGCATCCCACTATCTAATCGATTTGCAGAGCCGTTTTGCAATTAAATGTGAAACGATCTGCTGCTCTACGCTGCACCACATTTTGTCAAGCAACTTGATTTCCGACGGTAATGAGGAATCGTCGCGGCATTGTGTGAAAGCGTTCGTGGAGTTCCTTCCAACTCGTAACGCAGCTCAATATTTTTACGTGAGTTGACAGCCGTCGCGATATCTTCCTTGCAGCCCGGGTTATCGTGTCATTCGCACTTTTCTCCTCCGCCCCACTGCACTCTCTGCTGGCCAGACTATCAGATGTGAGAGTTGAACGCAAAGTGCAGCTCACATTCACCTACGAAGCCCACGGATTCGCGAAACCACGGAATCAAGAGCTTACTTCTTTAATACCTATACTGAACAAGATTGCATTCATTCCGCACGACCCCACATACCGACAGCTCACTTGCTAAATTTGTTAGTGGCCTCGGTATTTCATGGCTGGACTGCCATCCATGGGACTTTTCGAGTATTTCTTCGAGCGAATTTTTTGGAATGTCGAGAACTACACATCCAGTAGTTCACGTCCGATTGACAACATCCGCCTCCCATCTGTCTTTTTACGTTCACACGATTAAATTGCGAAGTAACTTTCCAGACGATTTCTCCTTTGAATATGCTAGAACAACTGACGAGTGAAGACGTTAAGCAAAAGCTGTTTGAGGTACCTAACTGCCAGCGAACAGAGGTATAGGGGAAGGAGGGTGAATTGCGCCACCTTAAGGAAAAACGCTAATTGTAAGAAAACCGCTGGAGATATAAGCATGCATTGGTGACCATTTCAAAGAGGAACTCATTGGCTACGATTTAAGAGCCTCCCGATCAATTAATAATGTTTCGTTTGCTTCTGACAGCTGTTTTTCAGAAACATGTAAAAGGGCGCATTTGCCAACAACTGCTGTAAATTGCGCCAGGGGGATGGCGCAATTAGAACCCATTTGCGCCCTATACTAACATGGCTAAGCGAATGAGACGGAATGCATACACCCCGGCAGTCTAATGTCATTGCGGCTTACTTTAACATTCATAATGTTATTCACGCTGGTTAAATAATAAATGTAGGTGTAAATCGCGATGTTTTTTGCCCAGGTAGATAACTTTACATGTGTTCGTACGCTTGTAAAAGTGCAACGAAAACGTTTATTGTAACCGACTAGATATATGTGAACGTATGCGCCTATACGGTTACATTTTCAATCGTTTCTCTCAAAATTAATAATTTTTATTGTTTCGACAGCTTTATGACATCAGTTTCTACTTTTTTATCATAGCTGTCACCTCTCACGCCTGAGTCCATGTTGAAAATGTCGTATTTTGTCAATTACACCACAAGTTCGTAGCCTAAATGGCAGCTGCATTATAAGTTTGACGAGAGAAATAATTTGCGGACTGACGACAGCGGGTTGCTCCCCTGCCTGACATTAAACTCTTTCTTTATTGCAATCAGTTAATGATGCATTCATGCTGTCGTGATATACAATAGCTACACCATTATTCTATTTGCGCCCCCGTGGCGCAATTGCCATGGGCGCAATTAAAATTGAGGTACTTTTTAATAAAAGCGAGGAAGTTATCATACAGATGTTGAAGGAAGTTAACTGTTTTAGTGAAATATAATGAAAAAAGAGTTTTTCTTTCTAAATATCACTCTGAAAAGCACACAAATATCACACATTTTTATAGCCAACGGTTCAAAATGCTGCAAAAAAGCTAAGAAAACGCCGTAACATCTTTGACGGCGTAATGAGCCTTGCTGATTGGCTTCATCGGGGAGTTTGGGCCATAAAAGGAACTATCCAGTGGGGGAAATAATGTTTTCGAACACAAAATTCAAAACATGCCATTGAATCCGTGGGAATGTTGGTGGGCGCAATTGGTTAGGAGGGCGCAATACACCCACTTTCCCCTAGGTGACTGGGGATGGGAAGTCCTAAGGACGGAAGGAGACGGATGAAAGGGAGTAGGAAGGAAACGAATGTGCCACGTTTTGATTTTAAATTACTGCGGCTGATAAATGCCACGTGAGGTAGGTGTGACATCAATTGACATCAATTGGGATGAGTTCGGGTCTGCGGCCTCTGCACCACCGGCAACGGGCAACACATGGCTGTGGCGCCACCTCGCGGGGCCAAGACCCTCAGAGCCATCTGGTGAGCATAAGGGAGTCTCAGCGACCAAGGGATCGGGAGGAGCCCGAGCGACACCTACGAATGGCGAGATTCAGCGCCACTTAGGGAGCGTGAGCTCAGCTCGAGGTCGCCATACAGCGCCTTCTGGCGGGTCTCAGGGACGGACCCCCTAGCGCTGTCTAGCAGGTCTCAGAGACAGACCCTCAGGGCGCCGTCTAGTTAGGTAACACACCGACGCTCTTTGGCGGGTCACGTGCTAAATCTAAATGCTGCTTGACTGCTCACTGAAAAATACACAGCACCACGATGGAAGTGATTTGTTTGTTTGTTTTGTTTTGTTGGGTTAGGCCCTTTCGGTCGACAAGACCATTGCAGAGCCGGAAGGATGATAGGAATTAGGGGGAGACATTGGTCTGGGCAGGCACCCTAGTGAGTCGCCGAGGCTGAGCCCGTCCAGAGGACAGGCCACCCAGCCCCAAGGCACTCACTGCACCCGGCTACGGGGTGCGCTCCCTCGGGAGCAGCGGTGCCGCTCCAAGGGAGCAGCCCGCATGAGATAAAGTTGCCTGCCCAGCCCGGAAGGGGATTGTGGCGTGGAGGAGAAGGATTTCGGTATCCTGAGGATAGAAGCACGGACAGGTGATGGAAGTGAGAGGGCAGTGCAGGTTCAGAGAATGCCTCAGCGGGGTCACTTGCTAGTATTTGGGAGACAGCACAGGCCGATTGGTCACTGAGAGAGATACAGCGCCACCTGCGAAGGTGGAGCTGTATGTGGAGCTACAAGCCCGGAGGACGCCCAGCGCCGTCTGGCGGATCACAGGCCCTCAGCGCCGCCTAGCGATATTGGGGATAGTCTCGGGTCTAGCGGAGCGTCACCGGCGCCTGGTGGCACAGAGAGACGTCCTCAGTGGCATGAGAAAGATGAGGATCGCCCGGGTCCAGTGGAGCTCAGCGGCGCTTCTGGTGGGTCAGAGGCGAGTCAGTAGTTCCGAGGATGCCCGCCAATCACAGCTTACGCTTTTGCGAGAAGTGTTCGAGTGTGGAGATTTCTGGTGCCCTCAGTCCCTCAGCGCGCCTCGCAAATCCACGCCTTAGAAATAAACATACTCGTATAATGCCCGTCATGAAATGTCGATTAATCTAAACTATTCAAATGATAAATTAACTACATTCTTACACATTTAGATGGGTAATTTAGATGGGCTGTACCTTCCGTGCGCCTCTGTCCGGTCCCTACAGAACAGCGAACTCGGCGGGGTATTGTTGAAGCAATGAGACACGCAACGGCCGGCATCGACGCGCTAGCAATGGCCGTCAGACGCCAAGGTTCACGGGACTATGCGTGCTGTGAATGCGGCCGGGATGCCCAGCGGCGCAGTCGGCGTTAGATCGTGGTAAATTATTGGTCTAGCGAATTAAGATGTTGGCTTTGGGATAATATTATGTGAAAGTAATATGCTGCTTTTTATCAGGCATGGTCGAGGCTTCTGCCTTCGAGTTGTCGAGGTAGAGGCCAGACCTGCGACGCGTTCTAAGTGTCCGAAATGGGAGGATTCCGTACCACAAATTACACTAACATTCTGACCAGCTTGACCTTTGTTCGTGTCCTTTATGCAAATACATATGTCCCAATCAAATGATTCATTTATCAATAATTTGTTTGCTGCTGGTCTCCCTGGCCTTGTTCCCTAAGAGTCCTATGTAGACATGCCATCCAATAATTGATCAAATCACCCCCGACATGATCTGTCATGTAGTAGTCAACGTCTCAAATCAGCGACAACCATGTCGATCATGCCTGGTGATGCTATGCTACAGTCTCGCGTGGCAGCAGCCGGTCTGGCACGCCAGCCGCGACGTGTGCCAATCGCTGAGAAGACGCCGCCGCCGCGGCACAGTTGCGATATCGTTCGTGGCCGCACTTTAACTAGGATCGTCGGCGCACGCTCTCAGCGCGCGCACCGACCTTCGGGCACGAGTTATTTGGGAGAGGTGGGCGCCGTTTTCCGCGGAGGTTCTGCCACACCCCGCTCGTCCCATCCCGCTGCCCGCCGGCTGCTGAGAGCTAAGCTGATCCGTGTCAGTCATTATGCTAATTACCCGAGGGCCACCCGTGTCAGGCGCTGGGCGGGGGTCGCCCGGCGCCGCGGAGGGCAGGCGACTAAGGCGTCCCACGCCCACACGTTTGGAGTTGTACTAGCCGCCGGCCGGGAGACTCGTTCAAACGAAACTGGAGCGGGCGGCGCCGCTGGCGGCGAGCATAAGTGGCGGGTGACCCTGCCGACACACCGCCGGCCCGCGGCCGCAATTGTGCAGAAATCGGGAATCGGCGTGGCTTTGTTCGGCTCGACTGGATTCTTCTGTTGTTGCGGTCGGGCGGGGCATCCTTGGAGTGTGCCGCTCTCGCCCCGGCGGATTTGTGTGCTGTTCTACTTTACCGAGTTTCTGACGGGCGCGCCGCGCCAGCAGTGTCGTGTTTACCGTGTTCGACGGACACGGCGGTGTCGGGTGTGACTTGTGACATGTGTACACAGGGTGAGGTGGTGCTACGTCAAGGCTGAGGGAAACCTGGAGAGCGACTTGGACACGTCTCTGGGGGATTAGTCCCCCTCTGTCAGCGTGCGTAAAAATGCGCAGGAGATTACGGAACGCTGTGCTAGTATGACTTATTTTGCGTATTTGCCTAAACATGGCGAGAAGCTTGATTACGAGTAAAAAGGTCATCACTTTGAAAATCTTTTCCGGTTGTCACACCTCGTCAGCTAAGCCCAGCCACATCTATCGACGCCATCAGCTGGACACTTTGTAATGGTCCTGCATCTCAGCGAGGCATCTGGTGGCGCACCCGCGGACTGTCTCCCCACACACACTCGGTCATAGATAACGGAGCCCAACAATGCACGCCGGCTCTCACCGCCTGCGCGTCGCCGGACCCACCCGTCGGCTCTCCCTTTTAATGAATAATATATGTCACACTGGGGCGCCGCGGGCCGCGCAGATATCTCTCGTCAGTGCTATACAGCCGCCGGCCAATCAACAGCGGTTGGCATAGCAACGACAGGCGGCAGAGCTGGGAGCTCCACGGTTATCAGGCGGAAGTGTAGGGGTGGGAGTACAATGGTGGATGGGGCTGGGCTGAGATATGGGTACGGGGTTACTGTTGGTCTGACCTGACCGGTCACCGGGTCATAGACGGGTCAGAGCGGTCACAATAGAGGATCAGTGGTCGCCGAGACGGTGCTGGGTCCGATGTCTAATCGAAATAGCAAAGGATACGAAACTACAGATCCATCATCGTAGGTATGATGCGTATCAATCATCACAATAAAAGTATGTTACCGTTATGTTTCTAAACGAGAAAAGTGCAAGTGTGTAGACTTAAACTTTGGGGCTATGTACTAGCCTCTGCCTAAGATAAGGGCTACTGCCGCATATGCTATTTATGATACGTTGAAGTAGCCCATCTGTGATGGCTGTTTGGCGATGGATGGCGTAAAACATTGCTGGATCTCCGAACGTCACAGGTTAAGTTAAACTTTGTCGCTATGGTCATGAGCCGAGGCACCGAAAATCTCAGACTGATGCAGTATTTCAGAAATGCACGATACAATAGGCAAACTCAGTATTATGCAGCGTGACGGGGAAATGCGGGCTGCTATGAGGTAATTCATTTTCAATTAAGATCGAAAGCATAACCAGAAGCATGTCACGAGTCAGCTCCAGTGTCGCAATACGGCATAGCTAGAGTTCCGTGGACGGCGGTACAAAAGGGGAGGGGGAGGGAAGGTTATGGAACGTTCCTTAGTGAGCCCGTGCCGCCACGGTGTGGGACGGACGGAACGTGGGGGCCCACGTGCACACCTCTTCCCTGGCGAGAGAATACGCGGAAACGTGACGGTATTTAGGTTCTGTAGGAAGATTGAGTTATATCTCCAAGCCACTAAAACAATTATTTGTCAACCTCCGTCGTTTTATGTTGCGATAGGAATATCTCTAGCACTTTTTTTCTGCACGAAAACAAAACAAAAACCTTACACGTATAAATTATTTTAGTCCGAATGGTAGACTGTGTGGTCCGTTTAAGGCCCTGGTGTGCGATAGTCTAATTGATTGCTCATCATTAGGGACCCACCAACCGATCTTACATATCGCCCACGCCCCGTTCACATTGAAAGTACTGAGCAGTGGTTGAAGTTCAGCCTACTGATTGATTGAAATCGCATCGGCAATTTTTAGATATGCCTAAGCTCTATCACAGTAGCGCTACTTTCGCATTGTTCGAAGAAAAAATATTAACTCTTTTTCACAATGATAGGTGGTCGCAACATTCTAAAACCCCCATAATGACATGTACGAGCTAATTGAAATCTTCAAACAATTTGACTTGCGGTGTAATTTTCCAATTACTACTTGTTGACCTAGGTATACATAAATATGTTTTGACAGGCTGACGTAGAAACTTTTTGACGTTTTTTCTATTGAAATTATGTAATTCATTAGAGCTGATCCCTAGTTGATCCCTTATCCATGCAGCGAGAGGAAGACGAACATCTGCCGACTTTCACGCAGCCAAATTTCCTCTTTCCTCTCCAGAAACGAAGTGGTAAGTATGCGCTTACGTGGCGCCTCGTGACTACATATGTACTAAAGCTCGACTTTATTGCTGAAGTCGATTGCTCGAATCACTCTTCAGTGTCTTTGTCAGCATGACGAACAACTACCGCTGATTTCCAGAAAAGACTGACGGTTTCTGCTCGTTGGTTTCCCTGTGGCAGTAACGCGAGCCAGAATGCCTGGCGACCACATTCAATAAAACGGTAAATGCATAATACTGGTGCTCGTAGAATGCACGGCTAAGGAAATATTGTGCTGCGGAGTTACACCGGAAAGACGTAGTTACAACATGGAAGGAAAATGGAAACGGAGCAAGCGTGTGTTCTGACTCGAGCATGCGTTGCACGTGTTGAAGTACCTAACTGTTAATGTGATGAGTAGCCATTATCTTAATTTTCATCGCAAAAAAAGGAATAAAGAGCTTGGCAGATAGGAGAGTGATTTGGCTTTTGTGTTCTTAGTAACGCTGCTGTTCTTATAGATTGGAAAAGCAATTAAATAAGGCTTTCTTAGTCGTTGACGAGATCCGCTTACACATTATTTTTATCGTGACTTTTTTAGCTCTAAGATTTCGAAGCTGTAAGATAAGCTCATCGTTCAGTCTCATCATCAACACGGGAAGCAGCAAATGCTTCGCTGAAAATGATGTTTCAATAGTTAAGAGAGATGCAATTTGTTTTAAAAAAAAATCAACCACCATTCTGCACTTACCAGCCACTGGAGTGGATTCTTTTTCCTTTTTGCCGGCTTTTTGCCGAGTATCTTTGTGCTGATTCGTCGCACCACCGGCCGGCGGTATTTGGGCCTTTTGGTCGACACCCGTCTCAGTCGCCGCCGCTTCCTCCTCGAGTCCTCGCGGCCCGTCCTCGCCTCACTAACCAGCTCCGAGGACGAGGCCGTCACTAGAGAGGACTGTCCCGAGTGATCCAGCACCATGGTTGCGCGTCACTGCACTCACGAGTTGAAATTTGAGTCCTCTCGTGCCGCCCCGAGGGCGTCCGTGTTCAGTCGGTCCTGGATAGTCCGTCGGTTGCCGTCACTGCCAGTCGCCAGAGTGGTAACAGGAGGTAGATTGATTCTTCTGAATAAGTCCACTGATTGAGATGTGACCCACCGAGAACTGACAGACCTCCGCTCTGAATGGCGTTCGTCGCCGAACGGCGCACCGCCTGGGCATAGACGAGGGACACCTCAATCAGCCCGTCACTAGAATCCACCACGTGTCGATATAAGGAGTCACTGACGTTCACTTAGTTCATCAGTGTCACTGCCTATTCACTTCACCAGTGTCACTGAGGCAGCTTCTGGCCTCGCGCACCGCGCTAGCCCGTCCGTCCCCAACGGCGTCACGGCGCACTCTGCGACCTGCAGCCCTGTGACTTCCACCGCTGCCGCCGACACCGCCCCCTCCCGTCTCCGACTGCGGCGCCCGGCGCGGCGGCCGAGCGGGTGGACGGGCCGGCGGGCGGAGCTCCTCACACTCACAGGGCCAGGGACAGGAGGGGGTGGTTCGAGCCCTCTTGAGCTGCTGAAGCTCTCAGCTGCGGCGGTGTCACGGAGAACTGCCCCAGTTTCGGACGAGAGTGGTCAGCTGGTGGAGACGGCGCGGTTGAGCTGATGTAGTTATGATATTGAGGAGTTTGGTAGCTTGACGGGATCCGCCTTTGCCGTCAGGTACGGATCGTGATTAGGCATCTTTGTTCCCCATGTGTAGCTTGGCTTGACGGTAAAATACGCGGATATATGACAGTGAGCAGACGGCTATTTCTAGTCCCGTGGGCAAGACGAATAACCTGCCCTACTTGGAGTCCTGGGTGCAGGTCTGAATATTATGGGTGCACGGTAACGAATGTCTCAGTGACGTATATGAGCGCACAGGTTTGATTCAGCATACCGGTTCTGCACCATGGGCATATTGTCACTCTAAGACTAAAGCAATACCGTTTACCTCCAAAGATGTTGAAATCAGCCTGCACTAGTCTACAGCATGCATTGGCCGCCTGAAATGACAGCTCTCGTAATGCTGCAGTAACTCGTACAATGCTGACGTCTGCAACAATGGCAAAGTGTGCGGCACAGATCCGTACACGGTAGTCACGGGCCGACTTTGTTCCTGGACAGGTCGTGTGCCGGGCCACACCCGGGCCGCTGCATGGAGTCTGTGCAGTGGTGACAGGCCGTGATTATTCAGGCTGCAGAGAGAGTCGCCCGACAGCGCACAGCGCCAATGGGGCCCAATGGAAAGCGGCCGCAGCGGGAGAACAGGACACGAAGGCGGCGGATAGTTATTGCAGAGGGTAGGCTAGACGTCATTGAAAACTGCAGCTATGACAGTGGGCATTAGTAGCAAGTCTTACAGGACATAGGAATTTTTGGCGAGCCTCGCTGGCATACGTATCTGGCGATGGACAAAAGGATTCTTTAATGGATTATGCTCAAGGATATCGTTCCAAACATTTATCGGGCGATTCACGCGCATATTCATACAAACGCTTAGAACGTTAATTTCGTTTCTAGTAACAGATTGAATAATAATTGAACAGAATTGAATTGAATCGCCGAAGAGCGATTGTAAATCGATCCTAGCGCCAGACGAGTATTCGTGCCTAGCCTGGCGGAGCATCTAGCGAATAAAGTGTAAATTGGTAGCTCTCTATTATTTAAACTTCAACCTGAACCGCAGTGCATATCATTCTAAACATATATGTTCATTATCCAAACAGCTGTCCTGTGAACGTTTATTTTCTCGACCAGCTCGGTGACAATATATCATGAGACAACACAGGACTGGGCTTGAACCCACAATGACCACTTCTCGCTACTTGCTGTCGGGACTGGCGTTTATCGACGACGTCGAAATCGGGCGACACGGGCAATGAAGGCGGACAAAAAGGCACCGAGCCACATAAGCACGTTATTGTGGCCGCACTTGGGGCGTACAATCACGTCGTCGTTTTTGTCAATTGCTGCCTAAACTGTCACCGTGCCCGACCACCAGCGGCCTGAAGGCATCGGCTTGATGCGAGTGAAAGTGAACCAAATAAATCGTTGAACGGATCCGAGACTGGTAAAATTAAGCGTCAGTGACAGGCTAAGTAAGATATAGCCGAAGTTGTTGCGTGACGTTTCCGTTCAGTTATTTCGCGTGGGTGAAGTAGCACGCGAAGTGGCGATTCGGCGCAAAGTTGGTCACTGAGTGGTGTGGATCATATGGCAATTTACGTAAACGGCGGCGACCAAATACCATAACCCGGGACGATGTCAAAACGACCATTGCGTGGAATCAACTTTCACACAATAATAAACAATGAAGGCAGACCATGAACACTGTAGCGGATATTTGTTTATCGCCAGTGCAGTGGTGGGCGGTTCCGGTGACGCATATTTCACTCTCTCGCGCGTGATCTGCCACCTCTTCATGACGAGGAAAACACCAACCATCCCCCTGAACCATACCATCGCCGCGGCATTTCCATCTTCCCGGATTCGATCCAAGTTGTGCAACGGGGCCCGCCACTGCCTCGGACGGCCCGTAAATCGTGTGGAGCGCGGTATTACCGACGGACAGGCGGTGATCACGTCCTGTTGCTGACCGGAGCGATAGAGTGGGGCGGGGAGGGTGCCTCGGGCCGGGTGGGGCCGACGCATACTGACCGTCCCAGCTAGTCCCGATCAGCCCCCGGCCGGTCCAGTATAGTTGGGGTAATGGGAAGGAGGGCGGTGATTGCTTGGGGAGACGGGCGGTGGTTAATGTCGGGTTTGAGAGGAATGGAAGAGATGCAGGGGTCAGTAGCTGGAGATGGGTGGGGCTGGATGCAGGGAGACGAATGCTGAATAGATGATGTGCTAGTGGTTGAACCAGCAGCCAAGAAGGCAAAGCCAACGTATAAGAGAGTTGAGTCTTTGATGGGACTGTCAGATGAAGTGATTCTGTCAGAACTGGTAGGACCTGTACGGGACTTTTAAAAACCAGACGCTTTTTAGTAGACGGGTGAGCTTGTCACACCACGTGAGAATGTGACATTCCTCACACTGGAGGACGCAACTCCGGGCGGAAATGGTCCTAATGCGTAGCAGACACGAATTCCATGATGTTCATCGTCAGCATTGCAGGAGTAATTTGACCCGCGTAGGCTCGCAATTTGTGAAGATTTAAGTGCAATGTTGATTTTGTCATTTTACCACGTGCGTACCCCGTAAGAGTTAGAAGGTTTTGTCATCAATTTATAAAGAAAATTATATTTATCGATGTTTTAACAGAATATAGCACAGCAGCGACTCCAAGGAATGTCTGCAAAATGGGGAAAAAGCAAACCAAAAGCATACATTTTACTCGTTTCACAGATAACAGTAGTACTACTGTTATCTGTGCTCGTTTCTATGAAGATCTGACAAAAATCATGTTCACCTAAAACTGCTGGCAGATTTGTCATTTGCGATCCGCCCACCGGTTGCGCAACAGGCCGCCCATTGCGTTTCCGTTGCACACCCCCAGCAGTGGCACACCCATGGGACAAGCCACCGGGGCCATGACAGCCCCCGTGGCACGGAGCTCACTGATGTATGAACGCGGCCGCGACGGAGCATTGGCGAGCGTTACACAACTCCTCATATGCCCGGTCAACCGCCAACGGTCAAACGCTGTGCAAGCGAGCGAAGATTTCGCCGTTCTCCCACGGACCGGTGACGCAGGCGACCGATTAGCCATGGGATGTGTGTCGCGCCCCAGACCTTGGCCCAGAGTTCTGAGTCGTTCGATGCATTTCACAGCTTCCCCACCCTGTGAGGACATCGTGTTCGTTGCATGAATAGAGCATCGCGTGGGCGTGTTTGAATAATGCATGCTACACAGGAACACCATTGGGCACCAGGTGTTTGGACGAGAGTCGGAATACTCTCTCGTGCGTTGAGCGCCGACGGACTGTCGCAAACAGCCAGAGGGTCTGGCCCCGGGCCGATATCTCGACGGGCAACTCCTAGCCGACGCGATGGGCGCAGCGGATGGGCGCGGCCGGGTAGACGGTCCGTGATTTGAAAGGCAAGGACCCTCCCTGAGCTTGACCCCACGTCCCCGGAGCGGCCCGGCGGCCGTGGGAGAGCGATTATACCCTCCAGCGAATCGAATTTATGTGGGATAGCCCAACACAGCCAGAGAATGGCTAGCCCGGAAGGCGGCGTGTAACACTGCAGACAGTTCACAGTGAGCAAAGGTTGAACAGGAAGCATTGCATTGCCTCTGAAGGGGTTAAATGGCTTGCTTCAGCACCTTGACATGGTTGCAAAGCGCTGTGACAGGCATGAATACCGGGGAGCGGGGAGCGTCGCTACATCTTCCTGATCATCTTCGGGTCACCGACTCTTAAGCGGTCATGCACAAAGGTGTGGTTTGTATGGCCAGTTTCACGCTCTAGATGAAGCAAATGTAGGGCTAGGCGGTATTTGAATGTAAAATCATCCATTGTTTCTTGAGCGGTAGCGAAAGGAAATTTACATCCCAAGTGAACATTGCTGCTTATGGTTGGCTCCCCTTATCACTTATTACCTAAATTGATGTTGACTATGCGTTATGAAGCTCTCTGGAGCTCTCGCAAAATAAGGCACCACATGACGCATCCGATAATTAAAATTAAGGCGCGACCCGTGCCTGAACCAGTCAGTGCCCTTCCCTGTATCGGCACTGTGCCAGGGTCGCGAGGCACCGGGGAGGTCCGATGACGTCATCCGAGGTGTCCAGTGTCATCACATATGTCTACGTCACTGTATCTGACTTTATCGAGACTGAAGACCAGCGCCTTGTTCTGGTCTAGACTGGTCTCCGAGGCAAGGCTGGATATCAATAGGATGGATACTGTCACCCATTACATACGTCATAGGAGACCGGACTAGTGTGCAAACAAACTGTGCGTCAACGGTGACTTCCTAATCAGTTTCACTTCGAATGATGTTAATGCCATTTTGGCCCACAGATATAGGCTTTGAACTATTATAGTCAAGGAATAGATTTTACGTGGGAAATAAATTCAGCAACGATCATAAATCACGATTTTAGGGACCAAGTTTTTTCTTTTTTCATATGATGTGCCATTTGCGTAGCACTAACGAGTTTGTAAGATTTCATCATAAATGGCAGAGTGCTCTTTTTGCAGATGGGCACATACGACGTGAAGACGCACTAAATACTTTGGCCACGGTTTTCACATGGGAGTTGCTATTAGCAGTAAAGTAATCTAGGCTGTTATCACCCAGTAATTTTTACCGCAGTAATATCACAAAGCTTAATGACCGTTACAGCTGCCGATAAAACCCACCTCGTTAATGAACCATTTTACCAATTCGGCGTGTGATTAAAGAGAAGCACCCGGCGGTCACTGGCACTGACGCACATCCCACAGTGACGCCTAATTGCCTCAAAAGGCAACAACGATAATAGATTGCTTTTTTTAAGGACCAAGTTTTTTCCTTTTATCGCAATTATGAATGTAAAACGGCTGGAAATACATTTAATACCCAGTAATCACATATGTATGTGCATGTGAAGTAATTTTGATAAATTCATACGCAAGTTTAAAAGAATCGCGACAGCTATTTGATTCTTGTGTTTCTATGCTGGCGGCAAAACAGTTCAGTTGCATCATCTCACCACACCATATAGCCCAGTTTAAACTGCTGGTAAATCCTGCCACACGGCGTCTTCAACATGGCTCGAGGCAGGCCCAACCGTGGTAACATTTCCTAACTTATTTCAAGTGCGGTCAAGGCCAACGGCCAAATCGACCACGACGGCCGATTCGGCCAACTCGGCTCGCTCTCCATATCCTCAAGCTGCAACATTCGCGGTTACCCAGTCGACTGAGTTCAACCGCCCCGTGAAACACTCAGCTGAACACAGAAATGTATATGTTGAGCTTGGTTGCTTGGCAAGCAGTCAAGGTCCAGGGTCATGATATGCACCAGTGTTCTCTAGGACGGTTCATACTGTATTTAGATGCAATATTCTGCAACGCGGCGTGATGAAATTACTTTCAGTGCTGTTGCAAAGACAGGTGGTGTTTCAGCCACGATCACTGCAAACGTGAGTGAATAATATGCAGATTGCAGACACATTTTGACTTATTTTTATTTATCCTTAAACCGCAATGAGTCCAGTGGCAGTGAAGTGTTTGAGATTGCGGGCACAGGGAACGCCAAATATGGGTAACAACAAGGGAGACTGCAGTGACGGGATGTGTACTGTATAACACCAACATTGGAGATTTGCAGTGCGTGAAAAACACCAATACTGGGGACTGGAATAGATGGGTTTGATGCGAAACTAACACTGAGGGCATTGCAGAGAAGTATACGTGTATAATCACTTTCAACATCGACCTGGAGATTGCAGTAGAGAATGTGTATAACACCCACACCGGAGACTGCAATGAAAGGTTTGTGTATAGCACTAACATCGGAGACTGCAATGTAGGATATGTGTATAGCACTAACACCGGAGACTGCAATGAAGGACATGTGTGTAGCACTAACTGCGGAGACTGCAACGAAGGATATGTGTATAGCACCAACACCGGATACTGCAATGAAGGGTATGCGCATAGATCTAGCACCGGAGACTGCAATGAAGGATATGTGCATAGCTCTCCGGAGACTGCAGTGAAGGGTTTGTGCATAGCTCTTACACCGGAGACTGCGATAAAGGACTGTGTATAACACTAGTATTGGAAACTGCAGTGAGGGAATAGTACGTATATCACCAATGTTTTACCACAGTTGAGTCGGGTGTCATCAGGCACTCCCGTATAGACCACACGGGATATTGAACACCGCTTATTGCAGCTCGTCAAAACCAGCTTGCGATTTTTCACCTCACATTATCTTCGCACCATCACTACCGCCTAACCGTCCCATCCGTGTGAACTCTGCTTCCAACCGGACTGTGTGTGAAGGTGCACGCCGCTGTAACTGTGCACGCCGCTGTGAGCGGACACGTCTCCCCACCTGCTGCACCGAGCAGCCCATGTGCCGCCGTGTAACCGCGTGGAGCGTCGTCGTGGCGTAACGCCGCGCCGGTCGGCGCCCGGCTATAACCCGGGGGAGTGGGGAGCAGTGGCAGCACCGCGCTCCCAGCAGGTCAAAGATGGGTCACACCGATATCAGTGGCGGCCGGCCGCTCCGATACGGTCGTTGTTTTCTATTAGGCGGTGTTTGTTTCGGGAAAGACGGATGTGAGTGTTTACGGGCGTCCGACGGCGGGTTCTGACGAGCAATGACGCATGTGGGCCGTGTAGGAGCCCCGCTAGCCGTGTAGGAGCCCCGCCGGCCGCTCTGACACGGCCCATAGCGCAACATCCTGCCGCGGCAAGGTCTGGGGCGGCCGCGCCGTTAGAAAGTGCCGCCGTCACAGTCACGCCGACGTTCGCTTTATGTCATTAACAATTGCATACCATGTGTATTGTGTACTGATGCAGCAAACACTAAATAAATTATCAGCACGTCATGTTAACGCCTCTGTTTGAAGCATATATTGGGTATAAGAGTAGCGTGATTTGGCCTACCATTGTAACCTCATCCTTCCGTGCCAAGGCTGAAGGACCGCAGTCTGGAATCAGGATGCATGTGGATCGCGGCGGCCAGCTCAGCGCGGCCGGTGCCGGGCAGGGCCGCCCCCGGTTCAGGGCCATCTCGCCGCAGGACTGACGCATACCCTGCCCGTCAGTCCGCTGACATCACCTCCCCAGCCGCCGCGGGGTGGATGCGTCGCTCAGACACCGACCCCGGCGGCCACAGGACGGCACCGGCGGCCCGCCGGCAGGCAGGGTCATTAGCTCACCCCTCCGCGCTCGTCCCTCCCCATGGTACGAGCTGGTAGCGCGGTCATCACGACCGTTCAGACAGCGGAAGCCCCTATACATTCCGGCGATCACGCTGAACAGATAGGGCTGAGTCAAGAACCGGTTGCCGGGCGGACCGGCGGTAAGCGGGGGTGGGAGTGGGGACCTTCAGAGGACGGTGAACATCCGGCACCTTTCCCCTACAAAAGGTTCAAGGACGCGCACCGGAACTGGGCTGATACTGAATCGGAAGCAAGGTCGTTTCATTGAGTCAGCTCTCGGCGGTGTTTGCAATGTGGTCGTAAGTGGCTCGTGAATATGTTACGCTAAGTGCGTATGAGTGTTACTGGCAGGATAATGTGCCACGTTTTGTTCCCAGAGTAAAATGTGCCGTTCCCATAGCATAAAGACAAATAGCCTTATGATTTATCGGCGCACAAGAACGTGGACGCAAATAAATATTCAAACTCATGTTGCAGCGTGGCCTGAACCACATAGTAACTCTAAACCACGGTAGGTAAAGATAGCCTCTTTAAAGAAATAGGTGCGTCTTTTAAGATCACATTGCCCCCCTAAGCATACCGCCTACGATTAACAATGCTCCCAGCACGTCATCGAGCACGACCTTCGACGATGACATCTCCAGAAATTCCGGCAGCTTTTCCGTCACTCGAGTCTCGAGCCCAAGTAGCCGATCACGCCTTCGTGAGACATCCCGGAACCATCTCCTGACGATTCACCACGATACCGCGGCCGTCGGACTCTCCGCAGACCAGAAACGGCTGCTGGACGGATGATCGAGTGGCCAGATAACGCCAACACCAGCTCGACAGACAGGGTTTACCGAGAATCACACGGTGGCACGCTACGGTGATCGGCGGACTTACCATGAAGACGTGCTCCGAGTGGCGGCTGCGCCGGAACCGGGCCCGGCTGGCAGGGTGTCCGGGGCTGTCGGGACCGAGCTGGCGGTGGCCGGAGCTGCTGAAGCTCAGCCGGCGGCCCCCGGAGCTGGCACAGCTCCCACTCCATTCCAGTGAGTGGTAGGTCGGTGTCGATCGGTCCAGATCCCAGTCCGGCCGCGCGATCTGTGGCAATAAGGCCGACATTTCAGTCATTAGTGAAGGCTCTACAACTCATGTTGTGCTGTGAAGTTATCTTTGTTGAATGGTACTTTCTTACGCAATGCCTACTTCAGTGAATGCGTGAACCGGTCAAGTGCTAAAAAAGGTAACAAAGGGCGTAAAATTTACAGAATTCAAGGCCTTGGCCATAAGAGCATCTCTGTCATAACTGCGTCATTTCGCACTGGTAAAAACGGCAGCAGCCTTGGTCGGCTCGCCTTTCAAACGCTCCGGCCTGCCGGAACGGGGCACACTCCGTGCCGCTAGCTCGGGAAAAACACGCCAGCCGCCCAGACAATGTCCGGCCGTCCCGCTCCGCCCCACCTGTTCCCCTCCCCCTTCTCTCAGCGACAGAGCTGAACGAATCCATAACTGCGCAGTGGCGAATTGGTATGACGACTTGGGGGAGGGGGGGGGGCGCAGCCTTCAGCTGATTCGCGCCTGGCGTAATCTATCAGAGTGTAGAGACGGACGTTTCCGTGAATTTAGTAGGTATACTGCTCTCGATAACCAGTAAATAGCTGGAACCTGCCCATTCCCTTCTCACATTGTAGAGTACTGTTGCGGTTAGACTTTTTGTAATTCCGGAGTGGAATGGAGATTGTCGTAGTGGGAATTACTAAATGCGTAGAGAGGTGGAAATGGCTCCATCGACTAGCTAGTGAAGCACTAGCCGCAGTGGTAAAGTCACAACTCTCACCAGCCCCACTCCAGTTTCTGGTCTCTGTCGGGATTGTAATACCCTACTCCGCTGACTGACGGGGGTGAATGCTGACGAGACCGAGCAGTCGTGGCTGCGGGTGGGAAGGCCACCCCGTGGAGGCCCTGACTCCCTCTCCCGTCTGTCCGCCTGTCAGAGGCGCGGTCGGCCAGCGGAGGGACGCGCAGACGGCACAGCTAATGACGCGCGGGCGTCTCTTCCGGTTCCCAGCGGGGTCGTGACCGGACCCTGGCGATGAGCCGACTGGTAGCGTGGCCTTGGTCGCAGGGACATGCCCTCCACGGTTTGCGCGCAGGACCACAGACGTATCCGTAGGTGCCTGGGTGGTTCACAGAATCATAAAAGACCGATAAAAATCGGCCTGGGGGTGACACAGAAAGGGGTGGGTTTGGTTCCCCGAGTGGTGTTGGTTTGCAAAGAGCTCGGTGCACCCGTGCTGGCAACGATGATGTCAGTAGTGGTTTTAGTGTGCATAGTAACTGGGCCTATAAGGCCACGCGGGAAATGATCGCCATGACTCATAAATCACATTTTCGCTTTATGGCCGATGACGAGGAGCAGAGCTCAGCAACCCATCTGACTATTTCGCCTGATTCGACAGCCGTCCATTGAAAGCTGACAGAAGTCTCGTATTTTGGTTTGTCCCCTAGAAAAGTGCACACAGCACACATCACACCCCATCACTGATCACGGTGTGACTTTGCGTTTATCATTGGTTCCATGGGCCTTGAAACTTACATCACTCATCGCAAATTGGATTAGCGTTTCCTGCTGGCTACCTACCTGCCCCCGGAACGACGTTAAGATTTCACAGCCAATTTCGATAATCAGGCAGGCTCGAATCTCACCGTGTGGCACGCTAGCTTATTCAAATCGGGCCCATCAACAAAGCTGACAACGTGTGACCGAACTCCCTGCTGTGTGCCGAGGCTGAGGTATTCTCTACACGGCGCAGCTCTAACGGTTTTCGGTGGGCTGTTATTGAGGGTGCTCGCACACCTAACAGCGGGATGCATCGGCTGGTGGATAACAAACAACGGGTGTGCTGGTAAACGAAGGAACGCACGCGTTCATTGGAATACTCGAACAAATATGGATAGGTTTGTGATGAACAAATTAAAGTAGGTACCTATTTTAAAGGCAGGTGCGCCATAAGAATGCTATGTAGATATCGGAAAATGAACTTATCAAATACCTACTCCTTTATGTATGTCTGTGCCTACTGCCTATATCTGTCGAGCTAGTTTTGTGCCTTCTAAGAAACAAACGCACAGTGGCAAAGGCACAATGACACTTGTTCTTTAGAACGTCATCTGTGGCATGGCCACCTGATAATCTCAACACTGCACTGGTGAGGGCTATCTAACTCAGAGACAACAATCATACTGTATTATTGGTCTAATATTTTGCGTTTAGACCACGGTCGCACTCCTCACCATGTGACGGACATGACCGTTATGGCGCAGTGAAGCCACGCCGAGCTGTTGTTCGTTCCACCAGCTGCAGTTCCCAGCTACCTCTACGCCCACGACAAGTCAGGACTGACGGAGTTTAGGTCTCACGACAACGTCTGTAAGCATTCGCCTCCATCCTCACGAACTGAGCATGACAAATGTATGTATAATGTAGATGTGACCCGACGACACACCATTGTGTAAGAATATATAGCTGTTAATTTACGTCAGAACTTGAATAGTTTGTAAGCATGACATAACTGCATTGTTTCCAAAGACACATCGCCATGAGCAAAGTAAAGACGTAGCTAACTGAATTTCGCACGCCTATGATTGATCATATGACATTTAACGTTGACAACGACCGTTTCTCCGTTTGTCTGTGCCAAGGTCGAGGGTAGCGGGCTGGCGTGACTCGGCGTCTCAGCGGCAGCAGGCACGTCTCTGCGCGGTGCCACCGGGAATTTCAGGTTCCGGTGACACGTAATTGCTCTCGTTGGGCGCCGCTTGCAACAGTGTATCCACTACTCGCGGGGCGTGCATTTTGCAACATTATTAATTTGACATAATGATGGCCGTCGCAGTGCGGGCGGCACGTGAGGCCGGCACAGACACAGCGGCCGCACACGTAACACGGGGGCGGCGGAGGGCGGGGCGGCGGGCATTGTTTCATTATTCACGAAACGCCTTACAGGGGGAGCTGAGATAAGGCCAAGCTCAAAGACAGGCGCTGCAGCAGTTCTAGGTATGGTTCATGTATAAGAGCACCATGCCAAGTTCTAGGAAGATAATTTCTGCTAGGCACTTTGCCTTCAATATAATTAGTATTTACGTGAGTTAATGATGACGACACGTCAACACACGGTCAGCAGCTGGTAGGCCTAGAAGCCGGAATAACATCGACCAAGGTCACGTGGACCTGGGAGAAGGAGGCTGATACTCAACAATTAATGAACCTTGGCCAGACGGCAGACAACACGCCAAGCAGTGTCTCCAGATCAGTGGTCCTGCCTGCTTTAAAATGTCAGCAACGACAACAAAACCCATTTATCATATTTGGGAGTTGTGTTGTGAAATCGAGGCGTGATTTTTACCGTCGGTGAATCACAAACACCCATGCCGGAGATCGAAAGTTCCAAATTCGGTCATGTTCCGATGAACATTAAAGTATGATTGCGCGCTCACGATCTCAATTACAGGTCGACCGAACCCAGCAGTCTATTGCAGCGATCCAATAGTCATTCCGTTAGATATGCATCGATTCCCGAAAACACGCCATAAGGAGAACGTTCAGCTTGATGACGTTTATTACCGTCTCAAATTAACATTTTCGAGAACTCTTATACCAGCTGGTTTGAAACAATACCTAGAGTTGGTAGGCCAAGGGAAGAAAAGTTTTGAGAGGAAAAAATGGTGAGTTTTAAGTGATTGATTTTCAAGCTGAGTTTTTTTATTCTTCAAATTAGGAATCTTTTGAAGATATCGCTGTATGTCCTCTGCCGGTGAGAGAGTGAGTGAGCGAATGAGTGAGTGAGTGAGTGAGTTAGCACAGTGGTGGTCAGATACTGGCAGCCTCAGTCGAAATTCGTACCAAGTAGACGTGTTCCCGTCATTATAACTGTTGTAACGAGCAGCTGTCGACAGCAACGATTCGCACACTATGAGCCGAGTCGTAAAATTGATGGCCGGCGGTGATCATCGGGTGTTTTTTACGCCGATCTTCGACTCCGGTCAGGGCGTCTTTAAAGACGCGCTGCTGGTTGTCGTCCGCTCGCTGTTAGTAGGTATTAGCCATAGAATTATCTGTTTATAACCTTTTTTCACGACAACTAAAATAAGTACCTATATATTCAATCAAACTTTTTAACTTCTTAAAAAACAAATACCGGTTCGAAAGCATCATTTGTCAAAAAAGTACCTCCAAATAGATAACGTTTGGTTCTCCCGCCTGTGACGAGTGTTTGTCCCGCCGACTTTTCTCACAAAGGAAACGCTCGCCCATCTGCCGCCAGACGTATGTACTACAAAGCCTAGTCAGAGTTCAGCACGCGGTAACGGCCGCTCTGAGCTCCACCCGCGACCTCGTGGTGACCCGGCGGCCGCTGCAGCAGCCCGCGCCGCTGCAGAATGAGGACAGCCGAGGACCTCGCCGCAGGAGCCGAGGTACAGTTGGAGATGAATGTTACCAGCACTATCCCGGGCGTGGATCCTACGCGGCTCCGGCGCCTCTCACCATCGCTCTCCGCAGCGTGTGACACGCTCTCACCCCACCGCTCTCAATAGCATGACCCCCACTCAGAGCACCGCTGAGTGGCGAATGTCGACATTGGATGACAATACTGTCCAGAAACCTCCGAGCAAAACTCAGATCAGGAGGACCGAGAGATGATCTCTTCAATGGTCGAAGCACCGCGATTTCGATATGGGGTCTCACGTCTGACGAGAATCGTGCGAACAAGCCTTCACAAGCTGGTTGGGTAAGGCCGGAGTGGAATGTAAACGCCTCTCTGAGGAGATAAATCGTCATTGACCGACCAGCCAGCCGAATGTTGGTCGTTCCGCTCGCTATATCGCAGTTTCTACGGCGGGAGTCGGAGTTTAAGCGTCATCCAACAGCTAAATATGATGACGTCAACTGACAGGCTCGGCTGTGGATGGATTTATGACAGCGGTTGCGCAATCACGTCGAAATCAAAGTATTGCGTGTGCTAATTGAAGTGGGTTTGTGCAATATGGCATGAATCGAATTAAAGATACATATAAATGCCCATCTTTTAGGTTATTTATTTATAACAATGACGCATAATGAGACAAAGATTAACTCCCATATTATTCCTCGTGCGCTAGCAGCTATGGTGGGTAGAACTCAACGCAGTCACCCCGTCAGCTGCGTGTACTCACTGGACTGAGGCGCTCCTCGCTGCCGGGTACTGCCCGCGGCACCAGGTGACCGGACGGGCCGGCCGCCCCACCGTCCCTCCACGCCATGGCCCGGGGCGCGGCCGCGGCCCGCTCCCCTTCCCCGCACCGTCACCGGGCTCTGACACGACGGCTCCGACCGCGCCGGTATCGTCACCGCGACTCGCTGCCGCGCCACCCTCGGCACGCAGATCGACGGCAGGACGACAGGTGGTGGAGGAGCACGGTATAGAGGCCCGTGGCGGCCCCGGCGGCCACCGCAGCGGCGCACTCGCAGTCGCACGCTCTCCACACGGGCCCGACACATGGCACCGGTGCAGGCGACGGAAAAGGGTCCGAGAATGGCGCTAGTTGGGCTACAAATTTACAGAACCGTAGCTTAGCGTTGACCGTCGACAGAACGTCGACGGTCAACGCTAAGCTTCGGCGCCACCAGGTCCGACTCGAATGAAGTTTGGGTTCATCTACCAGCCCGTAACCGAACTCAAGCTCGGTTGACGTTAGTGCCTTAGGCTTAACGTAAGGTGGGTACGCTAGAGCGGTGGTGGGTTCGGCATGAGACTATCTTGATGTACCGCATAATAAATGGATGTGTGAACTGCCCGCAAATGTGCTCATCACGTGCTGGGAAACGGGCCACCGTGCCACGCAGATATTGCAACACTGGCCTTGATATAAGGCATGACAACGGTGCAGAATCATCGCTTGAGGCTCTGATAATATCAGAGCCTACAGCGATGACGATATCATTAGCACAGTAGGTTATATATGCCTATGCAACGCACCTACTAATGGCAAATTTCTTGTGAAATTTAGGTGAAACTTCATCTACTCCGTTCTGGAGCTACGGTGAAAATCCGCCTCCAGTTTCCTTTTCACTTTATTTCTACTCCACCCACTTCACCAAGCAATAAAATAACAAAAAAAAAAGACTGATCGTTCCGTCAGACCAGCGTTCGATTTCAAGCAACCACTTGTTTTATGCGTGTCTGGAGGAAGCAGCATTATACATCGGTGATTCTCTCGCACGAGCCCAAAACATTGCGACACTGGCCGTGTGACAGAGTCATCTCTGCGCTTCACCTGTCGTGTATCTCGGCGGTAGCAGCGGCTGCCGACCACAAGCAGCTGGCGCCCCGCCGAGCTCCCGTCATAAACTCGACCGAGCGGCGGCCGCATCACCCGTATCGGCCACTGGATTCAGACATCAGTGGTGTCGGGCGCGCCGTGTTGGTGGTGGGAGCCCGTCGGCCTTCACCCCCTACGGTACGGAGCGGCGCGGAGCAGAGACGGGAGCGGCTGAGGGACCACAGACGGTCTGTCGGCCAACTCAATTACGGCCGGCCTCGCGTGCTGGCCGCGCCGCGACCCGTGCACGACCGCGCCACGGGACAGAGCCGGCGCCCCCGGCCGCACGTAATGCCTGTTTGGGACGCGAATGCGACACTCGCGCGACATGTAAAAACAGACGGGTAAAACGTCCCGAATTGGTTGCCGTTGCGCAACGGCTGCGCTTTCCACTGGGAGAGGGTAGCCGACGCGACGCTCGACGCTGGCGGTCGGCATTTGTGGGCCGTCACCCCTGCCACGGTTCACTGCGCCCGAGGAGAGGCGGTCCCGGCGAGTCCCATCACTGCACGGTCCCCTGATGAGCCCGCTGCACCCGGGCCGGCCGGGACGCACATTCACCTCATGAGACGGGACTTCAGGAAAGAACTGTGACGTCGCCGAAAATCACTGCGTCGCATGAAGACTAAAAAATGTCACACCTGGAGATTATTTTATTTCAACAGAAGTATTGCTTACGTGCTACGACGGACTTGATATGTTGCACCTTTTTTGAGAAAGGGCACCTTGACGCCCATGGATACAAGAAGCACTCGCTCGCAACAAAAGTCGCAATAAACAAGACTGAAGATGGCCTTTTCGGATCCTGATAGCGGGTCCAGCGAGCAGTGGTAAATCAATGGGAAGCCATTAAGATTAAAAGACAAATCTTTTCTACGAGACACATGCTTTATCGGTCTTCTATCGGCATTGTTTCCATCATCAACAACATGACAGTAGGACGGTGAACTTGTGACCGGTCAAAGGCGTAGGCCGTGCTCCATTCTTGATTGGTCTTTTGTTCCTTAGCTCTTACCACGAACAGACGAGTGTTGGTGTGAAATAATTCACTATGACGAACAATAGGGATGATAACACCGGCGACCACACGATAAACAGAGTATTAATTTGTCTAGATATGGCCGTCAGGGTGACGAAAAGGTCGTCACAAAAATTTGATGGTTATATCGGGGGTTGGAAAGCATTGTAAAAGCTACCGTGACGGTAGTTGAAATATCACGAATAAATCCTAACGTAAGCTAATGACACTGACCTTCCATAAAGACAAGACTCCTGTTTGAAATGAATGAATTTTAATCGGAATGGACCCGCAGAGCTGGATCTGTCCGCAGATAGCATTTCTTCTGTCGGCACTGATTAAATCGCTCATGAAAGTAAACGCCGTAATGCATAATTACATGTGTATGTACATCAGACACGCTTTGCCCCTGGGAAGGTCATCACTTTACTCTAATTACGTGTAATAAGGCATATACTGCACCGTCTCTGCCCCCCGCCAGGAACAAAGCTCCCGACGCCGGGCATTTCGTAAACTCGACCACCGTTTTCCCAAACGGCATCTCTACCCAAACGACCAGACTCGTTCCATACCGTCCATCATCCAAAATTGGCGCAACTGGGGCGACGTGCGGCGCACGAGCCAAAAACGACGCGCCCATCACCGTGAGTCGACGCTTCCCGGGACGAAGTGTGCTCCGATGGCCAGATCAGATCTCCGATCAGGTCGCGCACATCTTACTTGGACTGCCTCGGGTGCTCGCCGGGCTCGTAAAACCGCTAATATGTCTGGTCGTGGACCAATCGGGTCGATAATGGGCATGTTCTCGCCAGCGGGAGTGATTTGCGGCACGCGGCGGCCGCCGGTCGCGCTGCCGGCTGTCCCAGCACAGTGAGGTAACGCTCCCAGGTGACCGCCCGCCGCTGTGACATTTCCATACGGAATTAATAAGCGCCTTGCACAACACTGGTTTGGTGGTCGCCGGTAATCAAGTTACCGTTAGGCGTGATTATTGACGTAATTACCTATAAGAAAAACGAAGGAAGCGAAATACCTCAAAATATGTCCTATTCATGCTGTTAAACGTTGTACGAGTATTATCTTATTGCACAATTCACATGTATGTTGCATCGCACAGCTATGAACATATAAGTTTGCATTCCTCACAAATTATAAAACTGTATATTCAAGACGAGCACGCCCACCACTGGCTTTTCCTTGGGCACCTAGTTATCACCCGTTTCGACAATCGGACTCGTACGCCCACTAACCATGGGCGCTCAATCACAATCACAATCCACAGACTGCCGCAGTGATTTCACATTCACTTGTTTCTATGGTCGCAGTTTCTACGATCTATTGTTTCGCAGCTACGAGCGTCTGGTCGCGGCCGTAACAAGCTCAGCGGTTCCTGGATGACGACACGGTCGCCTCGCCGTTCTCACAACCCGGGCTCGACATGTGCGCAAACGGTGAAGGCAGTTAGAGCCACGTCGTGTACGACATGGTTATTCTTTGTCCGGTGGAGATTCACACTATTCTCAACGGTCGCTTCAGCTCACACCGTTTTCAGAAGGGCACTTTGGGGCATTCCACGTCAAGTGAGACAAAAAATGACCATTTTGAACCTCACCTCCTCCGATTTTTGCGAAACTTTGTGAAACTACTCATCTATATGTGAAAAGAAAGGAGACATGTTTTTGTTAAGATATGACGTCACGTTTCCGAGATACACGTCATGAAACATTGACTTAGGCAAGGCACATTATCATCTTTAAAGCGTCATAACCATTGAAGTTTTAGACATATCACCATGAGACAAAGTGTGAAATGGAGGGAATAGATCAGGCTTTAATTTGAGGATAGCAATATTGACGTAATTATCTAATTAATGAACTTAATTAAAATTCAAAAAATAAATTTTGATTTTCTGAAAAATGGGTACCCTTCGATTTTGCTGATTTTTACATATTTTATTCTCCCATACATTAGCTACATCATATAAAAAAATCCAGAATGGGCCGACGTCTAAGTAACTGTCTTTTAGACTTCGTAATGTCTGGCACTCGCGTGTTTCGTTTTAGCAACCAAGGAGAGGCGCTACCCAGAGATGCTTCTTTCTACCCCAAACCAAAGCAAACCTAGCCTGACCTGACGTGGCCTGACCTAATCTAACACGCGTAAATATGTACAGCCCTCACGGCAGTTGCCGACTGGCCAAATGCTACTTAGATCGAACATTAGCCCTCACGACATTTGCCGGCTGGCCAGATGCTACTTAAAAAACGAATGCGTGTTACAACACTTGAGGTCTTGAGGCTAACCGGCCACGAGCCAGCCACCTTTAGATTGCGAGGTGGGTACACTCGGCACACTAACTACTATGCCACGAAGATAGGTAGCTGGTCATCGCGGAGATGTAAGCCAGTTTTTTTTAATGATGCAATTGGGCATTCTCCGGGCAGCGCCTCTCTTTGGTTGCAAAAAGGAAATACGCCTGTCTCTCCCAGCGCTAGGGGGCTTAGCCAAAAAAGGTATAAAAAACGGAATTTGAATTGTAGGCGGGGTGGGGTACTTTATCGTGTGCCAATTTCATGGCCCTTGATCAATATCTTCAAGATCAAATGAGGTTAATCGTGATGAAATTTGCTATAGTGACTATTTTGCGCTTATACGCCCATAGCTCTAAGAGTAACTGGCCGATTTTCCTATTTCTTCCTTTATACGACATTTGTAGTGTTATGAGAATCTCTAGTTAATCTAACCAAAAAGTTGGCAGTTAGTGGCCTGCTAAGAGTACCTAAGATGTCGCCGGCAAAGGCGCGGGGATCGGCCGACGCGGGAAACGTTTCAGTCACAGATTGTGTTTGCACCCTAATAATTCAATTTTTACCAGTTGTTTTTCGTATTTGTTTGACCATTAGTTTGCCTGTACATTTTTAAGCCTTCACACAAAATTTGACACGAATCGATCATAATCAGCGGTAAGAAGCGCAGTGCAAAGATGGAACCGTCCGGCGCCGGCACAGTCTACCATTCAGGCGGCAACGGCCGGCGCCGGCCGCCGCGCCGCTCCGGCAAGATGTTTGACTTTACACCGCTATTACTAGAAAAGTTGTGGACCGATTTACCTATTGCTTACACGGGAGGATTTGCAATTCAATTCTGGACAGATGCTGAAAGTTTGACGTTAATATGATAGTTATGGCGTGAGTTATTGGCGAAAAACAGGTGGGGTTGGAGAAATCCGCCCCTTCCATCGACCGTGTTACGTTGCACTACTTATTGCTATATCATCCAAAGTTATCGTTGGCCCACTCTAATTTTCTCAGCACGTATGCCTTACGTGTGGTGGAAGATAATATCTAAATTTGAGCAAAATCGAAGGGTACCCATTTTTCACAAATAAGATTTTAAGAAATTAATTCAAAATAAAATAAATTCAAAATCACCAAAAAATGTTAAAATTGCCAAATTTAACTAGCATAACTCCATATGTACACGTTTCCGTTTGTTTGAAATTAATAGCTTCAAAAATGTTGAAGCTATAGATCTTTCAAGATTGCAATACACGTCCAATTCTGCTAAAAAAGCAGAAGTTTAGCGGCTTGTATCTCTGTAGCCCGAGGGCATATGACAAAATCCTTTGACCCTCAGAGGTTTCACCCAATAGCCAACAAGCATACCAAGTTTGAACAAAATCGCAGAGGTGGCCGATTTTGGCTGTCCCGGTTGACATGGAATGCCCCCTTTACGATGTAATCATGTTCGTATCAACTTGAACGGTGTGTCGTCTCGTCTCGGCTAATCGACAGGAAGGATATCGGCGTCACGCTCTTGCTGTGCACTCACGCCTGTAATGGCAGAAGGCTTTTGTGAATCAAAACATTAAACCAGTGGTTGAGTTGCGGAAGTAAAAGACAGGGCTAGGGTTTGATTGTAAGTATTTTTGCCAGAATATCATGAGGCAATTACCAGCATGCATCCGTTAAAAAGGCCTAGCTTTAAGAATAATATATCATATAAGCATTCATTATTTCTATTTTATAGTTAGCTCTTTCATGATCCCATGTTAAGTCCAGTCAACGAGAAAAAAAGATTCACTTCACCCCGCTCATTCCTTTATGCCACGACTCTGGCTGTTTCGAACGGGTTGTGACTGTTCTGATATCGTTACCCCTTCCCACTCCACCGGTCACCAGCGTGCAGCTGCCGGGCGATTCTGACCAAGTTCTGACCGCTCTGACTGACAGTACATGGGTGGTAGTATCGACTCTGACTGACAGTCAGTGGGTGGTTCTCACCGCTCTAACAGACTGACACGACCGTCACTGACAGCCGCTGCCTACCAAACACGCCAGCCAGCCAGTGCCGACAGACAGACATCCCGTCACCTAACCAGCCGTGATAGCGCCGCCTCCCGCCGCAGGTAAACATGTAATTAAACAGGTGCGTGTGACGCATGAACGCGACGCGCGCCGATCCAGGAGTGCTAATTAACCTCTCCCGGAGGCCGACACTGGCGCAACGCACACGGGAGAGCGCCGGCCGGCACTTCCGCCGCGGGACGTAATGGACCCGGCGGCACCCTGTTAAACTGAAACGGCCCCTCGTTGGGGCCGGTGCCTCTGCGTGATGGATTGGCGGCCTGAATTGCTCAGGCGGCGTTTAATCACAGCGGTTGGGGTCAATAATGTCTGTTGTGGTCAGATATAGCCTATAGGGGGGGGGGGGGGGGGGGGCGAGGACAGCCTTGAGGTACGGACCAGAAAACAAATACCTGATGCATGTTGCAATGATGCAAAATTATTTAACCGTTGTAAAAATGTGATAAGCATGTGGGTATTGACAGAATAACATCATTCATTCAATTATTCTCGGTTGTTTTTCAATTGTTTTCAGAGCTAGTCCTATCAATAACGGTATAAGAAAAACATACCCTTGTCTAGACGCATTATTTCAATTTTCCACAGCCTTACACCAAGCAGCGGTACGATAAACAGCATGCTAGTAATCGCTATTCGGAATGTTCGGTATTATTGACGCCACCTGTAGGCTTCAAATTTCAATGCACGCAGCGCGGGATGCATAAAGCGTCCGAGGTAAATACATCTATGCTGTTTTACAAATACATCTATGCTGTATACTCTAATGCTGCTCTCATTTGAAGTGCTGGTAACCTGTTCCTTGTTGTTCCATGTAATTCCCATCCGGTGTTAATGACATATGCTTTGCGATCCTTGCATTGTGTTAGTGACGTGTTGTCTTTCACTTTCCGTCCAGTACCAGTGTCCAGTGACATTTGCTTTGCTGCAATTCCAGTTAGGCTTTATACCTACAGCGGGCGTGCTGTGATGAAGCACTCGAGTCTCAGTTTCCTTAGCCGACACGTGCCCTACGGCCTACGCAGTTCTCTACCTGTGTTAGTGACGTGTGCTTCATTGCAGTTCCCGGCTAGTGTTAGTGATGATTGCTCTATTGCAGTCACCGTAAGTTAGTGAGGTGTTTCCTGTTACAGTTCCCATCCAGAGTGACGATGTGGTTCCGTTATCGCTCTTGTCCAGTGTCAGTGACGTTTGCTACGTTCCAGTTCCCCGGTAGTGTTAGTTACCTGTGTTCTATTGCAGTTTCCATCCATGTGTTAGTGATCTGTGCTCTATTGCAGTTCCCATGAAGGGCCGCTGGTGATGTGTTTCATTGCAGTTCCCAGCCGGTGCTACTGACTTGTGTTCTGATGCAGTTACAGTTTAGGTCAGGCTGGGGTATGAGTATCATGTGCTCTGTCGCAGTTGCGGTCTGTTGTAAGTGACTTGTTTCTTGTTGCAGATGTCATCCAAAGTTTACGATGTGGTACCTACCATTATCGCTCCTCAGATATATTAGTGACGTGTGTTCTGTTGCAGTTCCCCGCTAGTGTTAGTGACGTGTGTTCTGTTGCAGTTCCTCACCGCGTTAGTGCCGTGTGCGTGCTCTATTACAGTTCCCGTCCGGTATTTGACATGCATTCCGTTGCAGGCTATCGCTCCTAACGACTGATAGTGGCACGCAGTTTCTATGTGCCCAGAGGAGGTCGATGTTCCGGAGTATGTCCCTCTCGGCTGACCGGCCCGCCTCGACGTGGACCCATCGAGGCTGCGGGACCCCGACATAATGGCTGCTCCGGTGGTCACCAGGAGTCCCTTTGGCTCATGGTATGATCCCTGAGTGATAGCCGATAGCTGTTATTTAACCCTAGAACGCCTAGGGGGGGGGGGTTGTATCAACCCCCCCCTGAGGTTTTTTCGAAGTGCACGCTAAACGGCTTGTCGTAGCGGGCTGAAATTTTCAATACCCTCTGGGGCAACCTTTGCGCATCTTTTGCCGAAAAAAAATTGATCGGGTCATGTCAGGTCACGGAGTTATGACGTCATAAGAGGTACAGCCTCCGGCCGACAGTTACCAAACGTGTGCGCCGAATCCCTAGGTTTTCTGCCGGTGATACCCACATTGTTTGATGGATCATGATGAAACTTCCCATGCATGTTGGGGCAAGCATTGGCTATCGTGTGGTGCAAGAAAATTGACCGGGTCAGGTCAGGTCACGGAGCTATGACGTCACAAGAGGAACAGCGTCCGGTACTATTTTTGAAAAGCGCCCGAACCACTATTTTGCTAATTCTTGTCACCTCAATGGGAATATGCAGCAATATTAGCTTCTATAGGGAGCAAATGGACCTCCCAAATCCAAAAATACAATCAGATTTCAAAAATTTAAATTTTGATTTTTTGAATTTCTGCCGCCGACTGTGACCTTGCCGACTTCCGGCGCTCCCAACGCGCCATTCTTAGAGCTAGGGAAACGAAATACATACCAAACGATAGAGAATTGATCAAGGAACACGATAGTGAAGGTTTCAAGTCGATATCTCCCACCGTTTTGCCGCAATCGCCGCGGAAAGTTGAAAAAGTTTGATTTTTTCGGAAAATTTGACCTTTGACCGGTCATAAGTAGGTCAAATGTTGACCTAGGACCAAAAAATATACCACCAATCGCGAGATCTCGTTGAGAGCAATCCGTTGGTTTTTTCCGCTAAGCTCTACGACCTTCCGTTTCGAAACGCCAGGGGGGGGGGGTCGTAACAACCCCCCCCCCCTGATCGTTCGTGTTATGAGAAATGGCCTGGTCGTGCGAGGGTTAAGTCCCGGAACAGAACCCGGTTTATATTACGTTCACGAATGCAATGTGACATTGGCGACAAACGTTCTGGCGTCTTTAGCGCAAGCGTCAGTCACAAGAAAGCTTCAACTTGACAGCGTAAAATGCGGAAATAATCCCTGTTGTTTTCCTACTACATAACAGTTCATTTGCAAGTGCCGTTCCAAGGAATTACCCGAACGGTCGAATAATATTTTATCGCTAGATATTTTAGATATTTCTCCTCAGTTGTTATTCTGCTCTCAAACAAATATGCATAACAGCGTGTTAGGCATAGTCCAGACCACTTCAATATCCATGAATTCTCAGAAAGCAAGCTTATGGAATTACACCTTTCACCTGGGATAACCAGATACGAACCCACGACTCATGCCGCCCAGCTGGGCATTTTCACACCACGGCCCGGAGGAAAATTCCCTTTAGATAGCCGAAAGATGTCACTGATAACCCAGTACCGCTTATTTTCGCTGAAGACGGGACTAGGGCGGTTAATGTTTATGTCGATTTATCATCTCACACACTTAACTCACCCAGTTTCCTACGGGTGGTTAGTAGTCGCTCTCACATCTTACATCCAGATGTACGTACAGCAGCCATTCATCGTCGAGATCGTACACGAGTCAGCTATCGATCATCTCGGAAAACATTCGAGGATATTTGGAGCCATCTCACGCACCGGACCAGCATCATTCATCAATACTAAGACCCAGGAGCCTTGCGGTGCTGAGAAATGAGGCCATAAAAAACGTTCAGGTTTATTTAGCGATGATCTGGAAACTCAAACTCACATTCAAATGAAATGAATCTTTATTAGTTGTCCTCCGTACAGTCCAAACGAGAAATTTCGCCCGCTTTTTGGGTCGCTCAGATCTCCGACGTTCTGTACGAAAGGACACGGGGTCGAGAGATGCAGAAGCCGGCGCGGTCGGGCGTACCGGAGACCGTCCGACCGCGCCTCGGGGGAGACAGAGACAGAGACAGAGGGAAATAGCAGATACAGAACCCCGGAGACAGCACAGCAAGGTACTGAGAGGGCGCGCGCGGCGGGGTGCGGCGCCGTGCACCAGACCGGCTCGCTCTGCCGCGCCCCACTGGCCGCCCGTCCCTGCACACAGCGCGCCCGCCACGCAGCTCACCACTCGCACAGCTCAGTCACACAGTCAGTCGCTCGCTCTCTGGCGCTCAGGCACGCTCTCTACCTCAGAGTCCGTTTGTCGAGGTCGGTGGTCAGGCGCCGGCGGCGCGGCGACGCCCCGGTGGGGGCCGGCCGGGCGCCGCACATGGCACCAGGCAGTAACAATTTCCTCCGCCCCGTCTCGGCGGCAGCGCGACGCGCAGTACAAAAACAACAACAGCGTGTCTAGGGGGTGGGGGGCGGCCGCGCCGCGGGCCGCCGCGCTGGCCGTCCGCCCGCATCTGACACGCTCAGAGTCCCTCCTCCCGCCGGGCCGGCCTCGCCGGCCTATCACAGGGCGGTCGGCCGAGCGCGCGCGCGTCGTCGTAGCGTTGATCGTCGTCGCGTCCAGGCGTCTCGTCCGCTACACGCACGCCGCATACCTCTCTCTCGCTCGCTCGCTCTCTCGCTCTCACGCGCGCCCACCGACGCGCCACCCGAGGGTCCGATGGGGGTTGAGTCGCGGCCATCTGTGGGTCAGGCACACACGGGTCACGTCACACCACTCATACCGGCCGCTCACACAGACAGGCACTCGGCGCACAGCGGGCTACGCGAGACGGCGCTGTGACTCAGTGTGCACAATAGGATAACACAATGAGCTCGAACTTAGCCGCCATACTGTGCATGTCTGAACTCGCTCGGAAAATGATAAAACTTTCTAAGACTACGTAGCAAAATTATCAGTTTTTAAATTCACATTAGCATCAGCTGATCGGTAAAAAACGTGATCCAAAATATGAAGAACCTGAGTCAACGTAACGCCATCCAGCACGGCCCTGCTGTGCACTCCCACACATCCTGAGGTGTTTGAACGCTTCTATACACATTCAGTCATCTCAGCATACATGTGTAGCCCATATATCAAACGTTCTTTAATCCAAACACTCGTATGAGTTCGACCATAGATAACAGTAGACCCAAAAATGTCATCCAAATAAAAGGTGAGGATACACAACATATAAATCACGTCAGGTAAGATATGAGGCTCGCGCTCGTGTTTCGGTCAAAAGTTTATGGGTCCCTTACTGCTTGCTGCTATACTTTGTGATATATCTACTTTTCGGTCTACTGTTACCTATGAACCTACAGAACCATACGGAGACATGCCATCATCCTTATATCCTTACACACCATCCATCCAAGAACTTGCCCGTCGATATATAAGCTAAGTGTTGAAACGTACAAATCTAAAGGAAATTGCATTTATAGCGAAAGGTCCCTTTTCACCATGCTGCAAGCTCGGTTGACCAAGACGGATCGAACCGCAGCTAAAAAATTAAGTACGGAAAGCACCCTGTGCATTTGTACAGCGTAGTTATACAGGCAGAGCGGCAACAAGCAGCCAACCACCAGAAGGATCCAGACTGAAGGATTCATTGTACATCCCAACGCTGAAGGATCTTAGAAAACCGGAAAAGAGGAAGAAGGAAAAAGGAAACTTTCTCGGATATTTCGATCGGAAGCCATTGTGGTGGTTCGGTATCTAAGAAAAAGTATGCTTCGTAGATAATACTTGACTGGAGATCAGTCTTTTTGCGACCATACATATAATCGACGATTGATGCTGTCCAAATAGTTCGCATGGGAGCTAAGCAAACATACGTATATCGGGAATACGGGACACTCTTCACACCCAGTCTCCGTCGCCCTTTTAACAGCTCTAAATGACATCAGCTTCGCAAACCGCTGAGTCGCCACCTTTCCACCGACCAACCCGTAGCTCTGTACCTGCACGTCACTTCATCCAGAAGCCTCCTTCCCCACTCTACCCCATCAGTAACGCCTCTCTCCCTCTCCCGGGGCACTCACCAGCTACTGGCGGCGCTCTTCATCTTGCGCAGCTCCTTGGTGGCCCAGGTGGCCAGCGTTTTGGTGCGTGCCGTCTTGGAGCGCCGGCCGAGCGTCAGCAGCTCGTTGATGGCCTCGTTATCAACCAGTGGCAGGATGGCGCTCCCGAACGCCGACAATAGGTCACTGCGGGGGAGAGCTTGGAGGTAAGATATTACAACTCAGATAACAGGCGAGTAAATTATTGAAGCATTATTTCACACTGCAACTCATCAAACTCTTAACCCTCGGGTACCCAACAGACAACATTCCCTCTCCATCTGCCCATTTCCCCCTCCCCACTTACCCGAGCAGGCCGGCGGCGGCTCCCAGGCTGCTCTCTGATCGCTCCTGGTCGCTGGCCACCACGCAGATGAACTGGATGATATAGGCCACGTGCGGCTGGAGCAGAAGCACGTCCGGACTGGCCACCTGACCGTCGCCCTTGAGGCCCTGGATGATGCCTGAGTAGGCGTCCAGACACGTCTCCCGCAGCTCGTTCAGGTAGTCGACCATCTCGTAGTCCGACTGAGGGTGGAAAGGGAGGGGTGTTATAGTCGCGTAGAAGACGCGAATGATACACAAGGGGAGGCACTGGGAACTTAGATCCTATGGTCAAAAATTGTCAAAATATTGCCCCAAGATGTGAACAGTTGTTTATTGAAGATTCGATGAAAATAAAATTAAAAAGGGATGGAGCGCACTACTTGCACACGTTACAACACAAAAGTCCCCCCCCCCCCGAGTTGTTTTCTCCCCAATGCGAAAATAAATCAAAAATGAGGAGACAGGGAACAGCGTCTTGAGATCACGAACTACACGTAGAAAACCTATGAAAAGCAAAATGGTAAAAATAGGACATTCAAATCAAATCAGCAGTGACGCTCACCCGGTCCACCTGAGCCTGCGAGGCCTGCATCAGCGTCTGCAGTGACACGTCCAGGTACTTTTTGAACTCGCCGCCGATGGCCAGCGCAATGTCACCGAACACGGTCAGAATGTGCGGCTTCACCGACCGGTGAACCGACTGGTTCTGAGGGACAAAGGGCAAACACGGTCAGAATGTGCGGCTTCACCGACCGCGACCGGTGAACAGACTGGTTCTGAGGGCGGGGGGGGGGGGGCACGGGTACAGTCAGAATGTGCGGCTTCACCGACCGGTGAACGGACTGGTTCTGAGGGAAGGACGGGGTACGGTTTAGAGGTGGCAAAATGTGGACCCGAGGACCCGGTCCAAAGAACCAGTCTGGACCCATATGGGTCCAGACCGGTTCCTGGAACTTTTCTGACGGGTCCAACCGGGTCCTACCATAAGCTATACATCTTGCACACTACACATTATTGCAAAATATGAAGTGAATGTTTCTTTGCACACAGTAGCTCATGAGTATTCCAAGTGGGAAATATGCTGTTTTACATGATGCAACTAATGATACCTACAAGTAGTTTGTATTAATTGTCTTTTGGGGAACGGCTCCGACTGGTTCCGATTCCAACTAAGACCGGGTCCGACTGGTTCTAGAAATGTCCAGCCGGGTCTGGTTCGAGTCTGGTTCCCAAAATTTTCATCTTTTGCCACCTCTAGTACGGTTACATTAGACGTCGACTTGCATGATTCAATAGCCGATGGATACAATGCGTTTATAACAGTCTGAGATGTTGACTTTGGATAAAATGTGAAAGCATAAATATGATCTAAAGGAAGCATTTGCTTGCAATACGGACACATAACTTCCCTTAAGTACACAACTGTCTTCCAAGTCATACTGTCCGTTCATTCCATGTGTGTCACTTTTCATATTTTAAATATTCACAGCCGTATCCAATGATCGTACTCACCCCTAAGTTCTCTAGCAGGATGTTCATGATGTCGTCGCAGTGTGGCAGCACTCGCGCGCCCACCGCTCGGCAGATGTCGCCCACCAGGCCCACAGCCACTGAGCACACCTGGTACTCGGTGTGGTTACGGAGTCCGATCAGCAGGTACGGCTTAAATGCGTCCAGGTACTTGATGAACTGCTCACCGAGTACCTCGGCCAGCACCGAGACGGCGTTCAGTGCGTCCTCCTGGACACTGCCCACGCGCGCTGAGGGTCGAGAGGGTAATAAGGTTGGTTAGAAATAAACAGGGTGCACCGTAGTGACACTGCTGAGAGGGACACGACAATGATTAGAAAGAGACGAAATATGCTTGACAGATAACGGACAGCAATTATTAGGGACGGGGGCATTGGAAGCAGGCCACGCGATGTAGGAGCCGATGCCATCCGAGGTTACGGAACCACCCATGAGCCAATCGAATCATCAGCTATTCCAATTCCCTCCCTTTCTTACCCAACGATAACACTACTGTCTACGGTTTCAGGCACGGCAGCCGGGAGGGGAGGCCACTCACGGTTGGCGAACATCTGTAGCAGCGCCGTCATGATCTGGTCCGAGATGCGCGGCGCGTCCTCGGCTGTCACCTTTCTCAGCACACTGCTCAGGGTGGCGCACAGCAGCGACTGGAGGTCGTTGTACTGGGCCCGGTCACTGCCGGGGGACATGGGCAAGTCAGATAGGGAGATGCTTGTTCTGTTTGTTTATTGGGACTTAAGGACGCGTCGACTGCAAAGGTCATTTTGCGCCCATAGAATATAGGGGTATGCCTCACTTGGTCGATGTTTGATAGCACGGCATCAAGAAGCAGCTGTTGCCTTTTTCGTAGTTAAACTTAAGCTATAAATGTTGTTCGAGAGACAGACCTTCTAATGATGTCTCATGACGTATCTGTTGTTTTAGATGTGGTTCGTGGCGTGCCTTTTGTTCTGCATCACATACCTGTTGTTCTGGATGTGGTTTTCCATCTGGAGGACGTGCTGAAGCCGCTCCAGGATCACCACCACCGTCTTCTGCACCGTGGCGTAGCAATCCTTGGGCGAGTTCTTCATCATCTCCATCAGGGCCTCGTACGCCGAGCTGCGCAGGTTGCTCTGCAGATGATGACAAGAGGACGGTCAGAGCAACTCACCGACTTCCATCAAACTCCTCCCCAGCTGTCGCCCTCCAGCCATACCGTACACTCATCAGTCACTCTTTTAGCAGTCTCGCTTCGCCCACCCCGTCATAAACCCCACCCTGCTCGGGGGCAGCGCTCACGGCTCACCTGGTTACCGTCGGCGCGGCCGGTCGTCTCGAGCAGACGTTCCACCAGCGCCTCGAAGTACTTGGAGAGCAAGTAGGTCTCCGGGTCGGTGGACTCGTCTTCTCCCTGGCTCTGCGCCGACTCGTAGGCCCGCTCCGAGAGTGCCGAGATGGCCCAGCACACGTTGGTGGCCACTCGCGGCTCGGCCTGCAGGCCGGCCACCAGGGTCTCCAGCAGCGGCGGCAGGTGCGCCTCGTTCAGAGTGGCGTCCGGTATCAGCTCACAGACGCGGCCGATCGTCCACGCCGCCGTGTCCTGGCAAAGACGATAGAGAACGGGAGGGAGGGTCATGGTAAGCCAAGGTGGATAAATGAACGGTGGTGGTACCTCAAAATGTTCTTATCAAAATTCAGTCGTGACACGTGCGATTTGGAAGTAATGGGCTGTTTTCTCAAGACTAAAACACTTGGCTTATCTTTTTGTATTCAAGCGTATAAGCAGCAGTTCAGTAGTCACAAAAGCTGCTGCAGTCGCCTTTCATCAAGATATGCTTAACTTAAGACGGGAGAAGCAAACGCCGAGAACCCAGCTACACTCCAATATTTGGGCAAGTTTACCTTGACGGCCACGACAGGGTCCTTCATGAGCTGCATCAGGATGGGCAGCACCTGTTCCACCAGCGGCTTCAGCTTGGTGCTGTCCGGACCCTCCAGTATCGAGCCTGCCGGACATAGGTCGCACGAGTACGTTATTGGTGTGGTTTACCGAGACCAGTAGCCAACAGAAGTCAACCGGCCGAGTAGCAAATAGAAAAGGAAAAATAATACTGCAACATTTTGTAAGAGCAGCACACTCACATAACCGAAAACAAGAAAGAATGCGTCCGATACAGCAAGTTCATTCATCCTAGCCAGGCCATCAATCCAGTCATAGTTGCAGTTTGCGATCAAACAAGAAGAATAATGACGATGGCTACCGTGAACGAATCAATTTTCTTTTCTAGTCATCCTTCCCGACGGCTACCATTTCCTGTTTTCCACCCGTCCCGCACCAAAGGCCATGAGCGCTGCGTCGCGGAATTTCCAGTCGGCCGATTTGATGTGCTGCGTCACAAACGGAAGGACGTGCGGCACGATGTCGTCCTCGACACAGGAGGCCAGCAGCATGAGCGACACGCCGGCCGCCTTGGACGGGTTCCAGTCCTCCTCGTCATCGCCGTCCTCCTGAGGACAGCCGCCCGTCAGTGAGGACACGATCGGGAGGATAAGGATGATAGCAAGAGGACAATGTTAAAAACAGCTGTTTGCAAAATCGGTACATGGGCGTGAGCAGCAGTCGATCAATGAGCATGGGCGCACTGAGTACTGAGTGCAGTGAGCTCAATGAGCTCGTACGGAGTACAGGCAACGTCATCCCTTTTTCAATCTTTTTGCACTTGGTACTAAGAAATTACAAGTCAACAATCTTCAAGACCACTTTAGTTACATCTGCAAGCACATTGTTTCATTGAATGTGCTATTCTCTGAGCAATAGCCACTTGTCAAAGGTATCAGCTAGATGACGCATTGAACAAACAAGTATGGCATTACTGTTCATGCCGTGTATCAGGCCTTATCGATTCTTCAACTGTACGATGTGACAATAGCGTCACAGAAATAAATAAGAGTGCGAGTTATCCACATGATAGACAATCGCAAAGGTAAATAGTCCCTAATCGAGTCACAGCGCATCCACCTATACCTCACGCCTCTCACCCAGCCGGTGAATCGCCCTGGGCCGGCGCTGCCGAGGCTGGCGACCGAATTGAGCACAAAGACCCGCCACGGCTTCGCAGCTTCCTGCCCTTTGCCTTTGAAACACTCGCTAAATACTAGTGATTCCAGCTAACCGGCCAGCGACAGCGACTATCCATTTACTGATAGCCACCCTACGTCCAGCTATTCATCTCCCATCCGCTCTACTACGAGATCCACTCTACTACGAGTTCCACCCTACCAGCGACTCCCGCCCATCTGCCGGCGCACCTGTTTGGTGAGCCGCTCCATCAGCACCGGGGTCAGGTACTGGAGCGCGCCCTTGGCGTAGAAGCGGCTCGTCTGTTCGGGCGGCCGTCCCAGGTCGGCGGCCTCCTGTGCCTCGATCTCCAGGTCGACCTCCTCGTCACAGACGGATGACCAGAACTCGATACCTTGCAGCGCTACCTCGTCCACGTCCGACTTCATCGCCTCCAGGGTGATCTGCGCCGAAAAACAGGGAACGGGGGAAGTCAGGTCTGGAGAGTTACAGACGAAATGGTGGAGTTAATTTGGGCTGATCGGACAAACAAGGCTGGAGGGGAGTTAGTGTGAGCTGACCGAAGAATCAAAACGGGGTGTATAAGTGTGAGCTAATCGGAGAGGCAGCGAGACGGGAGGAAACGGGTCAGCGATGATGGGCCAAAGCACCGAGACTCGACGCCGGAGTGGGCCCTCAACTAATGATGATGATCATAAATTGCAATATTAATTAGCATATGTCACAAACAATAACAATAAAATAATAACAATCAATGCAGTAACTTCACCAAACCACTGCTGATAACCTGCTGATAACCGTAACTTTACGTTTCCTGCGATAAAATGTTTGTATGCTAGGAATCCCGGAGCCCGATCCTCAATAAAATTAAAAGCTATCGGACTATCGGTATTGATAAACGCCTTAGCACTAGCCCAGTATCAGTGATATTAAGCGCCCTAATCCCACCATCCACAATGCAGTTTGATAAGCACTTAACTCTTATCAGTATCCACCACCCTTTCCCAAAGCATACACACCAGCATCCAACACTCATATTTTGACTCACCGTATCTCCCCGCGTGTGGTGTTGTGCCAAGTCAGTCCCACATCTTATCCTCTCAGCCCGCTCCCCCCCCCCCCCCCCCGCCCCCTCCACCGGTAGTGACGCTCACCGCAAACAGCGCCGGGCCCATGTAGGTCTCCATGTACTGATAGTAGTTGGTCATGATTTTGACTAGGCACTGGAGCGCGGCCACTCGAATCTGCGTATCGGAAGACTGAGTGGCTTCGCACGTCACCTCCATAATGTAGTGACGCTCCGCCTGGGGGCACACGTCAGCAACGTCAGCGCGAGACATAGCGAGTCGTCCTAAAATAGACTCAATAGAGTGAACGAACAGACAAATAGTTGAAGAGAAAATGAAACAAAGGCCATATTTCTCAGATTGTAAAGCTCAATACTTTGCAGCTCATTGAACAAGGATACAAAAACATTTTATCCAATTCATATTTACAGCGAATATACCACACATCACCACGATTGAATTTTCTCACGTACATCTTTCTCGAAGTTGGACTTTGTGAACTCGAGTGAGTTGAGCAGCGCGTTGGTGGCCGCCAGTCGGACGTGGCTGCTGGGCTCGTCGCGCTTCATGCCGTGGATGATGGCCGTCAGGATCTCGTTACTGCGAGAGGCCAGCACCTCGGCGTCGATATCCTGGGGACAGCGACAGTGGTATCGTGGTAAACGGCGGTAGCGACAGCAATACAACGTTTCCGAGCATAGATGCTTACATTAAATTCTAACTAGCACACACATAAAGATACGCACTCCTAGAAACGTCCGACGTTTGTCCACAAACCACTAATAAACCCTACACCAGGCCATCATAAACCCCCGCCAGCCGCTCACAACCCCCACCAGCCGCCCACAGCCCACCTGGCAGATGTATCCGATGGCCTCCAGCGACGCCTCCTTGATGATCTCGGTGGAGCCGGGCCCAATGACGTTGTTGACCAGCACCGACACCAGGTCGGTCCACTGGTTCTGCGGCAGCTCCACGATGGCGATGTAGGCCACGCACTGTGCCGCTGAGCTCGGACGGTTGTTCTCCGTGCCCAGCGCCGCCAGAATCTGAACAGGGGGTGGATGAGTGAGAACATTTATTCAAAAACAAAGCATGGAGCCTAATACAGCAGCAAAGGCACAATTATAATGGGCATGATTGCAAGCAGCATGTGCAACGTGTAGATGACGTTGCACACGCCGCCACAACGTTATCTACACGATGCGTCAGGACAATGCTGTACAACTTCAACTTTACTCACCGGGTGGGGGTGGGGGTGGGGATTGGGGTGCGGTGGGGGGCACTGTTTTATCTCTGTGTCATTTAGCATATCTTTACATCTTTTTTTGTGTGTAACTGCTGTTTTTATGTTCTTACTGTAAACTTGACACTTGACCCGAAAAGCCATGAAAATGCAGAGGTCATACGAAATAAATGATGATGATGATGAACGTAAACGCCCCACAAACACCTTTCCAAAAGGCACAAGAACGTGAGGGAAAAACAATCGGCCAATCTTTTTTCCGCCGTGTCTCCCCGATCCGCGCGCCCGTCGTTTGTTCTCCCCGCCTCCACCCGTCACGGTCCACCGAGCGCCGCTCACGTTTCGCTTGACGTGCTCCTTGACGTCAGGCGGGAAGTCGAGCCAGCGCTGCTGGTGCATGGCGCGCACGGTGGTGTCCTTGGAGGTGAGCGTGTTCTTGAGCTGCAGGCCGGCCGCCATCCGAGCCACCGGGCTGTTGGCGCCATGGTACAGGATGTCCGAGAGCGCCTTCACGTACTCGGGCTGTGGACAGAGTGCGGGCCGTGGCCCGGTGTCAGAGACATGGAGACATTACAGGAGCAGACGAGAAAATGAGAAACAATGCACAACAAATAACAGAAAACTGTCAATCACTGATTATGTGCAAATACACTGAGCATTAAAGCACTGTGTATTTGCTCCAGAAGAAGCAAATACTCCAGAAGTTCTGTGATTGCTTTATGCCAAATACAAAAAAAAATGCTTCCTTAATGCACACTCAATAGTAAAGTGTGCTTCACCACAAAGGCGACCATGGACCAGTCATCAAATAGCCACCATTTACACATGGCCATTGCTTACAAAGTTTTGTGATGCTGCTTGCTCCAAGAACTGCTGAGCTTGTTCCAGTTCTGCCTTATCTGAAAAAGAATGCCTAATTGTGTAAGGTGCTATAAAAATGACTATTCTAATTCTTATGGCTCTACTTTAAGCTAAGGAAATGTAAGGTAATTGACCATCATCTAATCACACCTGTCAAAATGTACATTTTCATCATTTCAGGTCAGCAATATAACACTTCTGAAATTAGGAGAACAGTATAGGAATAGTTGTAAGCTGAAATAATTAGAAAACATTCCCTAAATTGCAGTAATCTAGGAGCAGTGGATCAGTTGACAGTCATCCTGAATAATGAGCCATGGGCAAAACCAGCTTATAGTGAGATTGTCAATATCCTACAATTTGCAATGTTACAACCTTTGGAATCAAGAAGTGCAATTTCAGAGAGGGGTATCTAGAATGGAAGCACACCAATGGCAGGTTTCAAATCACAAAAATGCCCCAGGCTAGGAAGAAGGATGCAAAATAAGTTTTGCCAACTTAGTTTTACTGCAGCAAATATATTTCACAAATTATTTGGACTATCTAAAATGTATCTTTATTACTAATGCATAACTGTGAAGAACAAAAAAGCTTCATTCATTAGAAGACTTTGAATTAAGACAGCAAGGGAATGGTATATGCATTTTTTAGCAAAATTAAAAATGATTTTATTTTTAAACTTCTTAATTTAAGAGTAGGTTGTCTTTCCAGAAACACAAACTAACCTCACACGTGAATTTTCAAGCAGTACTTCGTGGCAACAAATGTTGTCAAATAAATAGGTAGGTAACAAACCAAATTTCTTCAATAAAAATTAGCTTAAGTAATATTCAATGATTTAATCCTGTGCACCATCCCCATCTGACATTGATGCATCTGCAAAATCATTTCCTTTCCACCAGAGTAAACTTGTAGAGTGTGTCAAATTGTTAAATTCAGTAATCGTTGAAATGTTAACAGGAAAAAGCAGTTCATCCAGGACACCATAGGCATAAATATTCAGAGATTATGCAAAGTTAAAAAACAACAGGTAAAAATAAAACAAGTATGAAGTAAGGACCTATGTCAGGCCCAGCAACAATAGACCCGTTTACATAGCATTTTTGACGATGCTCTAGCTCGTTTATTTGGCAATAATTTTGATGCAGTGGTTTTCAAATATTTAGAGGGGATCATTTTGTAAATTGTTAAGCACCATTGGCATCTTTTGCAACATCAAGGACGGAGATATAAGCTTGCAATAAACCCTATGTAAAAGCGTCTAATCTGAATCACGTTATCAAGAGGAGACTGATGATATTGACATCAACACAATTATGTTATCACATCAAACAAAATAGCATGATAAGAATTCAGTCAAACATGAAATAGAACAAAACTTTTACTTACCAGGCGAAACTGTCTTCTCTAGGATTTGAATAAGCTGTCCAGCTGATTCGGATATCATCTTTTCAATATTAATATAAGCCTAAAACACAATAATGACCTAACTACACGACTAGGGGTTGCTGGTGGGCGAAATATCGAAGTGGAATGTCTCCGTTCCAATCTCACGTAGCTGATGCTTGGTACTTATGGTAAATTATACAACATATATTGGATTACGGGAACACCCGCGCGGCACACGCTTCACCAACGGACAACGCAAAGACGGCACGCATGCCGTTTGTTGCCATTGGTTGCCATACCGCCGGTAATGTCACTGCGCCGCTCCCAATTTCTGTTCGAAATTACAAGCAGGCCGCTGAATCTTATTATTTACACCAATCAATGCTGCTAGATTTTAAACCTCGTCTGTCAATTGGGCGTACATAAAAATATCTGCTTACGTAAGCTCAAAAATACTTTGGTGAACACTTTTTTTGTCTTATGCGCAGTAGTTGTCTGCATTGAAAAGCGCCATCAGCGAAAATATTTCACAGACACAATTTAGTGGCATGCTCCCTTTGGCATATGATGAACGCAGATTGCTCATCTTTACCGTGGGGGCGTCGTTCAAGGAGTGTTTTATCACCGTTTTATATCCCTTGGTTCAAAGCAGTTGGTATAAAGGGACCGCAAATAAACTGATCAGTCAGTGAACTGATGTGTTATTTAGAAAAGCGCATAGAAGGCTACAAAAGGCATTTCTTTCAGATCCGTCGGTGATTATCAGACTATACCGAATGTCGCGCAGACGCGAGACGCTGCGCCAGACGGGCGCTGGTGGTTTCTGGAGTCATAAATCCTACCCAACCTAAAAAATGACACTTAGCCCGTCCCGTCTCCCCTGCCTCCTCCCGCCCGACGAAAACAACCCAAACAATACAATCATGTATTTAGTCACAAATTATGAACACAACTACAACGGCCGTCCGCTGTCGTCATTATACGCTGTGAGCAGCCTGCTCCGCGTCCGCACGGACTCACTCCACTCCACCGCCCGTTGCCGCCACTCTACCGCTGGGGTTACCGCAGCGGCTGTGGCAGTGCCGGGTTCTAGTCGAGACGGCCAGGCAGACCCGACATCCCCACTGTGGCAACACTCCCGTTCACCGACCCTCTCCGGCCGCAACCAGAGCCATTAGTCGATGTTTGGTATTTTAGTAAGTCAGCGCCGCGCCGCAGTGTCGCCGTTACAGGTTACGCGTCGGTTCAGAACCAACCAACTCAGGCTCTATGCACAATGAGATGTTGTCGAATGTTCTTTGATTCGGCAGCCAAGAGCTGCTGCAAGGTGCTCCAGGAGAGCTAATCATCCCCACGTGATCGATGGAAGCTATGCAAGGCGAAAGATCACACAAAACAAACGACGCTCTAGAGAAGCAATGTCCGCGCCTCGACGCACCGCTAACTCAGATCAACTTTTTATAATGCATTTAGAAGTGCATATTGCTCTTCTAAACGAACACACAGCACTAATCAATATTCAAGATTTGTGTCTTATCCACATGAAGTTCTGACATAAACTAAAGCCTAGCGTTCGGTTTAAATAAGGCCTGGCAGAAACCCCTCAGGCTGGCACTGCAAACAGTCTGTTGGGTCGGAGCGCGTCTGCCGTCCGTCCGTCGGTCGGTCGGCGCCGCTCACGAGTAGATGAGGCGGTCGGCGGTGAAGCGGTCGTTCAGCGTCCGACTGCTGGTCGCTGCTGTCGGTCGGAAGTTGCTCACACCGGCACTTTGCCGGCCCTCGGCCGACGCCTGGTGCTGTGAGCGGCCCCGCGCCTGGATGGCGGCAATCTCCTGCTGTATGCGCGGGTCCAGGCCGCCGCGAGTCCGGGACGGCGGCGGCGGCGGCGGGGGCAGCGGCGGCGGAGTCGGCGGCAGCATGTCGTCCATGTCCTCGTCGTCGTCCATCACCGGCGCTGTGAGCGTGGGAAGCAGGTCAGCGACTTGAGGATAGGGGGGGGGGGGATACTTCCAGCACCTGGCATGGAAATGTGGCACAGTATAAAAACATCCGGATCCTAAGTACACACTGGCCTTGTAGATACGTCACAGAGTCAGAAAGAAACGACAAAATTACAAACTACCTATATCATTTATTACTCCTAAGTCTTCCTCCGAATCCCAATGCGACATCCAACACTACTTTCCCAAGTTCCAACGCGTGTCGCGGCTACCCACCTGTGCGCATCGGTCGGACGGCGATGTCGTTTTTGAACTGGACGGTGAGTAGACTGGAGCCGGCTGGGGCAGTCACAGAGCTGCCCGTCAGCCGGGTGCGGTTCAGCGGGCGCCGCAGTCGCGCCGGGGTCGCCGCCGGCACCCCGTCGTGGTACACCTGGATCCGGCCTCCCTGCTGTGGCGGCGCCGGCCGGCGGGCGGCGGCCCCGCGGGCCCCTAACCGCGCGGTAACACCGCGAGCGCCACCCCGTGTGGCAGCGCCCCGACCGCGCCGAGCCGTGGCCGCCGAGACAGTCTGGTGGACAGGGGTGACGGGTTATGGACGGCTACTCGAAAACCAGAGCAGCGTGAGATAAAAGCAAATCAATTACATCAACTGAATGAGAGCAAACTGAGCTACGTACATCAATGTAGCAAAAATAAGCACCCAAAGTTCGTATTTATCGAATAAGTTTAACAAACCAGGAAATGCTGGCCAATCAGCGATTATTTTCTCTGATGCTGTTCCTGTCCTTTGCTATCAAAACATACTGAACCGAACTGAACTGAACTTTATTTTGCCAGGATGTCGGATACCACGGTAAGTCTACGCACCGTCAGGCCGCGTCGCTTCATGATGATCTGATCCCTGGCGTCGATGCGACTCAGCTGTCTACTGCTGGTGGTCAGCTGCTGCAGCGCCTGCCGCTTCTTCTTCAGCGCTAGCGTCGTCAGCCGCTGTTGAACACAACAGTTAATGGTTGCCCAGGAGAGGCGCGACGGAAAACAAACGGGGTACACGGCCAGCGAAATCGAGAGTTATGTCAATTATTATTGAGCTAGCGAATTATCATTTTTCCTTAGCATGCTGATTGCAAGCGGTGTGGGAAGAAGCCAAATCAGCATTAATTCATGACAGTCAAGGCTGAGCGTGTTGTACCTTAGCGCCCTTAGCAGGAGTGCCCAGCCTTCCGGCGAGCTTGGAGCCTCGCACAGCTTTCACAGCCAGCTGAGAACGAATCGTACCACGGTCAGACACATAGGACGTGTTGAACAATGTTCGTCAGTCCAGGCTAAAGGTGGATGAAACTGTAGCAGCTGGCATTTTGCTCACATTGTTAATGATTTAACCGACAGCATGGATTAAGTGTTCCTGTATAGGACACTCCGCCGATTTTCCGACCACCCAATATCACGGCAGATAGGGCACCGGCGCCATTTTAGTATTGCGTCCTACGGGCGAAAACATGCAAAAAGTTAACATTTACATATTTATTCATCAAAAAGGACTTATGTGATTGCTGAGGAGCAATGGTATTTGGCGACAATTTGCACTGACAAGTCAGGAATGTCGGCCCACTTTATGGGCTCCTAATAATGGTGCCGTGTGTGCTAGTGACTAAATGGACCCTTACCAACTATGAGAAAGGACTAGAAATATGTTGAAAGTGTCTAAAATCGTGTCTTCCGAGCTAAAGCTCGCTAATTTTGCCCTGTGCTACCGCGTCTACAGCATGGACCCAAACGGCGGCGGCCGCCGGTGCACTATCTACCGATGTTTCGGCGCTCCGCCACCAGGAAGGCCGCTTGGTCGCCGGCGCTAGTGTTGGGGAATAGGGAGTGTCCTATCCAGGAATACTTCATCCATGCCGACAGCTTGTTTAATAAGTTATCCATAAGTGAGACAGTATGTTATAGCGATTAGAAGGCGCAAGGAAGGTGTTCTCATTTACAAAGACTAGCCTACCTCCAAAGACACAGCGGATGGAATAACATGGGTTGTCACCGTTAGCCGTTAAAAAATATGAAACTTAATGCCGCAAATGCACTTTCGAAATCAATGTTTATTTTGGTACAGGCTTGATCCACTTCGCTCCTTGATCGAAATGAAAAACACCGTTCCAAAAGTCGCACATTGCGGCTAACGAGAGAAAATAAACTAAGAAATAAGTTGAAACATAAAGATAAACCTTTCTTGAATGTCACTTTGACACTTGTTAATCAGTGAATGCATCGTCCTTGGCTTTGCATATTTACTTTCACTGTTTCAGAATGAGCTATAATAATGACCCCGTTTCAATCAGTTTCTCATCAAAAAAAAAAACCCCTTTTCCTTAATTTTCTAAGCACAAAAATATGACAACAATTTCGTTGCTAGGCAACAAACGCACAGTACCCCCCGGTCGCGACATCCTCCCCCACCAGTGTTCACAAGGGGGAACACGAAACATGTCACTCGCGATACAGGCCACACGTTCCTGACACCCCTCGGTGTCTTTCACTCTGCACTTAACGACCACACCGTGTCAGCTCTGAGCACTAACGGCCCATGCCGATTCTGTCACGGCTCGCGTTGACCTTACGCAGGTCACAAATGTGGGTGCTAGCCACGCGGATCATTATCAATGTCTTCGAACACAGAACGTACCCCATCCATCAAGATCAACATTACTTTCACGGTTCGTCTCACATGAGCATCACATATTGGGCCAGTTGGCCGTGCACCCCGTCGCACGGATTCTCCGATGATTCCGATTTAGAGGCTTAGTTGAGACTCTCCAAGAGACACAACTTCGTTGTCGGGCGAACATACGTCCCACTCTTTGTCTTCACTTCCGCTGATCTGACTCCTCCGTCAGAGCCTGGGTAGACTCTTGTGATGCGTCCCAATTCCCAGTATCCTCTAGGACTCTGACTGTTGACGACCAAAACTACGTCGTCTATCTGCAGATTCTTCTTCTCTGTCTTCCATTTCTGTCTGTTTATCAGCGTAGGAAGGTACTCCTTGAGCCACCTTTTCCACAGATGTTCAGCGAGGATCTGTACTTGTTGCCATCTCCTCCGTCCAACAACATCAGCATCAGCATCATTGAATACCCCTGGCGGTAGTCCTTCTCTTCCATCAGATGAGCCCAACAAGAAGTGGTTGGGCGTAAGAGGTTCGGGGTCTTGAGGATCACTGCTAATGTAGGTCAGAGGACGGCCGTTGATCATGAATTCGACCTCCGCTAGGGTCGTCTGAAGAACGTCCTCCGAGACGCATTTGTTTCCTAGAACCACTTTGAGGGAGCGCTTCACCGAGGCGATCAGACGCTCCCATGCACCGCCCATATGCGGGGCGGCTGGCGGGATGAACACCCACTGGATGTTTCTCTGACTCAAAGCATCGGATATCTGTGCCTGATTCCAATGTTCGATGGCTTCTCGCAGTTCTCTTTCGCCTCCGACTAGATTAGTGCCATTGTCCGAGTAGATAGTTCGAGGTCTACCTCTTCGTGCGATAAAGCGGCGCAGTGCCATGATGAAGCTACTGGTGTCCATCAAAGCAGCTAGCTCCAAATGGATGGCCCGAGTGGCGAGACATGTGATCAGCAGCACATATCTCTTTTCTGTCTTTCGAAACTTCTTCACCGTCAGAGGTCCGAAAAAGTCGAGTCCGACTGTGCTGAACGGACGTCTCATGTCTAGACGGGCCTCTGGCAAGTCTGCCATCCTGGGTGGCTGAGGCGAGGCGCGGCGGTTACGGCAGAATGCACACTTCCACAGGTGCTTCTTCACAGCTGACCGCATCCGTTGCACCCAGTACTTCGATCTCAGCTCACAAAGTGTTCTTTCCAATCCCCAATGCATGACTCGCTGATGTGCATCGACAATGACCAGTCTGGTGATCTCACTCTTGGCGTCAAGAATGACGGGGTGTTTCGTGTACTCGTCTAACGAAGTCTTGCTCAGGCGCCCACCAACTCTCATGAGGCCGTGTTGATCTCGGAATGGAGACAGGTGGTCGAGACTAGCTTGTTTCATGCAGGTTTCTTGATCGTCCTTTATTATGTTGATTTCAGCCGCATCAATTTCTGCGCTGCGTAGTGGACCATCAATGACTTCTGTGCCAGCAACCTTGCTCTTCACGTTGCTGATGAATCGCCTTATCCATGCGACAATGCGTCTGTAACGAGTCCATGAAGAGAACCGCGCCGGGTCTATGAGCTGGGACAGTAGAGAAGTGATCTCTTCTTTTGGTGAACTAGCATGACTTGTCGCACAGATGGCTGCTGACCTCTTGACTTCTACACAGTCTGGACTGATGTCTCCTACGTCTTCTTGTGGTGGCCAGTGCTCTTCTTTGCTTTCTAGAAACGCTGGGCCTAGCCACCACTCTTGCTGGTTTTTCAACTCTGACAGAGACTTTCCTCTTGAGCAGAGATCTGCCGGATTTTCTGAGCCTGGCACGAAGCGCCACTGATCTGGGCTTGTCGTGTCGTGAATCTCAGATACACGATTCGCCACAAATGTGTGGTATCGCCGACTTTCGTTCTTCAAAAAACTGCAGCACCACTTGACTGTCTGTCCAGAAGACGATTCGCTTGAAGTTGTAGTTCATTTCCCTTTTGATAAGACTGGCTACTCTTGTTGACATGACGGCACCTTGCAGCTCAAGTCGGACTATCGACAGCTGTCGCAGAGGTGCGAGCCTAGTGCGAGCCATCACAAAGCGACTGTGATAGTAGCCGCTGGACAATATTCTGATGTATGCTACGGTACCGAACGCTAATTCGGAGGCGTCGCTGAACATGTGCAGCTCGTACTGAGCGTCAACTTCTTGTTCCGGCGCGCCATACCACCGTGGAACACATGCGTCCTCAACATGCTGAAGCTCTTCTTGCCAGCGTCTCCAGATATGTAGGGTTTCTCCTGTGATTCCTTCATCCCAGCCTAGCTTTCTTTCCCAGAGACTCTGGATCAGTTTCTTCGCCACTAGTGTGTAGGGCGCCACGATCCCTAAAGGATCAAACATAGACGCGACTTGCTTCAGGATTCCTCTCTTCGTCGGCGGCACCGCGACTACGCTACACTTGACGGCCAGGTAGTCGTCCTGCGGGGTCCATTTGCATCCTAAAACGCTGCAGTACGACTTGCCCGACGAGTCTATCTTCAAGACAGCTCTTTCATCAACCGGGACTTCAGCCAGCACCCTCTCCTCATTGCTCATCCACTTCGTGAGGCAAAACCCTCCTTTGGCGAGGATGCTGGAGACTTCTCTTTTCATATTGAGTGCAGCTTCACTGGAACATTCTGACTTGACGAAGTCATCCATGTAAAAGCTGGTCTGAACCGCTTTCTTGGCTGCTGTGGACTCTTCTGTGCCAGTGCAGCCGTCTTCTGCCGCTCTCTGTAGTACAAAATTTGCGATCGCTGGGCTGCACTTCGCGCCAAATATTGCTACTTGCATTTGGTACATATCAGGCTGTCGTGTGGTGTCAAGGTTTCGCCACCAGAAACTTAATGCTGGCTGGTCTTCCTGGCGAATCCTGATCTGGTGGAACATCTTCTTGATGTCTGCTACCATGGCAGTCTGTTCCTCTCTGAAGCGGAGCAAAATTCCAACCAGATTCTGCAGCATGTCCGGTCCCTTCATCAGCTCACTGTTCAGGGACACTCCCAGGTGTGTCGCTGCAGCATCAAAGACTACCCTCAGCTTGGGTTTATTGGGGTTTACTACCGCGTGATGTGGTAGAAGCCAGCGCTTTTTCAAACGCTGATCGGCTTCTTCTTGAGACAGCTTGCGTGCGTGCCCCGCTTCAACATAAGCTTGGAGCTCGGCTTCATACGCCTTAGCCTTTTCCGGGTTACGTAACAAGCCTTTCTCAAGGCTCTGAAGTCTTCTCATGGCTGATGCTCTGTTGTCAGGCATTCTCTGATCTTTGCCTTTCCAAAGAAGTCCTGCTTCGTATCGGTCTCCGCATTTCTTCACTGATGTATCTAGGAGACGCAATGCCCGCAGGTCTTCTGCTGAAGCTTCCCCTTTGAGCTCAACTTTCGTGCCAAATGAATCAGTCTTCCACCACTCTTCGACACACTCTCCGAGATGCCTGTCTTCTGTGTCCGCACGGTGGATGAACATCACCTCTCTGGTTTGAGGTGGGACGAAACCAGCGATCGTGCCGGTCAACGTCCAGCCAAATGCCGTGCGCACCGCCACCGGTTCTCCTGCTCGTCCAACTTTGGCTTCGCGTTGAAGAACGGCTTCAAGGACATTAGCGCCTAGAAGCACCTCCACTGTTCCCTGTGAGCAGTCAGGTATGTTTATGCCTTGTAGATGCTTCCAGTCATCTTTCAATCGTTTAGGAATGTGCTGTGCTCGGACGTTTACTCGCGGCACAGAGAACGCTTCAGGAACAAGGATCTTGCGGTCAACATCTTGACCTTCGCACAAAGGACTCAGAGTCAGCTGGACCCTTTCAGACCTCTTGGTACTTCCTCGTCCTTCAACATTTTCGATGCATAGCGACTGCGCTTCGCCTGAAATCTTCACATCTCTGATGATTGCTTCCGAGCATAAGCTGGTCTGAGATCCTGGATCTAGCAGGGCCAGCGTGTCTCTAAATCTTCCATCTTGGCCGTGCACTCGAACGGGAACTATCTGGAGAAGCGTCATTCCCTCTGCTGGTCGGTTTCCCGTTACTGCGGCTATGACTCTCTGGTCACCACCGTGAGGCCTTACACGGTGACTGCCGTGCAGCATCTTGTGGTGTTTCATCCTGCACCCGTCTATTCCACACTTCTTAGAAAAGACACAATTTCTGCTCATGTGGCCTTTCTTTAAGCAGATGAAGCACATTCCTGAGCTGAACACTAGCTCAGCTCGGCCATTGGCGTCTCGCGCTCTGAATGCTTCGCAGTCCTTCAAATGATGCTTCCCGCTGCAACACACACAAGTGTCAGAATCGAGTGAGGCTGTAGTGTTTGTAGCCAGTGTCGCCAGTGTCTTTTCTTTTGTCTTTTGATGTTGTGCTCCAGTTGCTGGTCTGGACTGCCAGGCGCGTTTTTTGACTTGATCAGTGTCTTGAATTGTCACGGCAGTGAGCTTCTGAGAGATCCTCACTTGTTTTGTGAGCCACTGGTCGAAGTTGATCAATGTAGCTCGGGCCGGCTCCATTTCAACGACGTGTGCGCTCCAAACGCGCTTCATTTCTTGCGGCAACTTCTCCACTATTCTACGCAGGTTTTCTGTGCTTTGAAGGTCTCCTTCGTACTTCAGGTTCTGAAGAACTGTTACGGCAGAGTGAACAGCTGAGTGAAACCGTTCCAATCCTTGCAGATCTAGATCTGCTGGCGACGGGCATGCAAAGATAGCCTTCATTTTCGCCTGCACAATGCCCTCTTGTCTGCCAAAGCGGTTTTCTAGCGCGTGCAGCGCTTCTTCATAGAGAGTCCCTTCGTAGAGCATCCCACTGATCAGCTGCTGCGCCGGACCCGTTACTGCGTTTTGTAGATGCGCCATTTTTTCAGTGGAGTTTAAGGTTGCTTGATCGTGCACCAATGTTCGGAAGAGCGCGAACCATCTTGGCCACTCTCCCGGACTACCACTGAAGTTTGGCAGCGTGATTCTTGGGAGACTTCTTGCGAACAGAGATTCAGATTGCGTTGGCACAGGACGGGCGCTGGGCGGCAGAATAGGCACATGCACTTCAGGGCTGTCATCTTCAGACTCCTTTTCAGCTGGGGAATCGCCTTCGGTTTGAGCTCCTTGCTCTTCAACTGCGGATGCCTCACCATCAAAATCCTTTCTGCGGTCCCAGCTGAGCTCACTCTCAGCAGCTGCGGTAAGGCGCGCTTCTAGCCTGGCTAACTCTTCGGCATCTTTAGCGGCTTGAAGCTCATTTTTTCTTCGCAACTCTTGTTCTTCCCTTTCTCTCAGGTGTCGCCGCTCCAGAAGCTTACGTTCCTTTTCTTTCACTTGAAAAGCAATGTCAGCGCTTCGAGCAGCTAACGAGCTGCTGGACTGGTGAGACTGAATTGAGCCCGACACTATAGATGGTGTTTCACCTTGTCTGGATTTCAAATATTCTCGTATGCATTGATATGCTTCGTCGTGTTGCTGCTCTGCAACCTTCATGTAATCGACCGCTTCTTGAACAAGTGCTTCATCTTCTGCTATTGCTTCTTTGAGCTCTTCGTTCACTTCTTCTAAAGACTCAAGTGCAGCGTCCAGCTCCTTAAGCATGTCGACCAGCTGCGTCCTAGAGCCTCTATTTTCAGTCATTACTAGGGCTCGTCTTCTTACTCTGGTGAGATTTGACAGCATCCTCCCACGCTTCCTTTTGAAATCAGATGCTGACATGATTGGTGCAAATAAATCAGTGTATCTTAATCAAAGTTGATAACTTGAATTCAGACGCTACATTGGTTTGCATCATGCTACTTTATATCTGAGCAGCTTCTCTTAAACTTATGCTGTGCAGTTCATCTTAGAGTTTGCAAACATTTTGGAACTGTCACCGTTAGCCGTTAAAAAATATGAAACTTAATGCCGCAAATGCACTTTCGAAATCAATGTTTATTTTGGTACAGGCTTGATCCACTTCGCTCCTTGATCGAAATGAAAAACACCGTTCCAAAAGTCGCACATTGCGGCTAACGAGAGAAAATAAACTAAGAAATAAGTTGAAACATAAAGATAAACCTTTCTTGAATGTCACTTTGACACTTGTTAATCAGTGAATGCATCGTCCTTGGCTTTGCATATTTACTTTCACTGTTTCAGAATGAGCTATAATAATGACCCCGTTTCAATCAGTTTCTCATCAAAAAAAAAACCCCTTTTCCTTAATTTTCTAAGCACAAAAATATGACAACAATTTCGTTGCTAGGCAACAAACGCACAGTACCCCCCGGTCGCGACATGGGTGATAAGCGAACGTAGACGCATTATTTTCGGGTATCGTGAGTAAGCATTTCCGTGCTAAGGTAGACAAGACATCAGCCAAACTACATTATATCCAACCACCCGTGCTATATAAAACTCATTCCATTAGTGAGGGGACGCATCACCTGTAGGGCATCAAAAGTGGTCCGGATTAGGTTACGGTGCACGCGCGGAAGTGTGGCCGGTATTTTCAAGGGAAGGCCCAGTCCGTCGTGCGCTGCAGTCTTCGGAAGCTGAGGAGAGTAACACTGGGTTTGGAGCATAGTCATCAAAAGGGAGACACCCGGCATCGTGCAGCTACACATTAACAGCACCCATCACACAGGGTTACATATCAGAGCCCCGAACAAAATTCAAGCGGTTATTCTCTCACAAGTGTGAGAAATGCAGACTACAGAGCAACCAGAAGAGAAGAGGTAAGCATGCTGACTTGGGGAATGTGAATGACTTTGGGACACACATGGGAGACACAACGTGCATATTCTAGTGAAAGAAGGGTGCCGGTGTGCCATATCACTCAAAAGAAAAAAAATCCGATACCGATCCTAGCATCAACCACTATTGTTACCCCTACCGCATTTCACCGAAACTCAAACATGGCAACGTAATGACAGCTCTGGCCGGCCGGCGCGGCCGAACCTGAGCTCTAACCTGTTTGCGTTTGAGCGGTGAGGCGGTTGGTTTGGCCGACTCCAGATGACTGCCCATGCGCGCGCTGGCCGCCCGCCACTTCTGGCCGAAGGAGGCACGGCTGGTGGAGCGCGCGGCGCCGCGCTGACCGCGGCCGGCGCCGCGGCCGCGCCCCCGCCCGCGCTGCGTGCTCGCCGCCCGGCCGTCCCGCGACGCCTCGCGCCAGCTGCCGCGGCCGCCGCGAGTCGAGCCGCGCGAGGCGCCGCGCGATGTCGAGCGGCCGCGGGAGGCGCCCCGGCCGCGGCTCTGACCCCGACCGCGGCCCCGGCCACCTGCAGAAGAAGGCAGACAGATGTTGGTGACGGGTGGACACGATGGCAGCTAACAATCCATTGGTCAGCTACTGGTCTCACGGGTTAGGTTATTTTTCTTTGCCATTTTTCTCTTCAAAGGAAACCTGACGAACGTATCAAACTATTTAGTGGCATTATATGCTCGAGGTAGGGCAGGACCAGTCAGAGACATTACGCATTTTTTTTTCGACCGATCATAAGAAATCCCGTAGTCCGTCGGGAAGCAAAGCTTGCTAAGTCTCATGTTTTACTATATTTTTATTGAATCTTATGCTCATGGCTCTGTCAGTCTGTGTTGTGTTATATACTCGTAAACACATTCCCGAATAACGAATGGCCATCGGAAGTAATGACCACACCACAACACTTGTCGATGTGTTACGCATCAATGATACGCCGGTGCCACAAAATCCACGTGTGTCTGCTCGATGGAGCGTAGAGTTCGAAGTACGAAGGTCTGCTTTCTAGTCGTTATTCATAAACAGACGGTGTGGCACAAACCGGTGCTAGTGTAGCATATTAAACTGGTTCGGGAAGCCGGCGTCAGTCCGACTGGGCTGCGTGCGTGGCACTGGGGCGTGTCACAGCTGCCGATCTGTAACTAGTCCCTTGATGTATTGGGGAGCAATGCAGTGCATGCCCGATAGGTATATCGAATAAGTCAGTAAGGTATCTTTTTGAGCTGACAATATTGCAAACATCACAAAATTAGCATGTGCTATAATCAGGGATGCGGAGCCGTGGAAATTTCAGACGGCTCCGGCTCCGGCTCCGGAGAAAAAATCGGCTCCGGCTCCGGCTCCGGCTCAGAGTAAAATGGTCCGGTTCCGGCGGCTCCGGCTCCAATACTCAGTACATCCCCTATGCAGTATGCAATTAAATACGGGTGGAAGAAAAAAGACGATGGGATTGGTGCACGTTAATTCTGTATTTGCATAACAAAAATTTTCATAATTTGAATATCACATGTTTTAGTGCCTAGTCAAACCGAACTAGGTCAATAATTTTTTCCTTAAAAAAAAGAGCCGGAGTCGCCCCCTTCTTTGACGGCTCCGGCTTCGGGCTATAACTATTGTTTCACGGCTCCGGTTCCGGCTCCGGGCAAAATATGCCGGCTCCAGCTCCGGCTTCGGCTCCGCACCCAAGGCTAAATTATTGTAGCCAGTAGACAGAGATATAATAGAGGGATTGGATTTGCACAGCGTCTGGGTAGATTGCTATCAGTCCGAAGTGGAGCAGCTAACCTGTTTCGGCAGCGGTCCTCACCCACGTGCTCACTTTTTCCTTGAGATGACCTCATTAGTAAAATTGAAAGTGGAATCGAATCACCGTGTAAATGAAACACCTTGCTACACAGTCTGCGTGATGTTTGAGATCTAAGAAGAATATTAGACATAATAGCACTATTAGGTAACTGTATTCGCGAGAAACATATCTCTGGAACCTTTTATTAGAATTGCAGTACACGTACAGAGGGACAAGCAGAGGGGAATGGCGGGATGGTAACATACCTCTGGTCGAAGTTGATCCACGTCCGGCTCCGCCACCGCCGCGGCCGCGCCGAAACATCCCGCGGTTCGCCTTGATGAAGTCATCTGGAAATAAACCAGACAAAGCGGTTAGCCTAGAGCGGTTCGCCACTCGCTGCAAACAAGTATGCGCTTGACAATGGAATATCCCCACCATTGATATAAAACATCGCTGACTGTGCAGCACAATCAGAGTGCGAGAAAAAACGTCACGGACGGGAAACAATTTCGTTTTCCGAGGACGGCAAACGAGTTTTGCTAGTTTCCACAACCAAATGTCGTATTTTCGTTTAGCAGACATTGTGTGAAAGTGCCATAACTTAATTAAGTCATCACCAAGGTTCTTGGATGATGCCTCATAACGATTTGAGAGCTCTGGTGGCCCGAGCGCAGTTTGATGATAATTGTTCAAACATGCTGCCAGCTTAATCGACTGCGGGGTAGTTTACCGCAAAATGGGTTTACCGCACTTGGTGAGATTGGGCCCTGACAGGTGGCTAATAGCAAGATCTGGCAAAAACAAAACAGGCAAGCAAATATGAAATTGATCGGACACGAGCGTGGGGGTCGGTGGTGAGCCCGGCCGGCCAGCGTGAGCCGTGAAGGGGTGCCATGTACGAGCCATATGAGGTGCCCTGGCAATTGACTGCAGTGACTGAGTACTCCAGCATACCTATGTTGCAACTTGCAATTAATGCAGATTGTAAATTTGTCATGCTAGAACACAAAGAATGCATACCACAGTAGACATGTGCAGTCTGCAAACAGCAAGCTATATGACTGAAATTCTGCATTCAAGAAAATATTGATTATTTTCAGAGCATAATGACTAATGAGTAATGACATCATCTAGTTATTGCCCAAAACCATGGCATAGCACTATTGGCCCAAAGATGACCCTTGCAAAAACTGTACACAAGAAACCTTGGCACTTCAGACTTCAGAGTATCATTTATATTTTATAGAATACTTTTTGTTTTTATAGAACAATTAAAAGCATCACAAATCACAATCAGGGGATTACACCAAAAACCCTCCCTGGAATGCATGCATAAGCCCTTTGAGACAGACAGACAGATAGAAAGACAGAGACAGAGACAAAGACAGGGATAAGGAAAGGGAGAGAGAGGAGAGAAGGAGAGAGAGAAGGAGAGAGAGAATGAGAGAGAATGAGAGAGAGAATGAGAGTGAGGATGAGAGAGAGAGAGAGAGAGAGAGAGAGAGAGAGAGAGAGAGAGAGAGAGAGAGAGAGAGAGAGAGAGAGAGAGAGAGAGAGAGAGAGAGAGTGAGAGTGAGTGGGAGTAACAGTAAGAGTAAGCATGGGTGTAAGAGAAGACAGTGAGGTGAGGAGAAAGAGAGAGAGAGAGAAAGAGAGAGAAAGAAAGGGAGAGAGAGAGAGAGAGAGAGAGAGAGAGAGAGAGAGAGAGAGAGAGAGAGAGAGAGAGAGAGAGAGAGAGAGAGAGGAGAGAGAGGAGAGAGAGAGAGGGGGAGGAGAGAGAGGGGGAAGAGAGGGAGGGAGAGATTTTGTCAAGCATTCAATAACCAAACATACCTAGACTTCTATCAACATATCCATCAGTCTTCATGGTGACCTGAAACACACAACATGATGAGTTAAACAACTTGTTATACAACACAAGACAGAATGTCACAACTGCACTTCACTGCCTGGGTACCATATTGATATTTGGGCCAGCACACAACAATCTGCACAACCCAGAAACACTGCACTGGATGCTGGGCTGCTGGTGCAATTCTAACAGTCAGGACACCAGCAGATGGTTACTGGCAGATATGATAAGGGGAGCATGAGATAGGCTCATAAGGAATGCTCACTCAATCTGGCATCCCTTCCACTTTCTAGCATCAATTGTATGTATAGTCGACTACAGAATGATGATCGACTTTTCACAGGCAATTCAAATTATTTGCCTGGCGTGGTAGGCTGTGCCGCATCACATGGGCTGAGTTCACAAATTATAGCTTTTTCCCAATGCTCACAGTCGACACCCTTAATTGCCATTGCATGATAAACCGCACATGTTAGCGCTCCGGTCAACTGATAGCTTCTGAGGAGTGGAACATCATTCTGTAGTCGACTATACAATAGGACCTTCCCATGCTCTTATCTCACTGCACTTGACTTGAAGAAAGAGAGCACGTGTGAGAGCCAGATGAAGCTATTGTCCTAAGAACAAGCATTCAATAAATAGCCCTGATCACTTCAATATTCAGAGCTTTGCGTAGTAAAATCAAAATCAAAATATTCAATGTTTAGAGGTTGCACTAGATTTGATAACTGATGACACCTAATTTTATTTGTTAAGTCCTTGAAATAACCTCACCTTGCTTACTAAGGCCAGAAGACCAAGGAAGAAGCAAAGACCAGCACAAACAGCAGTTCAAATTGCTAACCTAACCAAAAATTAAAATATCAATTGGTGGAACCTGTAGCTTGATTGCACTGAAATTGAAATCTAAGGATGAAGCGGGGGAGACAGGATCCAGCTCTCTGCACGGGTATTTATTAGGGGTATATTACAAGAAATAACAGCAATGACTGTTTCAGACATTCATTCCAATAATGTGCAGAATTTCTAATAAGTAGCTGTAAACCGTCTCACCAAATCCGGACACGCCTAGCTGGACTTTTTGATGACGTCTTCGGGTGACGTCATGTCGTGTGTGACGTTTCGTGAGCAGGTCAGTCCCACGCACAAGGGGGAAAAGCTCAAATTATTGAGTGCTCAAAATATTGAGCGTGTGACGTCAGAGGCTCCCATAGGCGTAATGCTGAGGGCTCAAAAAATTGAGCCGTTTCAGGAACACGTTTTGCAAAAGCAACTCGCAACACCTAGGGAGAAATGGCAACACCCTAGGAGAATCACTAATGATGCAAAACAGATTAGGCTTTCATATTTTTCACTGCTCAAGCTTCAATGATTGGGGGAACACCAATTTATAGGTCGAAATCTTACGGCATACCAGGATGACCTAAAAACAGGCCAATATTTATGTCGAAATAAAAGTTATTTTTTGTCCATTCACGTTTTTTACTAGGGTTCTGTTGGAAAGAGCATTTTTCATACTACCCAAAATGATTGCGACTCAATTTCACATTACCCATATCGGAGAATATTTTTCATTTGGCGGCGCCGTTTGTTTATTTCGTCGCGACGTCTCCGGCCGTGTGGTCGTCGTCGTCCTTGTGTTGAAGGTAAGTTTTTATCGTTTTAGTTATACTTTTATGTTAAAAGGTACACTGAAAAGTTTGAATATGCTGTGATTTTAAATTTGGAAACACGTAAACGTCAATCAATTCACGTTTTCCTCGATTTGCGTGCAGATAAGTAACTGTCGACGAAAGTGGCGCCATCCGATATGATGTTTTGAAGGAAGGAGACACAACATATTTACGTGAAAATTTTTGTTTTTTAGTGGTCTAAGTGCTTCAAAGAGGCTGTGAATGTTTTCTTCACACAATTTTTCATTAGGTAGGATGAGGTAAAAGGTAGTTTCAGTCTTAACTTTCATATAATTGACATGAAAACATATGGTAGTCCACTGCTATCAGTGATTGAGTACCTTGATATTTGGCATTTCTTATTAATTTGAGCGTATTCTCTATCCATATGTCCTGATAGTAAGTGACAATACTCTGCCAATATGTTTCCATAGTTTTCACATTCATTTTCCAGTCCTTTACATAACATCACAATTTATAATCAACAAAACTCAACTCCTTCGTTACTTCACAACACTGACAGCATGACAGACTGACAGTCAACTATTGTGTGTGTGAATGCTGAAACAGGATAGCCACTTTGCTGACTGGCTCATATGAAATAAGATAAAAATGATCCTTTATATCATTTCCATCTGGAGGATCGAAGTCAACGGAAAAGGAAGGCCACTTTTAAGCCTGAAGGTCTAGGCCGCCAGATGCCAGTCGGCAGTCACCACCAAATTTATAATAGATTTATTCATTATTATACTTTGAGACCCAAAGGTCACTGGATCGGCATCACATTTTCAGTTTCAATATAGTAAAGGCTTTTTATTTGTATGATGTGAAATATTTTCATGAATCAGAATTTAATTATCCCTAGGTACCTGGTAGAGGTTTCGGATTTAATGCTCATTGTTGGTGTGCAGTCAGGATTTTTTGACAGGTCCAGATAGGGAATCCTGAGCAATTTTATAGTAAAGTGGTCTCCTTATAATCACCACACATTTTATCAAAAGTATTTGCAGAACTCATTCAATGAAGAATTTTATCAATGTTGCACTCATTTCTTAGACGACCTAGGCTGCATCTTTTTTTAGTTCCTGTTGTATGACATATTTTCCATTTTCCACTGCATAAAGAAAAAAATCGTTTGAGATCACCAAACAGCTTTTCTTTTTCTGGCAGGTCTGCACAACCAAGCGGTCGCTGGCGAGGACGTCGGCCGTCCTTGTGGGTAAGGTCATCTGCTCAGCCTTTGTGGAGATCAGCAAGACGTCACCAAGATGAAGACTTCGCTGGAGCAGAAGCCGCTGACCCGTGTCCGATCGGGCAGGTCATGCTCGACGGCACGAGCCACAACTTGAACGACTTGGTGACATCAACAACATGGTGGAGCAGGTGAATGAGTTTGGCGACGTGTTGTGCGACTGCAAGAAGGGTTGTCTGCGTGTTCTGGCCGGCGGAGCGGCGACGCTGCGCAGTCTGTGCTGGCGGTGAGCAGCTGGCCGTGCTGACCGCGCGCGCCCACATGCGCCGACAACCTGTGCGGCTTCGACGGCCCCGGGACAGCCCGATGCCGCCCACTATGCGACGCCGACCGCGCACTGTCCGCACGGCCACATGGAGGTGTGCCCGCGCCTTTTGCCCGCACGCCGCTACCTCGCAGCTGGTCTGCAACCACGCCGTCGCCGCCTGTAGCCCGATAACAAAACGGCTGTCTGAAAATGCCGCGTGTTCTTTGTGATGTTGCTACTGTGATGGTTGCTACTGCTGGTCTGAGACTCGATGTTTCCATTCGTCCTTTACATGTTAAGGATTTGATAATGATTAGCTTAGTCCGAGCTTAGGTCGTTTATATCATTTGTTATATGGCATATTTTGGATCAAAGCAGTACGACACTGCCTCCTGCTTTTGTGATGTATGCTGGCAAGACGCAGGTTCCGGTCGCAGGTCACCCGGTTCCAATGTGGTCGGGCTGGCATGCGATAATGTGATGTTGTTTTGCTCGTCTCTGTGTTCCACACTTGATGATGTTTGTGAATCTAACCCACATTGTATAGTATTTTTGTTTGTTTGCGGCCGATAGCCTTGTAAGTTGTAACCGTGGCAATACAGTTTTTCCTGCTATAATTCTCCAATATTCAAGCGTGGGTGGATATCTTTCTGTATTCACGTATTCCCTTCTTCCAGTACAGTCAGAGAATATCAATACAGTATTCATACGGATTATTCAAGCCCTGTATAATTATTTGAGGTGTGCCGAATCCGAAACGCGACCGATAAAACTACTAGCGGAAAATGTGACATGATGCCATGGGTTTGTGAAAAGTTTAGGTACCACGTAGCATTCAACTTACTGCATTTCTGTTTCAACTCAGTTTAACGTATTTCAACGAACATAACATCAGAAATGGCAGCCAGTACCTGCTTCACCTGTCACGGAGAACGCTCAAAAAATTGAGTGTAGATGCTGGCCGGCACTCAATTTTTTGAGCGCCAGCTGACTGTCGTCTGTCGTGGCGCTCAATTTATTGAGTATCGCGGTCCCGAGCGACAAGTGGCGCTCAAAAAGTTGAGCGTCTTTAGGGCATTTTCTTTCCAAAAACACCGATATGAATTATCACGGCAAGTGTTCGAGAAGAAACCTTGTTGCTCTCTCTTGCCATTGATACCTTATTTGGATACGATATTTGCCGTAGTGTGACGCTAACGGCATTGTAAAATACCATCGTTTCGCCTATTCCTTCATAATGGGGCCCGCTCAATTTTTTGAGCGCTCAATTTTTTGAGCTTTTCCCCCTTGTGCGTGGGACTGAGGTAAGGAAAAGTCACCACCGCTGGCGAACATTGGTGCGGTAAATGGCAAACACAAATGCTGCGCAGAAAAGACAAATGTGTACAGACAACATTCGTTCGGACGACAATGTCAAGGCGAATCAAGAAGTTCTTCATGCGATTGTTAGTTATCTGTCGTGCTATTTTAGTATGATTGTTATTAGCAGTTGATTTGTGAAATGTATTATCAAAATCAATGTTTATTGAACGCAGATTCAGTTTATTTTCAGATGTACCTAGGTACCCTTGCACTTCACTCATCTCAAGCTGTTCAAACACCCTTGACAAAGTCGATTAAGATGAAACGTTGGGTATAATTTATACTGTGTTTTTTCTGCATTATTAACATATTCATCATATATACAATATAAGGGCCACATGCTTTTTACAGGGAGACATGTCAGACAGCCCAGTAGGATGAGGCTTCGTCAAGCGTCATTTTTAGCAAAGCTTTTCTTGCTTAAAATCCATTCTGCAAAACATGGCAGGGCTTACACTTTGGCTTACACTTGACTCCCAGCTGTTGTGTCTTTGCTATGCGATGTTAAACATATAAAACATCTTACTATTCATGCATGCGCCATGACTCATGTAATCTTTTCACAGCCAAGACGCTCCTAAGGTACTGGGAATGTGGGAAGTGCAGCAGCATCAGTGCAGCACCGATGGTCGGATGCGACGGCTGCGATAAATGGTACCACTTCCGTTGTGCGGGACTGACTAAGGAGCCAGGTAAGTGCAAATGTTTTCTGTCTCAGTATTTTTGTTGCAGCTATAGTGATCAATGAAATATTTTCCAAACTGTTCAGCCTAACATGTATTTCAAACAATCTGCTTCCCAACCAAGGGCGTCGCCACAGGGGGGGGGACGGAGGGGATCTCGTCCCCTCCACTTTTTAAAATTTTAACATTACGCCTATGGCGTTGCATGGAAAGAATCGACTTAAATGGTCCTCGTCCCCTCCAAAATGGTCAATGTCCCCTCCAGTCGTCGCACCGTGGCGTCGCCCCTGTTCCCAACTACACAAATTTACCCCGCGTTCGATGTCTCACGGACGACGAAGATTCTACGCCGTCCGGCCAATCCCGTTCAAGGTCAGCGGGGGCTCGGCTGCGGTTATGGAGCGTGATTGGCCGGACGGCATAGAATCTTCGTCGTCCGCGAGACATCGAACACGGGGTTAGTCCAACAATGTGCCAATATGGAATTTTCAGGTTCAGTTGAATGAAATAGGAACAATGATAATTGTAGATTACGTATACCTGCAAGAGAGGAAAACAGAATACATTGTATTGCTTGTCCTTCACCGATACTGTTATTTTTCCATTTCTAGAAACACCGACATGGCGATGCAGGTGGTACTGCCTGGTGAGGCCGCGGTCTCCGGAATCGCCTGCAGACGAAGTCACCTGGCGTCCATCTGCACATCACTTGCAGCAGTGAGGCCTGCTGACAGCGTCTGGCAGTGTCGGCAACGTGCCAGACAGCTATCTGGAGTCCTGCTCACCGCAGGTCGCCGACAGGAGGGGCGACGCATCGTCTCCGAGGTCGCCTCAGCAGCAGTGAGACCCCACTGGCCGTCTTCTTAGGCTTCAACTAGATTGCGAACAACCTATGCTGAGACAACGCCCATGACGTGTGATCGGGTACCGCTACCGCACTGCGTGCCTGTGCCCGCCGTGAGCCGCTAGTGAATGGGTTCGACCATGAGAATATGTGTTTATGTTGCTTTTACTATTGTTTATACGTTGAAGTGACGAATTGTTTATTTTTCGCAAGCCTCCGCTGTCCGGTTGCCTGCAGCTCCATGCAACGCCAGCTGTACTGTTGTTTTAATGTTGTCTCTCCGCTCAGCTGTACTGTTGCCTCTCCGCTCCGCTCATAACAACCTATGCTGAGACAACGCCCATGACGTGTGATCCGGTACCGCTACCGCACTGCGTGCCTGTGCCCGCCGTGAGCCGCTAGTGCATGGGTTCGACCATGAGAATCTGTGTTTATGTTGTTTTTTATACTATTGTTTATACGTTCAAGTGACGAATTGTTTATTTTTCGCAAGCCTCCGCTGTCCGGTTGCCTGCAGCTCCATGCAACGCCAGCTGTACTGTTGTTTTAATGTTGTCTCTCCGCTCAGCTGTACTGTTGCCTCTCCGCTCATATATGACACCCTCTATATGAATGGCACTACTGATTGTCACACCCACTGCCCGTATTGTCCGTAGTGGTGTCTACGTCCATGTTAATACAGCGTGCAGAATCCAGATTCTATTGAGGAGAGTTGAGCCAAGTCACCATAGGCTCGGGAAGAGAGCAACGTGGAGGCCCACTGCCCCTTCCCCGGCCCCCACTGGGGGCGCCAGCCACTCCAACTTTTGACTGGATGTCAAGAGCGTCGCCACGAGGGGAACGAGTCGCCGGCCAGCCAAGGTAGCCAACGGCGTGTGAAGGTTGCCTGACCTCGAGGAAACTGAGATGGTACCAACGGAGGTTTTGTTAAGTAGGCGACCAAAATTCGAGCGGCAGCAACCTGGGCACCTTCACAGATAGCAGTGCCGCGTATCAGGGCGCCTTCGACGTTGAGCTGGGCGCCGATCATCAGGACGCCGGGGGAATATGACCCAATATCCCCCGTAAATATGTGCCTGGGAAGGGAGACCCAACCATAAAACTGAAAGCTCGCCGTATTTTATCCACTATTTTTCGGGCAGGTCCATAGATTTCCGTCCTCAAAAGTGCGGGGATATTCCCCAGTGTTTGAGTTGGATGGGACTATAGTGGCGTTTACACCGACAGGAGATTCCCATTGCCGGCTGTGGGAAACTACTGTCGGTGTAAACGCCATTCATATTTCCTGCGTCACCCCTGTGGGGACGCCCTTACTCCATGGTGCCGAGCTTATCAATTTGGATATCAATGGAATCAAAATCTTATCGATCGATGAAGAACTAAATTACCCCGACCCGGAGAGCGTCTTTGGAATCAAAGCAGTAACACATGACGCAAGACTTCAGGCAAATAAATCCTTCTTGTCTGAAATAAAACATTTGTGTATTGATAAGCACGTTTTATAAGCAATGGTAGCAAGATTCTCTATGTATTTGGTTAAAGTGATAATTTAGTAGCAGATACTTACCGTCGCATTTCGTTATTTTTAATTAATAATTTATATTGTCAGAACTAGCAACATGTCTCTTCACTCAACAATAATTACAAAAGTGAAAAAGAAATGATAAATTGCTTATATTTTGGTGAAACTAAAAATTAATTCAGCACATATTTTTTTTACAGCGTTGAAGTCCAGCTCCAAAGGACAGCTGACGATCGTAGCCGAGCAGGCTGTTTGGTACTTCTTCACTACTTCTTAGAAGTACCCGTTAGTACCGATCATGTCTCACATAATAAGCTATTGGAACAAAAATATCCATGTTCTTCTAATTATTCTCCTTTCACACTTTAAATAAATACTTTTGAAATGCATTTACTAATTAATTTCACAAAAACGGCTTGAAATTTTACAACGTAAAAATACTTGTTCCAATTTCCACCACGAAACCACCACTATATTACTTGCTTACAGAACCGTGCGCACAGTGCGCGCAGTTTTATCGTGACGTCAGAGGGTGCTTCCTCAATGGCGCCCCCTGGCGGGGAACGCGTGCAAAAAGTCCAGCTCTTAGGCATGTCCCCCGTGCAGATAATTACGAAAAACTAACACATCCAAAAAGTTAAAACGCCTGAGTCACTTTTTTTATTCTCTGAAGAATCGTTTGGCACAGGACAGTGCTACCAGATAAAGGAAAACCTCTGGCCCGGCTACACCCACATCACTTTTGGTCAAGCTTCAGACAAAATCTGACTATTCAAAAAATTTTAAGATTATTGAAATGGTTGATTCAATTATCGAATTAATGATAAAAAAAATTATTCTTACATAAAAAATCCTTTTTGAAAAATAAGATATTTTTGTTTTTCGGTAAATGCTTCCAAATGAAGGAACAAAAAATGTTCAGAACTAGCGCATTTCTTACGTTTGTGAAACATACAAAATTTGACGGGGTGTGTGTGCATTGATTTGAAATGCTAATAGGTGGGTTAAGACCTATTTACCGTGTTTTTTTTTGTCGATCGCATGGTACCGTCGATTTCTCAGTTCTCTATGTACCGTGCTGTCGATTTTTCCTTTGTTGGAGGCATCATGTTGAGACTAATTAGATTTATATAACTACAGTTAAATGTAAAGGAGAAATTAGGTACCACACTTTTAGCATGGTGATGGTGTCAGGAGCTTTGAACTGGAATGGAATAGCGGATTTGTAGAACGAGCTGAGGCCAGCACAAATCAGGAGCTTTTACACCCCAACAATCACTCCAGGCAAAGGTATTTCATTTTTTGTTCCGAAAAGAGTGCCTCGCTGATGAATGTGGTGCCTTGTAGAAGAATGCCAAGAAAACAGCCACCTGCCAGCTGTTGCAGAGGCTAAGCTCAGCCAATCAGCATGCAGTTGCTTTTAAAATGCGCAATATGATTGGTTAATGCCCTGGGTTAATGCTAAATAACCTTCTGCACCACCACTTTTCAGCAGTGTTCCATTTTTTGGAACTTTGGGTGGAAAATCGCATGTAATGGGTAAAATGTTTTCACCTCAAAATAAGAAACAGTGGCATTATTTCATTTTTGAAAAAAAATGTGTTATTCACTTCAACAGACAGGTTTCATATGACTTAACACTCCATAGTCCATGCATCCACATCCTTTTTTTCAGATCCTGTCAAGATGCTGACATGAGATCCTGCTTTATTTATTTTTCTCATCCTTAGATTTTTCATCTTCAATCTTCATTGGCACAACCAACCAAAATCCAGTTTTAGAACACTGCTAAGTGCTATTCAGCCTCTAGATTAAGTATAGATTATATACTACGGATATATAAATATACTCATAATATAACATACTCGTATATAAAAAATCATTCTGTAAATATGAATTATTTCTTTTCCATTCATTTTAAGCAAAAAATAATAATAATTTAACTACCTATAGCAAAAAAAAAACTACTTTAGGGAAAGTGGTATATCTCTTTTAACATCAGGGAACATGCGTGTCTCTAACTTGATTAGGTACAATTAATCATCTCATCTCATCACTGAAGCTCTGACCTTACATACTTAGAAGAAGGAACCTCAAACCTGCTGACTCCAGTACTCTGACTGAGAGGTGCATTGAGCCCAGGCATTATTTGTCTTTCATCTTTCAGACTGAACGATGAAACCAAGAACAAAGTTCATCGACAAGCTGTTTGTTTACATGAAAGGAGGAGCAGGTGGAAATGGTCTGCCAAAGCTGAACGGAATCGGCGGGAAGGGTGGCGATGTTTGGATCACCGCAAAAGAGAGTGGGTGACAGATGAACTTCTTGACTATTCACGTTTGTCTTGACAATTGTGCCTTGCTTATTACATAAATTGTACATTATACATACCTTCATACTTTCTTTTTCACAGTTTGACAAATTAAAATCACCTACTTTTGTGATGTTGTTTGACTATTGTACAAAGTACACTTACAGTATAGCAGCAACGTCAGCTGTTTTAATTTTTACCGTCGACAGATCAGACGCTGCGGAAGCTCAAGCTACAGAACCCGTCACAGCGGTTTACGGCCGGAGTGGGCGAGCACAGCCGAAAGTTCCGGATCCAGGGCGAGCCGGGCGAGGACCGGGTCATCCACGTGCCGCCGGGCGTGCAGGTGTCCGCCGCAGACGGCACCGTCATCGGTGGGTTTCGGGACGAGCCCACAGCGCCGCGAACGTGCCACGCGTTCCTGTCAGCAGTCGTCTCTCGTACTCATATCAACGCTGTTATAATGGTCTCAGTATTCACATATCTTTGGTTTGGGTCAGGCTGTATCGTAGCGAGCAGCGAGACGCGACATATGCACCTTCAGTCAAGAATGGATCATGTGTCAGTGCATGGCTTAAATTTGTGTGTATGTTTTTAGTTGGATTTAGTCGGAGCAACAGCAGAAACCAATGAACATTTGAAATCATTCACAGGTAGTTATCCAAACATTGTGCGATGGGACGCTGTCAACCCTTACCGTCTAACTCCGCGCTCTCAGGTGACTGTAACGTGGCCGGTGACCGCGTGCTGGGGGCGCGCGGCGGTGACGGCGGCGGCCCGCACACGGGCTACATCGGCCGGCCGGGCACCGCCCGACAGCTCTACCTCACACTGAAGCTGATCGCTGACGTAGGCCTGGTGGGGTTCCCGAACGCCGGCAAATCGACCCTGCTGAGGGCGGTGTCTCGCGCCCGGCCCAAGGTGGCCAGCTACCCCTGTGAGTCCGCTGATGGTGTTGAATGGTGGAAGGGATGTGGGAAGGCTAGTAGCTAGTTTGAAGACGAAAGTTTGACGATGCAAAAAGCAGCTTACTTGCTTACATACAGCTCACTAGACATCGAATGATGCCTGATATGTTTCTTAGTCGATTACTTAAATAAATGAGACATTCGTCGTAATATACAATCTCATTCCCTACCGTAGAATGGGAAGCCGTAGAACCGTAGAATGGGAGCCTTGTACCTAACCTGAAAGGGGCATTCCACGTCAAGTGAGACAAAAAATGACCATTTTGAACCTCACCTCCTCCGATTTTTGCGAAACTTTGTGAAATTACTCATCTATATGTGAAAAGAAAGGAGACATGTTTTTGTCAAGATATGACGTCACGTTTCCAAGATACACGTCATCAAACATTGACTTAGGCAAGGCACATTATCATCTTTAACCCGCGCCCTGCTGGGGGTCCTGGATTTCCACGCCCTGCTGGGGGGGGGGGGTGTTTGAACACCCCCCCCCTTGTAACTCGGCTCCTGGGCCACGTAGCGATACGCGGAAGGCGGCGTTCGAAAGAGCGTCAAAAATAATGACGAAATCACTTCGGTCAATTTTTTGGTCAGGTCAAAGGTCAGGTCACCAGAGGTCATTGAAGGCAAAATTTCGCCGATTTCCAGGTCGAATGTCGAAAATTTCCAAGAAGCCAACGCATAACTCGGGAACCAATAGAGCTACAGCGCCGCGGAAAAGCGCATTCGATAGCCCTATTAACGCCCTTTCTGAGTAATTCTCTCAGATTTGACCTAACGTCAACGGTTTTGCCTGCAGGGGGCAAAAACTGCAAAAATAGCCGATTTTTTTTAAATCAGTTTTTCTGCAATAACTTTTGACCCAAGCCTTGTACGAGCTTACTTTTACCGGCATCGTGTTCCTCTCGTCAAGACGCATCGAATGAACTATAACTTGACCTTGAAAGGTCAACTTGAAAATTTGACCTCAGGTCAAGGTCATGACCTGACCGGAAAGGGTCATGTTGCATATCAGTCGATCCGTATCGTCGAGCTGAACACATCTAAGGCGTTTTCATCGCTCTAGCATGCCTCTATCAAAAGTTATTTGCGAAAAACTGTTAGATACCATTCGTGACCTAAGATGACCTCAGGGCATAAACAAGGGTCACGGACACCATTTTTAAGTTCAGTGTGTCTAAACCACTTGTAATTCGGTGTTTGGGAGTGTTTATAATGTCTTTCATCCAAAAGAGGCGCATTTCAATTTTCTCCCATTGACTTATAATGGGGAGGTCGCAAAATTGACCTGACCTTAGGTCATCGATATCAAAATTCTGAGATATACATTTTGTACATGCTATTGCTCTTAGCAATCGCTGAAAGTTTCAAAGCGATCGGTCACTCAGTGTAGCTATGACAGACATTGAAAGTTTTTATGAGGTGAGGTCACTTCAAGTGACCTGGTGACCTGACCTTGAATGACCTTGGTCTGAAATTTTCACAACATGTGTAGAATTGATGTATGATAAGGTGTACCAAAAACGGCGGCGCTCCGCGCCGCCGTTTTTGAGATATTCGCGAAAAACCACAAGGGGGGGTGTTCAAACACCCCCCCCAGCAGGGCGCGGGTTAAAGCGTCATAACCATTGAAGTTTTAGACATATCACCATGAGACAAAGTGTGAAATGGAGGGAATAGATCAGGCTTTAATTTGAGGATAACAATATTGACATAATTAGCTAATTAATGAACTAAATTAAAATTCAAAAAATAAATTTTGATTTTCTGAAAAATGGGTACCCTTCGATTTTGCTGATTTTTACATATTTCATCCTCCCATACATTAGCTACATCATATAAAAAATCCAGAATGGGTCGACGTCTACGTGCCTTTTGGACTTCGGAATGTCTGGCACTCGCGAGTTTCGTTTTAGCAACCAAGGAGAGGTGCTACCCGGAGATGCTTCTTTCTGCCCCAAACCAAAGCAAACCTAGCCTGACCTGACGTGACCTGACCTAATCTAACATGCGTAAATATGTACAGCCCTCACGGCAGTTGCCGACTGGCCAAATGCTACTTAGATACGAACATTAGCCCTCACGACATTTGCCGGCTGGCCAGATGCTACTTAAAAAACGAATGCGTGTTTAAACACTTGAGGCTAACCGGCCACGAGCCAGCCACCTTTAGATTACGAGGTGGGTACACTCGGCACACTAACTACTAAGCCACGGAGATAGCTGGTCATCGCAGAGATGTAAGCCAGTTTTTTAATGATGCAATTGGACATTCTCCGGGCAGCGCCTCTCTTTGGTTGCAAAAAGGAAATACGCCTGACTCTCCCAGCGCTAGGGGAGAAAGGCCCGGTTTAGCCAAAAAAGGTATAAAAAAAACGGAATTTGAATTGTAGGTGGGGCGGTGGGGAACTTTATCGTGTGACAATTTCATGGCCCTAGATCAATATCTTCAAGATCTAATGAGGTTAATCGTGATGAAATTTGCTATGGTGACTATTTTGCGTTTATACGCCCATAGCTCTAAGAGTTACTGGCCGATTTTCCTATTTCTTCCTTTTTACGACATTTGTAGTGTTATGAGAATCTTTAGATAATCTAACCATAAATTTGGCAGTTAGTGGCCTGCTAAGAGTAAGATGTCGCCGGCAAAGGCGCGGGGATCATGTCCGTGAAGTTGGCGACGTCGCCAGCGACTTTTCCAGCGACGAGCACCGATTTTAGCCAAAACCTCGTCCAAGGTCAATTGGACCATGAGGATCACGAAAATCGAACCCATTCACCCCTAAACCTTGACCTTCAAGGTCAAATTCAAGGTCAAAGGACGGGGAACTGAAAAAGTGCCACTAAATATTGTCCGATTTTCAAAATTTTGGCACCAAAATGTAGCTCGTGCAAAGTTCTAGCCGCACATCGAAAACCATTTTCATCAAGGTCAAACTTCAAGGTCAAATTCAAGGTCAAAGGACGGGGAACTGAAAAAGTGCCACTAGATATTGTCCGATTTTCAAAATTTTGGCACCAAAATGTAGCGCGTGCAAAGTTCTAGCCGCACATCGAAAACCATTTTCATCAAGGTCAAACTTCAAGGTCAAATTCAAGGTCAAAGGACGGGGAACTGAAAAAGTGCCACTAAATATTGTCCGATTTTCAAAATTTTGGCACCAAAATGTAGCGCGTGCAAAGTTCTAGCCGCACATCGAAAACCATTTTCATCAAGGTCAAACTTCAAGGTCAAATTCAAGGTCAAAGGACGGGGAACTGAAAAAGTGCCACTAGATATTGTCCGATTTTCAAAATTTTGGCACCAAAATGTAGCGCGTGCAAAGTTCTAGCCGCACATCGAAAACCATTTTCATCAAGGTCAAACTTCAAGGTCAAATTCAAGGTCAAAGGACGGGGAACTGAAAAAGTGCCACTAAATATTGCCCGATTTTCAAAATTTTGGCACCAAAATGTAGCGCGTGCAAAGTTCTAGCCGCACATCGAAAACCATTTTCATCAAGGTCAAACTTCAAGGTCAAATTCAAGGTCAAAGGACGGGGAACTGAAAAAGTGCCACTAAAGATTGTCCGATCTTCAAAATTTTGGCACCAAAATGTAGCGCGTGCAAAGTTCTAGCCGCACATCGAAAACCATTTTCATCAAGGTCAAACTTCAAGGTCAAATTCAAGGTCAAAGAACGGGGAACTTGAAAAATGCTACGTCACCAGCGACTTTTCCAGCGACGAGCACCGATTTTAGCCAAAACCTCGTCCAAGGTCAATTGGACCACGAGGATCACGAAAATCGAACCCATTCACCCCTAAACCTTGACCTTCAAGATCAAATTCAAGGTCAAAGGACGGGGAACTGAAAAAGTGCCACTAGATATTGTCGGATCTTCAAAATTTTGGCAACAAAATGTAGCACGTGCAAAGTTCTAGCCGCACATCGAAAACCATTTTCATCAAGGTCAAACTTCAAGGTCAAATTCAAGGTCAAAAGACGGGGAACTGAAAAAGTGCCACTAAATATTGCCCGATTTTCAAAATTTTGGCACCAAAATGTAGCGCGTGCAAAGTTCTAGCCGCACATCGAAAACCATTTTCATCAAGGTCAAACTTCAAGGTCAAATTCAAGGTCAAAGGACGGGGAACTGAAAAAGTGCCACTAAAGATTGTCCGATCTTCAAAATTTTGGCACCAAAATGTAGCGCGTGCAAAGTTCTAGCCGCACATCGAAAACCATTTTCATCAAGGTCAAACTTCAAGGTCAAATTCAAGGTCAAAGAACGGGGAACTTGAAAAATGCTACGTCACCAGCGACTTTTCCAGCGACGAGCACCGATTTTAGCCAAAACCTCGTCCAAGGTCAATTGGACCACGAGAATCACGAAAATCGAACCCATTCACCCCTAAACCTTGACCTTCAAGGTCAAATTCAAGGTCAAAGGACGGGGAACTGAAAAAGTGCCACTAGATATTGTCGGATCTTCAAAATTTTGGCACCAAAATGTAGCACGTGCAAAGTTCTAGCCGCACATCGAAAACCATTTTCATCAAGGTCAAACTTCAAGGTCAAATTCAAGGTCAAAGGACGGGGAACTGAAAAAGTGCCACTAAATATTGTCCGATCTTCAAAATTTTGGCACCAAAATGTAGCGCGTGCAAAGTTCTAGCCGCACATCGAAAACCATTTTCATCAAGGTCAAACTTCAAGGTCAAATTCAAGGTCAAAGAACGGGGAACTTGAAAAATGCTACGTCACCAGCGACTTTTCCAGCGACGAGCACCGATTTTAGCCAAAACCTCGTCTAAGGTCAATTGGACCATGAGAATCACGAAAATCGAACCCATTCACCCCTAAACCTTGACCTTCAAGGTCAAATTCAAGGTCAAAGGACGGGGAACTGAAAAAGTGCCACTAGATATTGTCGCATCTTCAAAATTTTGGCACCAAAATGTAGCGCGTGCAAAGTTCTAGCCGCACATCGAAAACCATTTTCATCAAGGTCAAACTTCAAGGTCAAATTCAAGGTCAAATGACGGGGAACTGAAAAAGTGCCACTAAATAATGTCCGATTTTCAAAATTTTGGCACCAAAATGTAGCGCGTGCAAAGTTCTAGCCGCACATCGAAAACCATTTTCATCAAGGTCAAACTTCAAGGTCAAATTTAAGGTCAAAGGACGGGGAACTGAAAAAGTGCCACTAGATATTGCCCGATTTCCAAAATTTTGGCACCAAAATGTAGCGCGTGCAATGTTCTAGCCGCACATCGAAAACCATTTTCATCAAGGTCAAACTTCAAGGTCAAATTCAAGTTCAAAGGACGGGGAACTTTAAAAATGCTACGTCACCAGCGACTTTTCCAGCGACGAGCACCGATTTTAGCCAATACCTCGTCCAAGGTCAATTGGACCATGAGGATCACGAAAATTGAACCCATTCACCCCTAAACCTTGACCTTCAAGGTCAAATTCAAGGTCAAAGGACGGGGAACTGAAAAAGTGCCACTAGATATTGCCCGATTTTCAAAATTTTGGCACCAAAATGTAGCGCGTGCAAAGTTCTAGCCGCACATCGAAAACCATTTTCATCAAGGTCAAACTTCAAGGTCAAATTCAAGGTCAAAGGATGGGGAACTGAAAAAGTGCCACTAAATATTGCCCGATTTTCAAAATTTTGGCACCAAAATGTAGCGCGTGCAAAGTTCTAGCCGCACATCGAAAACCATTTTCATCAAGGTCAAACTTCAAGGTCAAATTCAAGGTCAAAGGACGGGGAACTGAAAAAGTGACACTAGATATTGTCGGATCTTCAAAATTTTGGCACCAAAATGTAGCGCGTGCAAAGTTCTAGCCGCACATCGAAAACCATTTTCATCAAGGTCAAACTTCAAGGTCAAATTCAAGGTCAAAAGACGGGGAACTGAAAAAGTGCCACTAAATATTGTCCGATTTTCAAAATTTTGGCACCAAAATGTAGCGCGTGCAAAGTTCTAGCCGCACATCGAAAACCATTTTCATCAAGGTCAAACTTCAAGGTCATATTCAAGGTCAAAGGACGGGGAACTGAAAAAGTACCACTAAATATTGTCCGATCCTTTGACCTTGAATTTGACCTTGAAGTTTGACCTTGATGAAAATGGTTTTCGATTTTCGGCTAGAACTTTGCACGCGCTACATTTTGGTGCCAAAATTTTGAAAATCGGACAATATTTAGTGGCACTTTTTCAGTTCCCCGTCCTTTGACCTTGAATTTGACCTTGAAGGTCAAGGTTTAGGGGTAAATGGGTTCAATTTTCGTGATCTTCATGGTCCAATTGACCTTGGACGAGGTTTTGGCTAAAATCGGTGCTCGTCGCTGGAAAAGTCGCTGGTGACGTAGCATTTTTAAAGTTCCCCGTCCTTTGACCTTGAATTTGACCTTGAAGTTTGACCTTGATGAAAATGGTTTTCGATGTGCGGCTAGAACTTTGCACGCGCTACATTTTGGTGCCAAAATTTTGAAAATCGGACAATATCTAGTGGCACTTTTTCAGTTCCCCGTCCTTTGACCTTGAATTTGACCTTGAAGTTTGACCTTGATGAAAATGGTTTTCGATGTGCGGCTAGAACTTTGTACGCGCTACATTTTGGTGCCAAAATTTTGAAAATCGGGCAATATTTAGTGGCACTTTTTCAGTTTCCCATCCTTTGACCTTGAATTTGACCTTGAAGTTTGACCTTGATGAAAATGGTTTTCGATGTGCGGCTAGAACTTTGCACGCGCTACATTTTGGTGCCAAAATTTTGAAAATCGGACAATATCTAGTGGCACTTTTTCAGTTCCCCGTCATTTGACCTTGAATTTGACCTTGAAGTTTGACCTTGATGAAAATGGTTTTCAATGTGCGGCTAGAACTTTGCACGCGCTACATTTTGGTGCCAAAATTTTGAAAATCGGACAATATTTAGTGGCTGTTTTTCAGTTCCCCGTCCTTTGACCTTGAATTTGACCTTGAAGTTTGACCTTGATGAAAATGGTTTTCGATGTGCGGCTAGAACATTGCACGCGCTACATTTTGGTGCCAAAATTTTGGAAATCGGGCAATATCTAGTGGCACTTTTTCAGTTCCCCGTCCTTTGACCTTAAATTTGACCTTGAAGTTTGACCTTGATGAAAATGGTTTTCGATGTGCGGCTAGAACTTTGCACGCGCTACATTTTGGTGCCAAATTTTTGAAAATCGGACATTATTTAGTGGCACTTTTTCAGTTCCCCGTCATTTGACCTTGAATTTGACCTTGAAGTTTGACCTTGATGAAAATGGTTTTCGATGTGCGGCTAGAACTTTGCACGCGCTACATTTTGGTGCCAAAATTTTGAAGATGCGACAATATCTAGTGGCACTTTTTCAGTTCCCCGTCCTTTGACCTTGAATTTGACCTTGAAGGTCAAGGTTTAGGGGTGAATGGGTTCGATTTTCGTGATTCTCATGGTCCAATTGACCTTAGACGAGGTTTTGGCTAAAATCGGTGCTCGTCGCTGGAAAAGTCGCTGGTGACGTAGCATTTTTCAAGTTCCCCGTTCTTTGACCTTGAATTTGACCTTGAAGTTTGACCTTGATGAAAATGGTTTTCGATGTGCGGCTAGAACTTTGCACGCGCTACATTTTGGTGCCAAAATTTTGAAGATCGGACAATATTTAGTGGCACTTTTTCAGTTCCCCGTCCTTTGACCTTGAATTTGACCTTGAAGTTTGACCTTGATGAAAATGGTTTTCGATGTGCGGCTAGAACTTTGCACGTGCTACATTTTGGTGCCAAAATTTTGAAGATCCGACAATATCTAGTGGCACTTTTTCAGTTCCCCGTCCTTTGACCTTGAATTTGACCTTGAAGGTCAAGGTTTAGGGGTGAATGGGTTCGATTTTCGTGATTCTCGTGGTCCAATTGACCTTGGACGAGGTTTTGGCTAAAATCGGTGCTCGTCGCTGGAAAAGTCGCTGGTGACGTAGCATTTTTCAAGTTCCCCGTTCTTTGACCTTGAATTTGACCTTGAAGTTTGACCTTGATGAAAATGGTTTTCGATGTGCGGCTAGAACTTTGCACGCGCTACATTTTGGTGCCAAAATTTTGAAGATCGGACAATCTTTAGTGGCACTTTTTCAGTTCCCCGTCCTTTGACCTTGAATTTGACCTTGAAGTTTGACCTTGATGAAAATGGTTTTCGATGTGCGGCTAGAACTTTGCACGCGCTACATTTTGGTGCCAAAATTTTGAAAATCGGGCAATATTGAGTGGCACTTTTTCAGTTCCCCGTCTTTTGACCTTGAATTTGACCTTGAAGTTTGACCTTGATGAAAGTGGTTTTCGATGTGCGGCTAGAACTTTGCACGTGCTACATTTTGGTGCCAAAATTTTGAAAATCGGACAATATCTAGTGGCACTTTTTCAGTTCCCCGTCCTTTGACCTTGAATTTGACCTTGAAGTTTGACCTTGATGAAAATGGTTTTCGATGTGCGGCTAGAACTTTGCACGCGCTACATTTTGGTGCCAAAATTTTGAAAATCGGACAATATTTAGTGGCACTTTTTCAGTTCCCCGTCCTTTGACCTTGAATTTGACCTTGAAGTTTGACCTTGATGAAAATGGTTTTCGATGTGCGGCTAGAACTTTGCACGCGCTACATTTTGGTGCCAAAATTTTGAAAATCGGACAATATTTAGTGGCTGTTTTTCAGTTCCCCGTCCTTTGACCTTGAATTTGACCTTGAAGTTTGACCTTGATGAAAATGGTTTTCGATGTGCGGCTAGAACATTGCACGCGCTACATTTTGGTGCCAAAATTTTGGAAATCGGGCAATATCTAGTGGCACTTTTTCAGTTCCCCGTCCTTTGACCTTAAATTTGACCTTGAAGTTTGACCTTGATGAAAATGGTTTTCGATGTGCGGCTAGAACTTTGCACGCGCTACATTTTGGTGCCAAAATTTTGAAAATCGGACATTATTTAGTGGCACTTTTTCAGTTCCCCGTCATTTGACCTTGAATTTGACCTTGAAGTTTGACCTTGATGAAAATGGTTTTCGATGTGCGGCTAGAACTTTGCACGCGCTACATTTTGGTGCCAAAATTTTGAAGATGCGACAATATCTAGTGGCACTTTTTCAGTTCCCCGTCCTTTGACCTTGAATTTGACCTTGAAGGTCAAGGTTTAGGGGTGAATGGGTTCGATTTTCGTGATTCTCATGGTCCAATTGACCTTAGACGAGGTTTTGGCTAAAATCGGTGCTCGTCGCTGGAAAAGTCGCTGGTGACGTAGCATTTTTCAAGTTCCCCGTTCTTTGACCTTGAATTTGACCTTGAAGTTTGACCTTGATGAAAATGGTTTTCGATGTGCGGCTAGAACTTTGCACGCGCTACATTTTGGTGCCAAAATTTTGAAGATCGGACAATATTTAGTGGCACTTTTTCAGTTCCCCGTCCTTTGACCTTGAATTTGACCTTGAAGTTTGACCTTGATGAAAATGGTTTTCGATGTGCGGCTAGAACTTTGCACGTGCTACATTTTGGTGCCAAAATTTTGAAGATCCGACAATATCTAGTGGCACTTTTTCAGTTCCCCGTCCTTTGACCTTGAATTTGACCTTGAAGGTCAAGGTTTAGGGGTGAATGGGTTCGATTTTCGTGATTCTCGTGGTCCAATTGACCTTGGACGAGGTTTTGGCTAAAATCGGTGCTCGTCGCTGGAAAAGTCGCTGGTGACGTAGCATTTTTCAAGTTCCCCGTTCTTTGACCTTGAATTTGACCTTGAAGTTTGACCTTGATGAAAATGGTTTTCGATGTGCGGCTAGAACTTTGCACGCGCTACATTTTGGTGCCAAAATTTTGAAGATCGGACAATCTTTAGTGGCACTTTTTCAGTTCCCCGTCCTTTGACCTTGAATTTGACCTTGAAGTTTGACCTTGATGAAAATGGTTTTCGATGTGCGGCTAGAACTTTGCACGCGCTACATTTTGGTGCCAAAATTTTGAAAATCGGGCAATATTTAGTGGCACTTTTTCAGTTCCCCGTCTTTTGACCTTGAATTTGACCTTGAAGTTTGACCTTGATGAAAATGGTTTTCGATGTGCGGCTAGAACTTTGCACGTGCTACATTTTGGTGCCAAAATTTTGAAAATCGGACAATATCTAGTGGCACTTTTTCAGTTCCCCGTCCTTTGACCTTGAATTTGACCTTGAAGTTTGACCTTGATGAAAATGGTTTTCGATGTGCGGCTAGAACTTTGCACGCGCTACATTTTGGTGCCAAAATTTTGAAAATCGGACAATATTTAGTGGCACTTTTTCAGTTCCCCGTCCTTTGACCTTGAATTTGACCTTGAAGTTTGACCTTGATGAAAATGGTTTTCGATGTGCGGCTAGAACTTTGCACGCGCTACATTTTGGTGCCAAAATTTTGAAAATCGGACAATATCTAGTGGCACTTTTTCAGTTCCCCGTCCTTTGACCTTGAATTTGACCTTGAAGTTTGACCTTGATGAAAATGGTTTTCGATGTGCGGCTAGAACTTTGCACGCGCTACATTTTCGTGCCAAAATTTTGAAAATCGGGCAATATTTAGTGGCACTTTTTCAGTTCCCCGTCTTTTGACCTTGAATTTGACCTTGAAGTTTGACCTTGATGAAAATGGTTTTCGATGTGCGGCTAGAACTTTGCACGCGCTACATTTTGGTGCCAAAATTTTGAAAATCGGACAATATCTAGTGGCACTTTTTCAGTTCCCCGTCCTTTGACCTTGAATTTGACCTTGAAGTTTGACCTTGATGAAAATGGTTTTCGATGTGCGGGTAGAACTTTGCACGCGCTACATTTTGGTGCCAAAATTTTGAAAATCGGACAATATTTAGTGGCACTTTTTCAGTTCCCCGTCCTTTGACCTTGAATTTGACCTTGAAGTTTGACCTTGATGAAAATGGTTTTCGATGTGCGGCTAGAACTTTGCACGCGCTACATTTTGGTGCCAAAATTTTGAAAATCGGACAATATCTAGTGGCACTTTTTCAGTTCCCCGTCCTTTGACCTTGAATTTGACCTTGAAGTTTGACCTTGATGAAAATGGTTTTCGATGTGCGGCTAGAACTTTGCACGCGCTACATTTTGGTGCCAAAATTTTGAAAATCAAACAATATTTAGTGGCACTTTTTCAGTTCCCCGTCCTTTGACCTTGAATTTGACCTTGAAGGTCAAGGTTTAGGGGTGAATGGGTTCGATTTTCGTGATCCTCATGGTCCAATTGACCTTGGACGAGGTTTTGGCTAAAATCGGTGCTCGTCGCTGGAAAAGTCGCTGGTGACGTAGCATTTTTCAAGTTCCCCGTTCTTTGACCTTGAATTTGACCTTGAAGTTTGACCTTGATAAAAATGGTTTTCAATGTGCGGCTAGAACTTTGCACGCGCTACATTTTGGTGCCAAAATTTTGAAGATCGGACAATATTTAGTGGCACTTTTTCAGTTCCCCGTCCTTTGACCTTGAATTTGACCTTGAAGTTTGACCTTGATGAAAATGGTTTTCGATGTGCGGCTAGAACTTTGCACGCGCTACATTTTGGTGCCAAAATTTTGAAAATCGGACAATATCTAGTGGCACTTTTTCAGTTCCCCGTCCTTTGACCTTGAATTTGACCTTGAAGTTTGACCTTGATGAAAATGGTTTTCGATGTGCGGCTAGAACTTTGCACGCGCTACATTTTGGTGCCAAAATTTTGAAGATCGGACAATATTTAGTGGCACTTTTTCAGTTCCCCGTCCTTTGACCTTGAATTTGACCTTGAAGTTTGACCTTGATGAAAATGGTTTTCGATGTGCGGCTAGAACTTTGCACGCGCTACATTTTGGTGCCAAAATTTTGAAAATCGGACAATATCTAGTGGCACTTTTTCAGTTCCCCGTTCTTTGACCTTGAATTTGACCTTGAAGGCTGACCTTGATGAAAATGGTTTTCGATGTGCGGCTAGAACTTTGCACGCGCTACATTTTGGTGCCAAAATTTTGAAAATCAGACAATATTTAGTGGCACTTTTTCAGTTCCCCGTCCTTTGACCTTGAATTTGACCTTGAAGTTTGACCTTGATGAAAATGGTTTTCGATGTGCGGCTAGAACTTTGCACGCGCTACATTTTGGTGCCAAAATTTTGAAAATCGGGCAATATTTAGTGGCACTTTTTCAGTTCCCCGTCCTTTGACCTTGAATTTGACCTTGAAGTTTGACCTTGATGAAAATGTTTTTCGATGTGCGGCTAGAACTTTGCACGCGCTACATTTTGGTGCCAAAATTGTGAAAATCGGACAATATCTAGTGGCACTTTTTCAGTTCCCCGTCCTTTGACCTTGAATTTGACCTTGAAGTTTGACCTTGATGAAAATGGTTTTCGATGTGCGGCTAGAACTTTGCACGCGCTACATTTTGGTGCCAAAATTTTGAAAATCGGACAATATTTAGTGGCACTTTTTCAGTTCCCCGTCCTTTGACCTTGAATTTGACCTTGAAGTTTGACCTTGATGAAAATGGTTTTCGATGTGCGGCTAGAACATTGCACGCGCTACATTTTGGTGCCAAAATTTTGAAAATCGGACAATATCTAGTGGCACTTTTTCAGTTCCCCGTCCTTTGACCTTGAATTTGACCTTGAAGTTTGACCTTGATGAAAATGGTTTTCGATGTGCGGCTAGAACTTTGCACGCGCTACATTTTGGTGCCAAAATTTTGAAAATCGGGCAATATTTAGTGGCACTTTTTCAGTTCCCCGTCCTTTGACCTTGAATTTGACCTTGAAGTTTGACCTTGATGAAAATGGTTTTCGATGTGCGGCTAGAACTTTGCACCCGCTACATTTTGGTGCCAAAATTTTGAAAATCGGACAATATCTAGTGGCACTTTTTCAGTTCCCCGTCCTTTGACCTTGAATTTGACCTTGAAGTTTGACCTTGATGAAAATGGTTTTCGATGTGCGGCTAGAACTTTGCACGCGCTACATTTTGGTGCCAAAATTTTGAAAATCGGACAATATTTAGTGGCACTTTTTCAGTTCCCCGTCCTTTGACCTTGAATTTGACCTTGAAGGTCAAGGTTTAGGGGTGAATGGGTTCGATTTTCGTGATCCTCATGGTCCAATTGACCTTGGACGAGGTTTTGGCTAAAATCGGTGCTCGTCGCTGGAAAAGTCGCTGGTGACGTAGCATTTTTCGAGTTCCCCGTTCTTTGACCTTGAATTTGACCTTGAAGTTTGACCTTGATGAAAATGGTTTTCGATGTGCGGCTAGAACTTTGCACGCGCTACATTTTGGTGCCAAAATTTTGAAGATCGGACAATATTTAGTGGCACTTTTTCAGTTCCCCGTCCTTTGACCTTGAATTTGACCTTGAAGTTTGACCTTGATGAAAATGGTTTTCGATGTGCGGCTAGAACTTTGCACGCGCTACATTTTGGTGCCAAAATTTTGAAAATCGGACAAAATCTAGTGGCACTTTTTCAGTTCCCCGTCCTTTGACCTTGAATTTGACCTTGAAGGCTGACCTTGATGAAAATGGTTTTCGATGTGCGGCTAGAACTTTGCACGCGCTACATTTTGGTGCCAAAATTTTGAAAATCAGACAATATTTAGTGGCACTTTTTCAGTTCCCCGTCCTTTGACCTTGAATTTGACCTTGAAGTTTGACCTTGATGAAAATGGTTTTCGATGTGCGGCTAGAACTTTGCACGCGCTACATTTTGGTGCCAAAATTTTGAAAATCGGACAATATCTAGTGGCACTTTTTCAGTTCCCCGTCCTTTGACCTTGAATTTGACCTTGAAGTTTGACCTTGATGAAAATGGTTTTCGATGTGCGGCTAGAACTTTGCACGCGCTACATTTTGGTGCCAAAATTTTGAAAATCGGACAATATTTAGTGGCACTTTTTCAGTTCCCCGTCCTTTGACCTTGAATTTCACCTTGAAGGTCAAGGTTTAGGGGTGAATGGGTTCGATTTTCGTGATCCTCATGGTCCAATTGACCTTGGACTAGGTTTTGGCTAAAATCGGTGCTCGTCGCTGGAAAAGTCGCTGGTGACGTAGCATTTTTCAAGTTCCCCGTTCTTTGACCTTGAATTTGACCTTGAAGTTTGACCTTGATGAAAATGGTTTTCGATGTGCGGCTAGAACTTTGCACGCGCTACATTTTGGTGCCAAAATTTTGAAGATCGGACAATATTTAGTGGCACTTTTTCAGTTCCCCGTCCTTTGACCTTGAATTTGACCTTGAAGTTTGACCTTGATGAAAATGGTTTTCGATGTGCGGCTAGAACTTTGCACGCGCTACATTTTGGTGCCAAAATTTTGAAAATCGGGCAATATTTAGTGGCACTTTTTCAGTTCCCCGTCCTTTGACCTTGAATTTGACCTTGAAGTTTGACCTTGATGAAAATGTTTTTCGATGTGCGGCTAGAACTTTGCACGCGCTACATTTTGGTGCCAAAATTGTGAAAATCGGACAATATCTAGTGGCACTTTTTCAGTTCCCCGTCCTTTGACCTTGAATTTGACCTTGAAGTTTGACCTTGATGAAAATGGTTTTCGATGTGCGGCTAGAACTTTGCACGCGCTACATTTTGGTGCCAAAATTTTGAAAATCGGACAATATTTAGTGGCACTTTTTCAGTTCCCCGTCCTTTGACCTTGAATTTGACCTTGAAGTTTGACCTTGATGAAAATGGTTTTCGATGTGCGGCTAGAACTTTGCACGCGCTACATTTTGGTGCCAAAATTTTGAAAATCGGACAATATCTAGTGGCACTTTTTCAGTTCCCCGTCCTTTGACCTTGAATTTGACCTTGAAGTTTGACCTTGATGAAAATGGTTTTCGATATGCGGCTAGAACTTTGCACGCGCTACATTTTGGTGCCAAAATTTTGAAAATCGGGCAATATCTAGTGGCACTTTTTCAGTTCCCCGTCCTTTGACCTTGAATTTGACCTTGAAGTTTGACCTTGATGAAAATGGTTTTCGATGTGCGGCTAGAACTTTGCACGCGCTACATTTTGGTGCCAAAATTTTGAAAATCGGACAATATCTAGTGGCACTTTTTCAGTTCCCCGTCCTTTGACCTTGAATTTGACCTTGAAGTTTGACCTTGATGAAAATGGTTTTCGATGTGCGGCTAGAACTTTGCACGCGCTACATTTTGGTGCCAAAATTTTGAAAATCGGACAATATTTAGTGGCACTTTTTCAGTTCCCCGTCCTTTGACCTTGAATTTGACCTTGAAGGTCAAGGTTTAGGGGTGAATGGGTTCGATTTTCGTGATCCTCATGGTCCAATTGACCTTGGACGAGGTTTTGGCTAAAATCGGTGCTCGTCGCTGGAAAAGTCGCTGGCGACGTCGCCAACTTCACGGACATGCGGGGATCGGCCGACGCGGGAAACGTTTCAGTCACAGATTGTGTTTGCACCCTAATAATTCAATTTTTACCAGTTGGTTTTCGTATTTATTTGACCATTAGTTTGCCTGTACATTTTTAAGCCTTCACACAAAATTTGACACGAATCGATCATAATCAGCGGTAAGAAGCGCAGTGCAAAAATGGAACCGTCCGACGCCGGCACAGTCTACCATTCAGGCGGCAACGGCCGACGCCGGCCGCCGCGCCGCTCCGGCAAGATGTTTGACTTTACACCGCTATTACTAGAAAAGTTGTGGACCGATTTACCTATTGCTTGCACAGGAGGATTTGCAATTCAATTCTGGACAGATGCTGAAAGTTTGACGTTAATATAATAGTTATGGCGTGAGTTATTGGCGAAAAACAGGTGGGATTGGCGAAATCCGCCCCTTCCATCGCCCGTGCTACGTTGCACTACTTGTTGCTATATCATCCAAAGTTATAGTTGGCCACTCTAATTTTCTCAGCACGTATGCCTTACGTGTGGTGGAAGATAATGTCCGAATTTGAGCAAAATCGAAGGGTACCCATTTTTCACAAATTAGATTTTAAGAAATTAATTCAAAATAAAATAAATTCAAAATCACCAAAAAATGTTAAAATTACCAAATTTAACTAGCATAACTCCTCGTGTTCACGTTACCGTTTGATTGAAATTAATAGCTTCAAAAATGTTGAAGCTATAGATCTTTCAAGATTGCAATACACGTCCAATTCTGCTAAAAAAGCAGAAGTTTAGCGGCTTGTATCTCTGTAGCCCGAGGGCATATGACAAAATCCTTTGACCCTCAGAGGTTTCACCCAATAGCCAACAAGTCAGACTTGTGACAGCTCAAGAAAAAAGTGAGCTCGCTCAGCTCAACTCCGTTTTATCCGCTCCCGCTCAGCTCCCGCTCAGTTTAACACGGCTCAGCTCAGCTCACGCTCCGCTCAAACCGGCTGTGCTCCGCTCACGCTCAGCTCAGCTCAGCTCAGTTTCCGCTCAGCTCAGCTCAGCTCAGTTTCCGCTCAGCTCAGCTCAGCTCAGTTTCCGCTCAGCTCAGCTCAGCTCAGCTTCCGCTCAGCTCAGCTCAGCTCAGTTTCCGCTCAGCTCAGCTCAGCTCAGTTTCCGCTCAGCTCAGTTTCCGCTCAGCTCAGCTCAGTTTCCGCTCAGCTCAGCTCAGTTTCCGCTCAATTCAGCTTAGCTCAGTTTCCGCTCAGTTAAATTCACGCTTAGATCGCTCAGTCGTTCTTTTTAAATCGGACATGCTTAACCCTCGCCCGTATAGGGGGGGGGGGGGTCGAACGGACCCCCCTCTGTTTTTCGCGAATAACTCGCGTAAAAAGCGGCCGATCGCGACGAAACTTTCAGTACCCTCGCGATAATCAATTTTACACCTATCCTGAAAATTTCATGACCCTGACCCTAATGACCTTTGACCTGTGACCTACTTTTCGAGACCATGTTTGGCCGGAATCGCGATTCGGCGTATGTCGGCTCGCATTAGCCGCGCGTTAGCAGTCTTTTTGTGGTTTCAAGTGTTCAAACATGGCATATGATGTTGCTCCCATGCATTAGGGTGGGTGTCAAGGTCACCGGAAGGTCAGGTCAGGTCATTGACCTTTGATGACCTCGGTTCACTTTTTCGAGTTTTACATGTTTCTAGGCTAGTTTTTGGAGCTGAATTCGAATTTAGCAACCATTTGAACATTTACGAAGCAGTTTTGGTGCCTTCGTAACATGTTACGAAGCTGTCAGAGGCTACTACGAATACCCGGCAAAATCCTTACTGGTTGACCTGACCTGACCCGACCTGGCCTCAATGCATAAAGACATCATCAGTGATCATAACTAACATGATATTCGTGATCAGCACCCCGAAAAACCCCATAGCAGCCACGTTTTACGACGTTCTAACAGGTCCCGATTTTCCCGACTTTTGGGTCATTGACCTGACCTGGAAGGTCAACCGATAACCTAGGACCTTAAAATTGGGTATCATCGGCTTCCTCTCGTCGCGGGCAGCACGCTCGTTTTTTCCGCGAAGCTCTAGCTCGATCAGGGACGAAACGGCAAGGGGGGTCCAACGGACCCCCGCACACAGCCGCTATCTGGGTTCAGAAGTGGCCAATACCCTAATTTTCGACAAATTTTAAAGCGTGATTTTCTCACATTTTCTGGTCGTAAATTGATCAGACTGTATAAAATATCACCCAGAAAAAAATATTACTCATTCTGGCACAGATTGGTGGGCTCCCAAAGTACACCGTTTTGTTTTGCTCCGTGAGACCGAACTTGTGCTGCGATTTTCACGTAAATGTTGACGAGTCTCCTGTCATATTCTTTGCTTGAACATGCGTAAGTAAGGTATCAGTTGAAAGGGGAAAATGTGCGGAATCCATTGGTACCAAAAGTGCATCTAAAAAACTTCCCACCCAGTTATTGTAAGCTAATTGTTGCACACTTGCACAAAGCAGAAGGGCTTGAGGATTTCAATATTTACATAGGCCTACCAAAAAACGCACAGCGTGCTTCACATCGAGACAACGTCCATAACATATACCGTACAATTGTGATTCATTTGCTGAAAAAATTAGGTCGGCATCACACTGCCGGCAAAAGTTATTGCAGTTTTAGTGACGCTAGGTCGCCGCCCGGCCGACCCCGATCAGGTCGGCCGGGCGGCGGCCGTGCAGCTGACGTCCGTACGGTTCGGCAGCTGACCAATCAGCTGCGAGAGAGGAGCGCGGTCCGTCTAATCGCTCCCGGTAGTTGCTTGTGCTGAGGGGTGCTCGACGCTCGTGTCGACTGCATTTGCTGGTTATGGATTGTCGATTGACTTGTGGGTATACTTTCTGGTGACCAATAAATGTACGTCGTCTTAACTGAATGTAGTCTGATCAAATTCAATAAAGCAAAAAGACATCCAGCCAACAGAACATCGTAAGAATGTCCGATATGGTTGATAACATTCAGAGTTTTGGGGAGCAGCCATCGACCAGAATGAGCCTTATTGGCTTTTGTATGTAACATTTGCATTGCTTTTGGAAAGTTTCAGTCAGATATCTTCAGAAATGGCAATGTTATCGGCTTTTGCATTTTACCGTAGTCGGTTAATCACAATTTTCGATATTGCAAAGGCAATTTCAGTACGTTCTTGACATCGAAAACCAAAACGAATAGCATCATCGTGTTCCAGAGCTCAAATTGCATCCGATGCACATCTTTTTTGTTGAGAATGTTCAACTTCAAAATTTGGCCTTTCTGACCTCGCCGTGACCTGACCTTCATTTGTCGAATGGAAATAGTTTCGAATCGGACGACCCAGATGACATCTTTTGAGATGCTTTTGCCGAAATGGACCATTAAAAATGTGTCGCATGACCTTAAAAATGTATACATTTCCTTCCATGACCTTTTCCATGACCTTTTGTGACCTATGACCTTTCCATGACCTTTTGTGACAAAGCTAGGTTTCGTTTGTCAGCTATTCCTATCAGAAGCCGTTTGAACTTTTAGTATTGAACGAGTAGTTTCGAAGACAGCAGGGAAGCTATGCAGAATCCCCTCCCGAGTCACCCACGTTATGGGATATAACCGTCATCCGCGGATTACAAGCAAAACTATTTTTTACGGCAATGATGTATCAGCATGGATGCTCATACGTTCCCATATGTGACCTTACGGTTGACTTCACATACAATAAAAATTACTTGGCAAAATGTCAACTGGTTAACGAGTTATCGCATTTTGGCCACTTCCGAACTCAAATAGCGGCTGTGTGCCCCGCCCCCTTATACGTTCGCGGCTGGAAAAACACCAATACGGGCGAGGGTTAAAAAACAGACCAACTCTTGGCGCATAAGTAAGTCTCCTCTAACAAGGAGCGAGGCAACTTACACAATGGGCAAAAGAGATAAGCTCATTAAGACCTTGAGACTTTGCGAGTCGTGCGTCTACTTGGACTCAGACTATAGTTACATGAAATGGACTGTTCTTGGCAGTGTTATCACATGTTATCAGAGTGTGCACCCGCGATGTTAACATAACATATAAGTTCAAAATATACGAACGAAAAAAGTCTGGACGAAAAAGTTTACAGACGAAAAAATGTACAGACGAAAAAATGCCAGACGAAGAAAAGTCGGACGAAAATCTGCTAGACGAAAAAAAACGCCATGGAATCATCTCAACTAGGCGGTGTTTCACGGCCGAGAGCAGCACGCCCACGCCGCCATCCGCTCTTGGCACCCTGCCAGGAGCTGACGTTACATTTTGGGGTAGTGTTGGAACTTGGAGATAAGAGTTTGTTTATATCTCCATGGAAACCCCATTTGACACGTGTGATAGCAGCGTGCTGTTATCAGTGAAACCTTGAGTGAAACCAAACACCACCCTGATCTCAACCAAGGCAATGTCAACACAATTAGAATTCATAGTCGGCGTGTGAATAAGGGAGCTTTTCCCATATTATGGACATCAGAAGGTGAGAGTTCCAGTTAGCGCCTCTGCCCCACCCCACTTTCAATAGGATATGGTTGCTTAGCCCACATTCAACCAACGAAGAGGAACATTTGCTAATTCCTAATTGTAAATATTTTATGCAGAGGTAAGAACCCTTATCGATAAAATCAATTTAAATAACTGCTTAAATAACAAAGTGAAGAATGCTGAATTGTACATTGCGGAGCAGAGTGTCAAGGCGAAGCATCAAAGCCTGACAGTAGGTATTCATCTTGCAGTCAGACTTGAAACTTGAGACTGGCTGTATTAGCCTGTAAATTGGCCAAGACCCTGGTCTTCCAATTTCCATGCAACATGGATGAAATAAATTAAGCTTGATTAGTGATTAATATTGATTTCTTTAGAGTTTTGATATTTTTAAGTGCGATCACGAAGGCAGTGTAATTGCTCACTCCATAGCTAGCTCATAGCTGAAGCATCAAATCCTGAGTTAATTTCCAAGCATGAACTGAAAAGAATTAGAACTGGATCAGCTCAGCTCAGCTAAATCAGCTCAGCTCAATCAGCTCAGCTCAGCTCAGCTCAGCTCAGCTCAATCAGCTCAGCTCAGCTCAGCTCAATCAGCTCAGCTCAGCTCAATCAGCTCAGCTCAGCTCAATCAGCTCAGCTCAGCTCAGCTCAGCTCGCTCAGCTCAATCAGCTCAGCTCAGCTCGCTCAGCTCAGCTCAGCTCAGCTCAGCTCAAGCTCATTCAGCTCAGCTCAGCTCAAGCTCATTCAGCTCAGCTCAGACAGCAGCTCAGCTCAATGCATTACAGAGCCGGCTCAGCTCACAGCTCAACAATTTGGCAAAATGTTGAGCCGGCTCATGAGCTGAGCTGATTTTTGAGCCGGCTCAACTGAGCTGATCACAAGTCTGCAACAAGTATACCAAGTTTGAACAAAATCGCAGAGGTGGCCGATTTTGGCTGTCCCGGTTGACATGGAATGCCCCGAAAGTGTCTTATCTCTGTGAGTAATAACCAAGCAGATATTATTCTACTTAATCTTCCTCCATTCGGTATTCCACCCCATCTAACTGACGCTACTCACGCTCGTTCGATTTCAGTCACCACCATGTCGCCAGAGATCGGCATTATTCACTACAGCGACATGCGTCAGATCTCGGTGGCCGACCTGCCCGGACTGATTGAGGGCGCCAGCAGGAACATCGGACTGGGACACAGCTTCCTACGGTACGGCGGCTGTTGCCTTTATCGGGGTTAGGGAGGGACGGACTAACTTTTTTACGATAACAAAAGCAAAAATAACGAGGATTGATTGATTGATTGTTTTCGCTGTCTTCAGAAACATTTGATATTTCACATTTCGTCGTGGAGTTATCAAAACTGCGCCAACCCAAATATTTTATTTTCGATTTTGCTATACATTTGTTTGTTAAATTTGTTATACGATTTTGTAGTGTACCGTCGTATAAGGAGTTTCGTGTGTTTATTGCTTTCTTGTCGGTCAATGGTCACAGATTAAATGTTCATTTATGCATAACGGACCGAATGTTGTCGTTCCATTGCCGAACATATCCCGCCACTTGTCGCCTTGTTTCGCAGACATGTGGAGCGGACCCAGCTGCTGCTGTTTGTCGTCGACGTCAACGGCTTCCAGCTCAGTCCGGACAGGGTCAAACGGTCCGCCTTCGAGACCATCGCCATCCTCAATCGGGTACGAGAAACAAACTAGTTGACATCCATTTACTTGTTTCTACCGATCTGCCGACCGATCCTACCGATTGAGGGACCGATAAAAAATAATTCGTAGACATAAGTGGTATTTTTATTTGACTGGCTAGTGAATGGAATGGTGAATGATCATTGCTCACATGCCTCTGCTCACATTTCTGACCACAGGAGATTGAGCTATACAAGCCGGAGCTGCTCGAGAAGCCGGCCATGCTGGTGGTGAACAAGATGGACTCGCCGGCGGCGGCAGAGACCTGGCCCGAGCTGAAGCGGCGCCTGGCCGAGGGACTGGACGCGTCGGCCGCTCAGCTGCCGGCGGACCTCCGGCCCCGGCGGCCGGTTCAGTTCGACCACGTAGTGCCCATCTCGGCGCGCTGCGACCCCGAGTCTGTGGAGCGGGTCAAGGCCAAGGTGCGCGCCTGTCTGGACATTCACGCGGCGCCGCCTCCCGACCTGGAGGAGGTGCACCGGCGCATGCGCACTGGTGGTGTGGTGGCCCTCCATAACCGGACAGTGGACATGGAGCATGATAGAGGGCACCGCCGACGACAGCCGCGGAAACTACCGCAGCTGGCGTGATTTTGTCAGTTAGCTGAGATGAGAGCTGTGTCGTATGTGGGCTGTTTTGTTTGGCGTGTCTGCTATGCATGAAGTTTTGATGATGACCTTATGAACAGTGAATAACATCGTGCTATACACAGATGCATACCGCAGGTTGTTTTGCAAGCCCAGACCCATTCCCTCCGACGGGCAATACCGGGCGTCTGGAGAATATTGTCGAAGTTCAGTGTAGTCTGTCTTGGATTCCAACACTCTGCAGTACTATGGGGCAGACGGGCATTTTAATCATCGCCAGGATCTAGATAAGTGTATAAAGCTATTCAAGAAAGCATCGTTAGACGTTGAACGTGCCCAAAGCTGTGCCTTAACTAATTCTTTTGATCCCTTCGGTGTCAAACCAATGACGATGGCCTCGGCAACAAAGGGACGGAGCACGAAGGCTGATAAAAACATGAAATCTACTGGACATGAATATTTATCTGTATTCCTAGAAACACTTGTCACAAAACTGCTGAAGATAACACAGCATTGGGTAATGGGTATCATATGGGCGACAGCTTGGAGATAGGTCGACAACTCGACACAGGAGGACCAGCCATTGTAGTTGGACATATCTTTCCACGCATTGTGAAAGGTGTGATGTTGAAAACCAATCAAAAACAGTAGTCTGAGGGCGTTATTGTCCCTATTTCCCCTTATCCTGTCCCCAACACCCCTTTCCAGTCCCCAAAGAATGAATGAAAAACCCAAAGTACATATATTATAATTTGATAGCTGTATACCTGGGAGGAATGTGTTCCAAACTCTAGTAGCGACTAGTGTTTGTCGTTTCAACCTTTAAACTAGAAATATTGAAAATTACGTTTACATCTTCCAACTTTTAATCAATAGCCAATCATTAAGAATTTATATTTCAAATTGTATGCACTTTTGTGTTGAATACCGTAAAAACAGCATAAATAAAATATGTTTCTAGTATAAATACCGACGTCACCAAAAACGTGGATGCCACTGAGCTGCCAGTTGCGGGAAATCTTGCGCAGCCGCCACGCTGACGCAACTTGGTTTTGTTTTGGCTGGATTCTCTGCCGGTATTCTGTGTGCTTCTTGACTTATTTCAGAAAGTTAGGTCACAGAATAACAGTTAAAATGCCTGCCGCCAATACGGGTGCGAAGTTCAGTAACGAAGAAGAGCTTCTTCTGCAGGACTTCAGCCGTAATGTTTCGACCAAGTCATCAGCCCTCTTCTATGGAAATGCATTTATTGTTTCTGCTATTCCTATCTGTAAGTTCTATTGTATTTGATCCATTTTTGTCACCAGAATACCTACTAATTATTTTTCCCATGTTTTATTGATCATGATTAAATTTGTCTTCCATGTTGTCTAAATCTGGATTCTCGTAATTTTTATTAATTTCCGGCTGGGTAGTTGCCTAGCCTGCACTTGCTGTCTTTATTTAAATACACATTGTAATCTTAACATCATTCAAGTAAAAAATGTGGCTCATCATCAAGAGTATTTAGCATGGTTAGCATCAAAATCAGTTTTGTTCTGTCATTATATTGATGAGTGATATGAAATCAAAGGTAGGCAGCTGGTGGCTAAATCAGTGTTTTTTTTTTTGTTACTGCTTAAAGAGTTTTTTATCAGTTTTTTTCAGTTTGGGAAATGCTGTTTTAACAAGTTTTCTGTAAAAGTAACAGATTTATCAATGATATGGGATGTCAGAATCAATTGGTTTTGACTTCATTCATTCATATCATGCATCTTTGGTAGGTAGGTTCCTACCCTGCCTGGCCAGGAAGGTACCTACCTATTGCAAGGATCTCAGACTTGGCTTCTGTTCAGATGTACAATTGGGTCCAGCTGAATAGTTTGGTAGTTCCATTGTTAGTAGCACTAGTCCGATTAGATGTGTCATTCATCATTGCACTATTTAGCAATGGTTAGGACTTGGAACAATATCCAGGGTAATAAAGTATCCACCTGACACATCAATCCTCATCCTCATTGTGCTCACCTTGGTGGGCTGTGCCTAGAGGACATCTGCTGACCATGTGTTTGTCCTGTTTCACAGGGCTGTACTGGAGGATCCACATGATGGACCTCTACTCCTCCATCCCCATCTTCCTCATCATCACACTGGCCTCAACCTACCTGGTGGCCATGGCATACAAAAACACCAAGTTCATCTTGAAGCATAAGGTATGCATTGGCTGATCTTGCCAAGTGGACTTTAAATGTATTTCTCTGACTGTTGATGTCTTACTGATAATAAAGACCTTGGGGCCTGGCATCTAAATTCTGGCATGTGGGGACTTGTTTTTTCTTGAGGTGGTTTGAATGCAAAGAAAAGCATTTATTTTATTTCATTTGGTTTGAATGCAAATAAAAACATTATTTTATTTCATTTTTCTTTGCATCAGTATTTTAGTTTGTGACATTGTGTTACGGATTAGACAATGATTGGGCATTTACCTTGTGCTGTAACTAATTCTGCCTTGTGTTTAGAAAGTTGCCTTAGTATTTTCCAATGTATCTGTAGTCTGAGATGTGTCATTTATGGAACTCATTGCCGCTAGCGGAGACTACCGGTGTGGCGCCGCTGACCGCTGCCGTCCCCGGTGCTCCGCAGATCGCCGTGAAACGCGAGGAGGCCGTCACTCGGGAGATGCAGAAGAAGCTGGCCGAGGACAAGAAGATGAGCAAGAAGGAGAAGGACGAGCGCACGCTGTGGAAGAAGAACGAGGTGGCCGACTACGAGGCCACCACCTTCTCAATCTTCTACAACAACGCCCTCTTCCTGGCCATCGTCATCGTGGCCTCGTTCTACGTGCTGCGCTCGTTCGCGCCCACCTTTAACTATGTGCTCTCGGTGGGCTCGGGGGCCGGCCTGCTATGGCTGTTCTCCACGGGCACCAAGTAGGCGGCCGGTACTCTCTGGCGGGCCGCTCGGCCGGCCGTAGCGGGTGGGGAGGGAAGGTGGCGCCAGTGTGCCGAGAGCTGGCGCGGCGGAGCGCGGATGAGCTCAGCGCGCTCATTGACCGTGTGTGTTGTGTCACCCAGATGACTATTCCGTTCGTTTTTATTTCCGGGAGATTGTGGGAAGGTAATAAACTGTACCTATTTATACGTCAAGCGTTTAGCACAAACATTCCTTCGAATATTCAGATTTATTTGCTCAACGTGCGATAAAGAATTTCGCCGTTCAGCAGTATACCCTTCAGTCCTATCGTTTTTTTTTCGTTTTTTTTTTGCAACGTGTCCCGCGGGCTCCAGCAGATGTCACTAAACAGAAGGTGAAGGCCGGGCTCACTGTTCAGTCGACCTAGGATGCTAGCAACATCGCGAAACGCTTGGTACTAGTATTAATCTGCGCTCCAATGTGGTTTTTGTCTCTAGTTATTGCATTGTGATTGGTCGATGGGGCAAGTTACACCACAATGGGGCTACAACACGCATACCTTTCCTTTTAGCGTAACCTATGTGTAGTTCTAAAAAGATAAAGAAGGTTCCATATTTAGCGTAGATGGCAGTCGGAGCTGAGCTGAGATGAGACTGGACTTCAGCAACGAGTCGACCACCGTCCACCCGGAATCCCGGGGACAGTACATACAACTGGCTATAGGTTTACGGACTAATGGGCTGATTGACCTTAACCCGCGCCCTGCTGGGGGGGGGGGGGGTGTTTGAACACCCCCCCCCCTTGTGGTTTTTCGCGAATATCTCAAAAACGGCGGCGCGGAGCGCCGCCGTTTTTGGCACACCTTATCATACATCAATTCTACACATGTTGTAAAATTTTCAGACCAAGGTCATTCAAGGTCAGGTCACCAGGTCACTTGAAGTGACCTCACCTCATAAAAAGTTTCAATGTCTGTCATAGCCACACCGAGTGACCGATCGCTTTGAAACTTTCAGCGATTGCTAAGAGCAATAGCATGTACAAAACGTATATCTCAGAATTTTGATATCGATGACCTAAGGTCAGGTCAATTTTGCGACCTCCCCATTATAAGTCAATGGGAGAAAATTGAAATGCGCCTCTTTTGGACGAAAGACATTATAAACACTCCCAAACACCGAATTACAAGTGGTTTAGACACACTGAACATGAAAATGGTGTCCGTGACCCTTGTTTATGCCCTGAGGTCATCTTAGGTCACGAATGGTATCTAACAGTTTTTCGCAAATAACTTTTGATAGAGGCATGCTAGAGCGATGAAAACGCCTTAGATGTGTTCAGCTCGACGATACGGATCGACTGATATGCAACATGACCCTTTCCGGTCAGGTCATGACCTTGACCTGAGGTCAAATTTTCAAGTTGACCTTTCAAGGTCAAGTTATAGTTCATTCGATGCGTCTTGACGAGAGGAACACGATGCCGGTAAAAGTAAGCTCGTACAGGGCTTGGGTCAAAAGTTATTGTAGAAAAACTGTTTCCGAAAAAATCGGCTATTTTTGCAGTTTTTGCCCCCTGCAGGCAAAACCGTTGACGTTAGGTCAAATCTGAGGGAATTGCTCAGAAAGGGCGTTAATAGGGCTATCGAATGCGCTTTTCCGCGGCGCTGTAGCTCTATTGGTTCCCGAGTTATGCGTTGGCTTCTTGGAAATTGTCGACATTCGACCTGGAAATCGGCGAAATTTTGCCTTCAATGACCTCTGGTGACCTGACCTTTGACCTGACCAAAAAATTGACTGAAGTGATTTCGTCATTATTTTTGACGCTCTTTCGAACGCCGCCTTCCGCGTATCGCTACGTGGCCCAGGAGCTGAGTTACAAGGGGGGGGGGTGTTCAAACACCCCCCCCCCCCCCAGCAGGGCGTGGAAATCCAGGACCCCCAGCCGGGCGCGGGTTAATGGCCTTATTGAAATTGGTATGCATGGTTTACAAGCTTAGAGCCTAGACTGTTGCATGGCTGTGTGGTGGACAGTAAGGAGCCGTTAGTCCGAAATGGACGTGTTATGCACTTTTTCACACATTTTTTTCTCGCTTTAAGCTTCAACCCGATCACTCCGTCCCGTTGGTGTAGCTGTGGCGAGCATTTTAATTCTTGTGGATGTTAGGTCACCTGACGTGACCTGGTGACCTGGCCTTGAATGACCGGGATCTGAAAGTTTCACAACACCTGCAGAAGTTGTTTCGTGGAGTGTGTTCACGATGGTAGCTAAGCTATAGGTATATAATTGCTCAACGACCCAGCCAGGTTATCCACCCGACGCAGAGCGGCCTAGGAGGGCGCTTCTCGGGCGTTCGGCAGCCCCGAATCCCCTGCTGATGCCATAAACATCTGTAAGGTAAACCTGGCCGAACACAGCATGTGGCAACGGTGCCTGCCAAAGGTGCGCGAGATAGCGAGACTGGTGTCAACGGACAGTATGTATTCCCCATAACAAACTCGAGTAACTGACAAGCGCTGTCCGGCGTCCCAATATTTTCGATGAAGCACTCAGCGCGGCGGGTGCTTCCGGTGACCTTCAGCCGAACTGCCAAAAACACCGCCGGTCGGCGGCGTCCAGGTGTCGCGGGTGACGTCACTGGCCGCCGTCCTACAGGTGGAATAATTCGGGACTCGGAATATAACTGAGCGGACTGGTGATAACTCCTCAGCAGTCTGTAGAAATGTCCGCTAACGATGGCGGAGTACCTAAATCGTTATTCAGTCGAACTGACTTACCGTGAATGCCTGCAGCCCTGAACCGTCTGTCTCTATAGCCTGAGGGATAATTCAGCAGGCTAAGCTAAGCAGGGCTGCGGAGTCGGAGTCGGAGTCGGAGTCGGAGTCGGTCGGAGTCGACAGTTGTGACCGGAGTCGGAGTCGGAGTCGGAGTCGATTTTAGAAACCCGAGCCGGAGTCGGAGTCGGAGTCACCGAAAATCTGTCGACTCCGCAGCCCTGCTAGGTCTGCGGAGTCGGAGTCGGGAGTTGGAGTCGGTCGGAGTCGACAATTCTGCCCGGAGTCGGAGTCGGAGTCGGAGCTGGTTTTTGAAAGCCGGAGTCGGAGTCGGAGTCGGAGTCGCCGAAAATCCATCGACTCCGCAGCCCTGAAGCTAAGTAACTTGTCGTGAATCTTCACACGAACAATAATTCCATTAGTTGTGACCCCTCCCACACCATCAAACGTGACCTCTGACCCGGCCGGAGGCGGTGCCGGCCGGTCGTGTAGGGAGCCTCACACCTCCCCCGTCAGCTGGGTCTAGCAGCCGGCCCGGCGGACCGACCCCGCACCTGGCAGGGCCGCGGAGTCCGGCCGGCCGACCGGCCAGTCCGACCCAAGGCGCCGTGTGGTGAGGTGCCGCGATATGTGGTACAGAGAGGGAACCCACCGGGGCGGGTCATGGTGGTGGTGAGGGAGGAGTGAGGGAGGAGCAGGGGAAGAGGTGGTTGGTGAAGTGCAAGAAGTGGAGACTAGCAGAAACATGAGGACGTTTCCGGTGAGCATTATTCGTGACCGACATAAAGTTAAACTCTCTGGTGCTATAACTATAAAGAACGCTGGTAATTTTCACTTTTTAGACGTTCATCTTTTTTGCCCATTCATGCGATATCTTTTATAAGAACGTTATTCCTTCTTGGATAACTCGTATGATGCCTTAATTTGAAATGGTGCTTGTTATTGCAGATTTAGGTAACTTTTAAGTCATAGATGACGTTTCGTTTTCGTTCGTTTTCGTCATTAGCTCTCGATCAATATGAGTCATAGAGTTAGAAATGCACTAATGCTCGTTGTACGAAAACGAAAATGTTCGTTAATTGCTGTTTCAAATGACATGCAATACGAGGTCTTACGGCCTGACCTGAGTTGAGCTCATCTGCTCCTAACTTTTCGAGGCGAAGGTCATCATTCACTTCCCGAGCGTTCGCATCTGAAAGCACATCAAGATTCAACTAATTAAGCTTTTAGTAGTAAATCGACTAACGTCATTGTACGCACCACATGTTGCGCCTTTTCGTGCAGATTTGCCACATCAGTATAACGTCATAACACGATTGAAATCCAAAATATACGGATCAGCAATCAAATATATATTAAACCGCGAGTAGGTAGAACAAATCTTTTAAACGTCGAGCCGATAGGCGAGACGTTTAAAAGGTTTTTCTACCTACGAGCGGTTTAATAATTTTATCCCGTACCGCCTATATCTTTCGGGAGCTTAAAGGTAAAAAAATAAATTTTATGTAAAAATACGACATATTTTAGCAAGCCAGAGACAACGAGAAGCAGAGACAGATGAAGCTTTGAAAAACGGTCCAAACAATGTGATCGGTCTGAAATTGACAGGTACATTGAAGATGAAGTCCAAAATAGAAATAAAAAGAAAAGGAAAATGATGTTTCATTGCGTTTCCCTGCGCATACCTACTGGTGAAAATAACGAGACGGTAAAATGGCAGACATGTCTACTAGACGTTTAACAGTTTGTTAATCGTCACTATAACAAATAGACATTTAATAGACATTTAGCAAATCAGTTAAACGACATCTGATAATTTTCTCTCTTTGCACGTGAAGCAATTGTAAACACTGTTTACAGTGCGGGATAATAGAGACTTACGTGTGGGGATTTAATTATACGGTGACGTTTGGTCGGTTAATGCGTTTTTTTCCAAAGGACAGATAAAAATGATTTGTCCATCAAGGCGTTGTTAATTGAACATCTTTTAATCATTCCTCAAAAAGTCGAAAATCTGCAATTCGATGAAGTATTTAGGTTTAACACAAAAGTTTAAGGGGAAATTAATTTTCAGTTAATAAGCAAGATGCTGTTTTGTAAGATGGACAATCATTTATATATCTAACGGACTAACGGTACATGCCTGGGCCCCAATAAGAGAAGCTGACGTTGCGTGCGAACGTTTCAAATTGGATGCTGCGGTGCGGCTTCCCGAGCTAACGCACTCCGCACTCCGCAGTGAGGTGCGCGCTATAATCCGGCGAGGAATGCTGATATATTCCCGTGTCGTGTTTGAGTGGTTGTTAGCCCGTTCTGAGGTGTCCAGGCGGAGGGATTGCTTGTCATTTGTAGGTAAAACACGCTAGGTAAAATGGCGGCACACACATTACATAGTGGAAAACACCGTACGAGTGTCAAGCAACAAGGGGCTCCCAGATTCAGAAATCTTTAAACGGACATGCTTCCTCATTGCTTTGAAACTTCAAAGACTTGGTACGCTTTATTTTGGGGCACCTATCCATGCTTCTATCCTCAGGATACTGAAATCCTTCTCCTCCACACCACAACCTCCCTCCGGGCTGGGCAGGCAACTTTATCTCATGCGGGCTGCTCCCTTGGAGCGGCACCGCTGCTCCCGAGGGAGCGCACCCCGTAGCCGGGTGCAGTGAGTGCCTTGGGGCTGGGTGGCCTGTCCTCTGGACGGGCTCAGCCCCGGCGACTCACTAGGGTGCCTGCCCAGACCAATGTCTCCCCCTAATTCCTATCATCTTTCCGGCTCTGCAATGGTCTTGTCGACCGAAAGGGCCTAACCCAACAAAACAAACAAACAAATATTTTGGGGCCGGTACGACTGGAGGTATCTGCATTCTATAATAAATAAGTTGTTTATCGACTAACCTTTTTATACCTATTTCTATAGCGTTTTTATTGAAAAAGTTAAACAGGCTAGGGGGGATCTCAACAGTAAATTATTCTTTTCGATTTGAGCAATGTTTGGTCGTTGCATCATAAGGCTGGTCACATTTGACCGATAATGATTGAGCGTTTTAATGTTTTCGATTTATAACAAACGTCGAATAGTCCTATACCAATCCTATATACAATATACACGTACACCAAAGCCTGGCCACATGCTCTGCTAGAATCATCTCCTTCTCAAAGAAACACAGTGTTTTAGCATAATGGATTCCGGAGCGGACGAGTGCTCGTCAGTGAGTTGATGGTGGGCCTACAGCTCCATTACTGGCCCGGGGAGCGCTCTGTGTCGGCACTGGTCTGTTGAATATGCAGCCGCTCCCGGCTGCCTGCCGACCGACAGCGGGCTCCCATTGGGAACATGACTGCCCTCGCTCAGCAGTGACTGGGAACCTCACGGTGGGGTGTCGACGCAGCAGGAGCACTTCGAGGGGCCGATGTGCCGCCACGAGCCCGTATTCATGCTAACAATTGGCCCTGACGCAATTGGAGCATATTGCGAGTCGATAGTCAGGGCAACGGAACCGTTTAAAGCTGGCGATACACGACACAAAATATCAGGTTTTCCTGCTGTCGGTGATTATTGCTCTTATCACTGATTTGAACCACACTGATAATACAGAATGGCTCATTTGTAGCCGTTTGTTTTTAGTATTAGCTGAAGCTTTACTTCCTCGAGGCTATTTTATCGTTTAACGAAAGGCAGTACCTATATACCTTTATTCTCTCTCGCTGATCGAAAACGGAAAATCCCAACGAAACAATAATGGCATTCACTGAAACGTTAATCAACGACATACTTTGTGTCTCCACAGATAGACGGATAGACGTTTCTCGAGTAGACGTTTTTGAATAGACGTTCACGTGTTCTGGGCCAATACCTATCCAAGTGGCGGTAAAAAGTAAAGGAAACACCTAACATATGGACATTCCTGGCCGAAAACAAGTGACCAAAGAGACACGTACCCAAATTAACTTGTTAAACCGGGAGTTAAAATGACACAAGTACCTAGAAATTGTTAAATTAAACGGCCTCCATATAAACCGTTAATGGTTGATGTCATCACTAAGGCAACACGATTTGTTTCTTTGCCCGGTGGAACCACGGACACGGTGACTACAAATAGGTAGAACTGACTCGAGGCACAGCCCCATTCTTGATAATGCTGGTATACGTGTCAATGTGTTACCAAACACTTAACAGGTGTGAGTTCAAATCTCTTACAAATACCTATAGAAGAAGGATCTTTCTCTATCTGTCTGCGGAGGCAGAAAGCAAGCTCTATGACAAGCTCGTAAAACATACGTACAGCATTAAAACCCGAGCCACCGCCGTTCACGGTACAAAGGAAAGGAGAAAGCACATGGCTTTCATATAAATAACACCCTCGGCAGTGCAGTGGGGTGATGCGTACCTCGGACAGAGGAGTACCGTGAGAAAAGGAGAAAGCATGTCTTTCATATAAATCATACCCTCGGCAGTGGGGTGATGCGTACCTCGGACAGAGGAGTACCGTGAGCTGGCGATTGGTGATCGTCATTCGTGAGAAAAGCGCCGCCAGCGTGACCCACTGCTTATCTGGAGTGTTTCGTTCGCAGTTTCTCCTTGGCTGACTGCTGAGCGGTTTCGATTGGATGAATCGGGGATGGACGTCATTGGGATTATAAGTTGCGTCACCTTTTCACGTCGTTTTGGAAGAAGAAAAGCCGCTTTCCAACCAAAACGCACACGAGATATAGGTAACTTGATGTGTTTAGATATGTTTGAGAAAAAAAAAGTTTGCTGATGCTTAAACTCATGCGCAATGGTATTTCACACCGTCTATAAGACAGTAGCGGCGGAACACCTTCAATCAAGGGGGGGGGGGGGCACTGACGACTTTTGGTCCCATTCTTTCCATGCAACGCCCATAGGGCTAATGTTAAAATGCCAAAATCAAAGGGGGGGGGCACGGTGCCCCGGTACCCTCCCCGTTCCGCCGCCTATGGTCTAAGAAATAAACAGTGAACAGCGTTTCAAATTAATTGACCTCCGCAACCTTGCAAATTTTCCACTGAAAAGTGATAGGTTGTTTGAGTCAGGACTTAGCACTTCTTGACATTTGCCAATTTCGCAAGAGGGGTGGATGGTAAGCTGCAAGTTGGCATGGCTCGCGAACGTTATGTAACGGTGCACAATATCGAAGCTGTTCTTTGTCTGCATGAATCAACCTTACCACGCGGATGTAGCGTCACTTAACCAGATTCGTCTCGAAATTTAGCCGATCACTATACATAGACCGTTGTGTTTAGACAATACCCGACCTCGGCGGCATTTCGCAATTGTTGATTAAGCCACAGCGTGCACTGGACGCCGATGATTAATTGTGATTTAAACGTCTCTGGGGGCGAGGCGTGATGATTTCCACAGACAATTTACATTAATCTTCCCGGCGAATACCCGTATTGGACGGGCGGCGATAATTGAAGGCACGGCGGCGGCACTGTGCCCTCCCCGAACCATTACCTTCCGGCAACAGTCAATTAGGCAGCTGCCAAACGTACAGCGCCGAGTCTTTGTGAGTCCACCTCCATAATTCATGTTCTAAAATGGCGAGGTTTCTTTGAAGCCCAAATAACGTAACTTGGAATGCATTCGGTACGAGACCAAACGCGAACGCTGAACAGTCTACCGAGGGCAGTGCGAGATGTTAAAAGTGCAGTAAAAGCTGCAGGTGGCTGCATATTTTAGCCTAAATATGAAATGGTCACGGAAAACTGTATATTAGTCACTGATTATGCATGGACCGACTCTCTTTCTGTACGGTTTCCTACGGGACATGCGTGCATTGTGCGACTATTGGGATGCATGAATTGCCCCCCGAGCTGCTTACCATTAACACTAACGTCATTCAAGACCTACAGCGAGCCTGTAGGTCTTCTCCTTTCCTTCTCCTATCCCCATCCTTTGCCGGTGGGTTGGCCCGTCTCATCCCGTGGCCGGCACCCTAGTCTGAGCGGTGGCCCACACCGCAGCCCGGCCCGCCGCGGTCGCAGAATAGCACTGTCACGGTCCCAGAATGCCTGTCAGTTGTCGCAGTGATAAAATGCCCCTACGGTTGCCCGAGAATGTGCTACGCCTTTGCTGCACATCTGTCATTCTATGCCAGCAATGTCTCTCCTGCTTAGAAAGTGCCGACGCGTCTGACGCATTGGCGCCCCTATCCTCCCCGTCTGAGTCTCGTAGTCTGTCCCATGACCTATACCTGGCGGCCTGTCCCCGACGCAGGGGGGCCACAGACGCCCCCTGTCCCGCCCGCTGGGTCAGCCGATCACCAAGCCACTGCGTCAATGTTCTGTCGCCGACTGTCGTCATGTGCGGACCGATCGGTCAACTAGTCCTGGGACTGGGACACCTTCCAGGTCGAGATACTCGAAACTGTCAGCTTCAGTCAACTTAAAATACAAACAAACGTGCAGTGTGCCGACTGCCGAATTGCTATTGATGCCGGTCCCAAGAGAGACGGGCATCAATAGCAATTCGGATAAATATGTTATCCTAAATATGTAAAAGCCTTTTAAGATATGTGCCCTGTTAAATCATAACCCCAACAGTAACACTTGAATAGCAGCCTGGACATGCCTCATTGGTTAACAACAATTTGTAAGGCATTCGGATTAAATAACTGCAGAAAGACTGGCTGTTTTCTGCTCGAGCACGCCGGTGCCAATGCTCCCTCCCAGCTGGCTCCATGGTGCGCTCTCCGGCCTCGGCCGCGGCTCGATCGGGCGTTATCAATCGCCGGTGGTGCCCTGGGCGGCACCCCGATCCGCGAGGCGGCTGCTCTGATGGCGCTTTATAGTGCTGCAGACGGGCCGACGCCCAGCTCCAGAGTCGGCCGGCGCCCACACCGGCATGTGAACACTGAGCACTGAGCACTGCCAGCAGCTCGCACCGCGCCGCTTGGCAGGACGAGAGACGCACGCGCTGGGGTCGAGAGATGGAGGGAGGGGAGGGGATAAAGCCCGGAATACACAAGCAGGCGGCAGTATACCCGAGAAATCGGAACGTCGTCAGGGCGGTTTAGACGGGCAGATTATGGCAGATTATATACCATCCCATGCTAATCCGAGACTAAATAAGCGATGCGGCTGTCGGCATATACGCCACTCCCATGGGCTTCAAGCGAGGGCAAGACGCTAATAGCGGGTGCTGTTACCGAACATGGGAGTTGTAGCTTACGTGCTTTCATGGCATGGTAAGATTGCCATCATAAAGTACCCACAGGCTGGGTGTAGTACGATTACTAATAATAATATCCTGCTTTTTGACATGAGTATTATCCACTGGCGGTCGCAGGGGGGGGCCACGGGGGCCATGGCCCCCCCTTTGGTGCTGAAAGGTGGGGCCATACTATCTCTTGGCCCCACCTTTCAGATCGAACAAAAGTCCTAGAAAAGCTTTTCGTATGTTTCATTTTCTTTCTTGCGTCATCAAAGGACGTAAATTTCACTCATGAGTGGGCTCAGTTTCGCATTCTGTCAATTTGGCGGTCAGCGTCGCTGGCACCGGTTCACGAGTATGGCCGGATCTTATATGGAATATCAGCGTGGGTTTACTTAAGGCTCTCGTAGGCCCAGCATTCAGCAATGGCTGGCATGAGACCCTCTTCGGCAGTGGCGGGTGGGCCCTGCTAAAGGAGATTGGCTCCAAGACACTAAAGTAAGACCTCAAGGGTTGGTGCTGTGCACCTCAGAAACCCGGTGGTGATGCCGTATGCCGGATTGGTTTCTTAAGGATTTGCGTGGGACCTTCGGGGCCTGCCTGCATAGAGTTTGCATGAGCTAGTATGTAATCTCAGAGGCATGTGTGTAATGTGTACACAGTGGCGGTCGCGGGGGGCCGGGGGGGGGGGCATCAGGGCCATGCCCCCAAAGGTCAATAAAGGGGGCCATCATATCATTTGACCCCCCCCCCCCTCAAACAACCAATGGGCCCCCGTATAGGTGTATGGGGCCCTGGCAATTATTCGATCGTCACGAGGCTAAAAAAAAAACCACGCCAAGCTATTAATATAGCTCCCACGCCGGTCTTTGAGCGTCCTACACTGACCTTTGAGGGAACTTCAGTGGCGGTCAAGCGCCCACGTTGACCGCTAAAGAGCCTACATCAACCTCTGAGGCCCCACATCTGGCCTATGAGGGCCCCTAACCGGCCTCAGGGGTCCCAACCGGCGTCTGAGGGTCTCACACCGGTCTCTGGTGGCCTTATTTCTGTCTCTGGTGTCCCAAGATGAACCTTTAGGTGCCAATAAGGGCCCCGCACTGGCTGCTGAAGACCCGATGCCGGCCTCTAAGGGTCTGCATTGGCCTCTGAAGAGGGCCCATCTTCTGAGGGCCCTAAACTGGCCTCTACATGAAAACATACATGGGTGGGTTTTCGAAGATCAGAGGGCTCACGCAGTCTCCGGCACAGCCTTACGTTGGTCCTGATCGAGATTGCTTATTTAAGCAATCTCGACCATCAGGACGAGATTGGACCATCAGGACGTAAAGCAATTTAAATTGCTTTACGTCCTGATGGTCCCGCGGTGATTCCCTCATATTTCGACGTCGGGTCCCCATGAGCCGGTGTGGGTCCTGGGGCTGGCAGAGACTGATGAAGTCCTTAGGGCTCAGGGCCAGTCTTTTTAGCAGTAGGACTAGGCAGGTTGAGTGAGCCCCAATAGAGCCGTTGCGAAGCCCCGCAGAAGTCGCGCGCGGCCCTCAGCTGCCAATTCTGAAAGCTCGGAACCTGTGGGGTGGGGGTCTCCAGAGGTCGGTGTACCTACTCTCTCCCGCCGCCACACAACTAGGTACCTATATGGGTAAATGTCATAGTCTAAAAATGCTCTCTGGGTTTCACATGCTTGTTCAAAGCAAGAGGTATCTGTACTTTTTAGCAAGAGGTACCTACCTATCTGTACTTTTCCGAATTGTTTTATAGTGGTAAGGTCATGAATCCGCATGCCTGACCTTCCAGTATACCTATGCTACACCGATCCGTCGTCATGGTGCAGCGGCCCGACCGGTGGGCACACCGTGAGACGGTAAATGGAACTGGTGATTTTGCCTTAAATTGAGCTCAAAGATTTCACGCAAGAATGAGATGGATGAAGCATAAGTAATGCCAACTGTGCGGCGCCTCGTGGACGTAAAAAATTAGCCGATCACCCCCCCCCCCCCCTCCCGGCGACGGATAAATGTTATGTCCCGCGAGTGTGACTTTGGCCCCCCCTTTTGCTAGCGGCTGCGACCGCCAGTGGTATTATCTAATATTATTCATTGTATTTTGTCCCAATGAGTACAATGACCTATTTGCAACTTAACACGCCGCTCCCCAAAAAGCTGTTGCGTCACCGAAACCATTAGTCACACTTTGGCTTGTGTCGCGGGGAACCGGGGCCTCGCTGAGTGCCAATTAAAGCCAGATAAACAAACTAAACGGTCCACCTGACGCCACCGTCTTCTGGCCTGGACTCTGGCTGATGGCCAATGTCGGCTACGCCGAATTAGTAAGTGACGCGGCGATATTAGCTTATATAGGTATTGCTGTGGGATTCAATAAAGATATTTTATAATTTTGTGAACGTATAATTCTATCAATTACACAGGTCAATTACAATTTTCCTAACAGCAATTAATGATATGTTATGTTAAAGATAGCAGATTATAAATGGTGCATTAAGCATAGGGAATACAATTAATTTGAAAAGAAACGTTACTTCGATTTCATCGTCACTATTCGGTAGCAGTAATACAAAAATCATTTTAAGATACGCATATGCTATCTTACTCATGTGATCTAAGCCATGCGTATTGCATATTGCATAACACTGCGCCCAATTCATGCACGTCATCTCGGCGCGGGGCGACCGGCCGGGCGGGGTGCGATTTGGCGGCCGGGGCGCGGCCGCGGACGTCCGACAAATTGGCCCAGTTCACGGGCCGCCTGAGCTGGTCTGCCGACCTCTGACCCCGTTCCCCGGGCCACGGCAGAATGCCGCGGCAGGTGAGACCCGTGTTTACACAGCAGCGCTCCACTGCAGGCCGCGCGGCTCTGCCGCGGCAGCCCGGGCGGCGGCGGCGGTGACGGGAGCGTTGCAGTGAACGTGCCACCGAGTTGGGCGGAGGCCAGGACGACTGTCAGCCACTCGTCACAGCTGCAGCGAGATACGGCACACGACGGCACAGTTCCCCACTGAGCGATGGCGGAATGGGACAGCAGGTTTTCGCCAGCGTGTCCTGACCCTCTGTCCGGTGGGAGAGGAGGGGAGGGGAGAGGAGAGCTCGACCTTCAGTTTGGCATGCCAACTGGCAATCGAGGGCCACCGGCTGGTCTCTGAGCAGGAATGGGGGTGACGGGAGCCGGCCGCTGGTCTCTGGACCGGAATGGGGTGACACAACAGCTCGCGGGTGCAGAGATCGGACCGGGTATGTATGGACGGCATACCGGAAGGACGGCACAGCTCCATGATGCCGCATCGCACGAGCACAGTCGACAGAGCTGTGTCAGTAGGTTTAGAGTAGTTTAGACGTTTCGATGTCTGCTTACCGTCTTCATGTTGGATGCATTCGACCATCATTCGACGGTACTGGCACATGTTAGCTAATTTTGCTTGATTATCTGCATCTTTTATGGCAAGTCATTATTGCAAGCTAAAGATGAAAAGATGTGAAGTTTTACCGGGCTTCGGTACCTACTTATCACATTTAACTCAGCGTAATTAAGCCGTCGACGGGTACAAAATATGCATGCTCTTACGATTAGTGACTCCATTACAAGTGGCCTGCGCGACAAGCATGCACAATAATTTCAGTCGACTTCAAAAGCTGCGGCGCGCGATACTTCACCCAGTGATCCAAGAAAAACACCAACGGGTTACAGACGATTCTGCTCAGACGCTCGTGTTTATTTAAATCCATTAATTGCTCAATTAATTATGACTAATTGATGTAGATTTGAAGGATGACAGACTTCGGGAAAATTCGGCGGAATGTTCCGGCTCCGTGCCTGTCGGGACCACCCAGCGTGTTCACTGAGGCATGTCGGCAAACAATTTCAGCGTTTAGTCCGAACATCGCACACGGTTAAGAGTTAGTGAATAAATGTAAGGGTGCCGATCTGAGCAGACATGAAAACTCCGCCACTATGTTGATCATGATAAGCCGGTTCTGTTAGCCCCGGCGAATGTCCGTAGATCGGTGAGATGCGAGCTCGAGCGGAGGTGGCTCCGATGTCAGACATGAAGAGCCCAGGGGTGCCGTCCGCCACCGCCGCCCACGCAACCGGAACACCCACACACATCACACCAAGGTGTGAGGTCTGCCCGGTCTCCAGGGACGGGAACTGTCGGTTTCAGACGCACTACGCATGGGATGCGGCCGAAGAGAGTTTGGACTCGGGACTCATGAATCCTTAGTGGTCAGGCAAGGGAAGCGATTTTGAATCAAAATCACTTTTAGAATCAGGGCCGGTGTCGGGGGTCGTGAGACTCGATCAAATTGATCAACGAGGGTGCGTGTGGGATGTGGGGTGGAAGGCCACATGTGCTATACATGTGACCTTCCTGCCTTGCTCCAAGGACCCTGACGAAGACGCAAATCCTGCGCCGGTATACGGTACGCTTTACCGTCTCCATGCTCCACAACACAACTGCATAACGCATCCGTAACAAATCAGCTGGGTCGCCCAGCGCACCTCCATCCCCAGACACCCGTGATCGCCCATTCACCGAGGACACTAACTTCGCTCTCACACCCTCTGCAGAGGCGGTAACAGAAGCCTGGTCTTTTGTCTGAACTAGGTCGATCCTATATGAGATACGAGGATATATAGACGAATGTCAGAGATAAAAAGGCCCAGAATCCCCTGTGAATTGTGAATCGGAAATCCAGGTCCTGCGTGCAACTATGCAAACAAATCTGCAATGCCTTTTTTAAACGTTATGGTTTAGTTTATGCATGCATAAGCTAAAATAGAATTATTTACGCATGTTTGACGTTTGCTTGCTTTTAAAAGGCGAAAAAATAGCTCAATTATCATAAGTGCATGTGACCATGGATATACCCTGTTACACCGTGCTTATCCGATGCTCTCCCGTCTGTTCACAGGTCACTGTGGCGCTGCTTCTATCGCTGGCGATATATCCGTCAGCACCGGCCTCCAACACCGACCTCAGCCAGGGCAACCTAGAGGTCGAGAGCGATGACCCAGGTGACCTGGAGGTCAGTTTCGGCGAGCCCACTGCAGGACAGGAGAGACTCTTACGAGCCGCCTCAGCTAGTCAGAAGAAGCTGCAGCCGAAGCACGTGCTGCCCATCAACAAACAAGTGTCCGCCTTCCTCCCGGCCGGCACATACAAGAGGTAAGCTGCAGTGGGCTCCGCAGGACTGTGGGGATGGGGTCGCCCCGGAACGGTAGGGACGTTAGAGTTGCTATAGGGACGTGTGGATCACCATGGGATAGCGTTGTGGGGAAGATGGACGGGGCTGGGATAGTGAAAGGATGCGAGATGAGAGCGAACACGTCGGGAGTTATACAATGTGACGGTACGAACGTCACAGGCACAGGTGGATAAGGGGCGGGCTAATTGAGGCGTCTGAAATAAAATAACTTAGTGAAGAAGCAATCAATGTTTATTGATGTTAGGTAATAGGTATGTCATACGCAACACGGAGGCTGAGATTTATATCTCGTTTATTTGAACGGTGACATCTCGTCCATCATGCCCTTCGGTGCATTTGAATGAACACTGAATGACGTTTTGTTTTTGCACGTTATAGGTTTTTGTATCGTCAGAGTCGGGACGGAGTGGCCATTTCGCTAGTGGTGACGCCGTGCTCCGCCTCTCTGAGAGGGCAGATCACATTTCAGCCGGATAAAATCAGAGGTGAGCCATGAATCAACCCCATAAAGTTTGGACAAAGCGAGAGGTGTTTTCGCTACCTGAGTGGCCTTTACTCGAGTTACCGGCAGCAATGACTACACTTCGCTATTCGCTGAATAATGGAAACGTTCATAAATAGTGTTGCGCCTGGCCGAAATCGTTATTCTGCGTTTGTTCATCTACATTATCTTCTTGAATGGTATTGGACATTGGTATGGCCTTCCAGTTGGTCGTTGCTGATGTCATCCTGCACTGGGGGAAGGGAAGCGATTTGCAAGATGCATCCCCGTCGCTTCATTTTCCTGTCTCGGACCGCCCGGGCTCAGCCGATCACGTGCCTTTGCATAGGGCGGGACGCGTATTTGTCAGAACTTGACGGGTGCATTGAGCTCGGACAGTCTCACGAATGCACACCCAGAGAGCATCACGGGGCGAGAAAGTCGTGATGGGGGTGGACATATGGGAAGGGAGAGGGCAGAGGGCGGCACAACCCGTCAGAAGCGGCGGTGGGCGGACTCGACCACGGCGCCGCCCACAATCAGCTCGGGCGGGGGAGGCGGAGGTTACCGCCGGACCGCCGGTGTCGGCACACAGACTAACGAGGCCGTTTGTTATATTGGCGGCGGGTGCAGTTGGCAACTGGAGAAGCAGCGGGATAGATAAACTCAGCGGGTGATGGAGAGGGGTCAGCCACCGGATAATGAACTTGATGCATGACGTGCGATCAATGGCCATCTATCAACGGGTGTTAACGTATGGCGGGTAATATTTCAACAAGTGGCAATAGTCATGGCCCGAGGAAAGTTACATAGGCGGCGGAACGGGGAGGGAGAGGCACCGGGGCACCGTGCCTCCCTTTGATTTTGGCATTTTACCATTAGCCCTATGGGTGTTGCATGGAAAGAATGGGATCAAAAGTCGGCAGTGCTCCCCCCCCCATTATTGAAGGTGTTCCGCCGCCACTGGAAAGTTATGCAAAACATTTCATTCATATCAATTTATGTCATTTGCCATAACAATGGACAGCAATGTAATTGAGCTAAAAACACGTAAATAAACTACAACAGGAAAGAGTAAAATGATCGTCATTCTATGATCACCCCTCATATGCCTACTCTTCAACGTCCATATGCCGACCATAACCAAAGTCACATACCCCTATCGCTAACTGCGACGTCTCTCCCTCCCCATCCCTTTCCGACAGAGGGCGGTAAGCGGGAAGTGCTGCGGACAATCAACGGCCCGGACCAGGTCATCTACTCGGCGCGGCGCGGCCTGACGGGCGACTACGACGTCAACATCTCGTCCAGCGCTGACACCTACGTCCACTTTCTGGCAACGGATGAGGACCTGGCCGGGCTCGGTAACCACCGGGACAATAATATAAAATCATAACCAACGGGACAACCATATAGTCGTTAGCAACCGGGGAAACCATGAATTGTCATAACCACCGGAACAATGGGGCAAACGTCAGAGGGACGCTTGTAACGCCAATGTTTACCGAGTTCGGTGTGCTTGTGTATGTTTGGGGAGGTTTGTGTGTCTGTGGATGGAAACGTTTATACAGACGGGACTTTTAAATCGCAGACATTCGTCAAGCTCAGCGTGTCAGTCCCATGATAAACGTACTAAAACACACGCCCCAAGACGGTTTGTTTTCTGTAACGAGACCTTATATCCTTCTGACGTGCGCCGTACCGTCTGCTTTGTGCAGGCAGCCTGCGTACCAAGGTACAGGTGCGCAGTCGCAGCAAGAGTCGCGCGGAGATCAGCTGGTCGCCCGGCTCACACGGAGGCCAGGCGCTCAGCTACTGTCTCATCACATCACCGACGCAGCACTTCAGGTGCGACCGCAGTGCGAGCAGACCGGTGGATAAGACGAGAAGCCGACTGTAATGAAAGGAGGCAGCCTGCATCCGATTGTTGCACTCCAGTTACATATACCTATAGATAAATAACATTGAATTACCAGTTGATAATGTCTGTTTTATGGGAAACGGCCGTTTTATTTGGTTGTGTCCCAACGTCGTAACGTTGATCCGTTTATTAGGAAAAGTTATTGTCTACTAGCAGTGTCCATCATGCTCCTTCGACTTATTTCTGGTTTGTGCTCATTTGGCTGCCGGCCGGGTATAACTCGTTCCCTTCCCCTCCAGTTCTGTGTGCGGTGGTCTGAGCGCCAAGTTCGGCCTGCAGCCGCCGGAGAGCGGAGCGGCTCGCCGGAGACGGCAGCAGGGGGCGTCACCGCCGCGCCGCCAGGGACCCGAGCCCAACGACAGCATCACGGTCGGCTGCGTGGGAAAGACGACCGTGTACACGCTGTACGACCTGCTGCCCGGCCGGAAGTACTTTGTGACCGTGTTCGGACAGTACGCCAACCGGAGCGTCAGCTTCCAGTACGGCACGGCTGAGTTCAGGTGAGGCCGGCCGGGAGCGAACGGCTCTCTTATGGTGGGTCGGTGGAGGGAGGTATTGCACAGAGACGCCGTGTCGTGTGCTGCATTCTTTTCCGCTGGTTGATTCATTCCAACCGGTCTGTCAAGCCAGCTTAACCACCTAACCCAACTCAGACCTAGCCTGACCGGAAACTGACGAGCAAACCTGACACCGAACTGACATGACAGAAGTCTGACTCGACCCTATAACCTGCCTGGAGCCGTAATTTAGCCCCATCCTGCCCTGATCTGACCTTACCTCGGCCCGTGCTCTTCGCCTGACCTGACTTGCCTGAGCCCTGACCCTGACCCTGACCTGACCTCAACCTCTTACCGTTTTTCGTCTGATCTCCAGGTACCAGGACCGCTCGGAGCGCACCTCAATGCGGATCCGGCAAAACCGTGTGACCAAGCTGCGCCTGTCCCCGTGGCGACCGTTCAGAATTCTGGAGCTGCGCGTACCGGCCAAGTACGAGCGACTACACTACTTCGTGGTGCCGTGCGGCGGCCCGCTCTCGCTGCAAGTGAACCGCACCTACAACAGTCCCGGGGTCTCGGACGAATCGGTCCGAATTCAGGCGAGTGCAGGGGCGAACCGTTCAGCGCTGACGAGTCCACTGCTTTGCTGGTCTGAATAGAGCATGCTGTATGGATTTGATCTGAAGGTCCTGGTGAGGGACCTTCGGAGGCAGACTGTCAGACTGCATCAGATCGTCCTGAGTCAGACTGTCCTGTCCGACTCTGCCCATGTGTCTGCTAAATTCCGTCCCACCTCAGAGGAGATAGAGACCGGAGCTCCGATCTCAGTCCGATCAAAGGTGATTATCTGTCCGAAGACCTACCCCTAGTCACAGTTGCACCACTGCCAACAGGCTGATCCACTGTCTAACGCTCCCCTCTCTCCCCGCCGACAGGAGGTCAACATCAGCAGCGACGTGCTGATCCGGAGCGACCTCAACAGCAGCCGCCTGACGGTCGGTAACGTCAGGTACCAGTTCAACCTGACGGCACCAGGCGGCGCCACCACCGTCGAGTTCCAGGCCACTTGGAGGCGCGGTCGACTGCGCGTGGCCTCCCTGCCGGGCCGGCCGCGGGTGCGGGCCGCAGGACCGCGCCGGAGGGCTCGGCTCGGCCTCAACTGCTCTCAGCTGGCCCTGCGTGTGAGTGAGGATTCTCACTGGCCTCACAGTTAGAGCCAGAATGAGGCTTTTCACCGGTCTTAGAGAATCAGAGCCGGAGAACATAGGGGTCGTAAAGTAACGGTACATTCCATCAAACGAGCCACTCCGACGTAAATGGCTCCAATTGAACGGGAGCCGTCAGAGTCTCAGATGTGTTACGATTTCGGAATTGGTCGATAGGGTATTATTCTCTACAGCATTTTGACAATTCGTTCGCCTGCTTGGAGTACCTAGACGAAATACGAATACATGGATACAGGATATTTCAACGGCATTGCCAGGTAATGACATAATCAGAACTAATGAATCGTAATCACAACTTACCATTGCATGCGATGGCATTCCGGCATCTTTCTAGACTGTCATCATCAGTCTCCACCGAAACTCAGACCATCCCAGCACCGTCTCTATCCCGCGTCTCCACCCTTTCAGATGCCTCGGGCGCGGGGCCGGCGGCTCGAATACTGCGTGCTGTTGGAGCTGGACACGACGGGCCGGACCGGCCGGCGCTTCAAGGCGCCCTCAGCGTGCGGTCTCGAACTGCGGCACGCGCACCATCCGGCCAACATGACCCGCTGCGGCTCCAGCAAACAGCTGCGCAGGAGGTCAGTGGGGGGTGGGGGGGGGGGGGAGAGCAGAGAGTGTAACGGGACGTGGGGAAGGGGTCGATTAATGTGGAGAAGGGGAGCATTGGGTTCTCAGGGGAAGCAATGAAGCTCAGGGCAGGGCAATACGGCATCAGGTCGACAAAGGACAACAGTCTCGTTTTTAGAAGATATACCTATCGATGCATAATCAGAGCAAGCATAATGCACACAAAGATAGAGAAAACCGTTTTTACATGCTTTATAGCTTCATAACCCTCATTGTCACGAGAAGAAACCGTCGGACGCTGGGACATCGCATGCTGTAAGATATTCAGCCATTGTCGACCTTAATGTTCGATACTGCGCCGTTCCTATGTATATTGTATGGATAATGATATGGAGGTGAGTGGAGAGGGGTTGTGTCACCACGTCCTCGTCGACCCGCTGGGTGGCTCACAAACATATACCTACCGACTTCATACGATATATGTTTGAGAACACGACAGTCGGTACAATGGAGGGCAGGAGGGCAGCACGGTGGGGTGGATCGTGCTGCGCTCCTCCCTCCGTTCGTCATGTCCAGTGTGCACACCCGACCTCTGCATGACCGGCAGTTGAGGCCCCGTCTCGCGCCCCGATGGCCCGCTGCACACCACGTCCGTAAATTACCCGGGCTGCATGCAACATGCATGAGACCGGAACGTGCATTTGTTTGTGGGTCCACGTCAGCTTGCTGTCTCGCGAGACTTCGAAAGGACAGTGATGCATTTTACTATTGATTTTTGACGCCTACACATGACATCTTCCGCCAGCCATGAAACTTTCAGCCTCGCAGACCCGTACGATTTATCCCGTTCACCGTTGTATGTCTGTCGCCCACCTTGCAGGATCCTAGTTTGGGTCAACTCATGACATGGTCGTTGTTATTATAATTCACCGCTTCTCTTACGGTAATAACTTCCTTAGTACTGCACATTGCAGGAGTAGAATTAATTAGCATATCATCCTGGCACCGAGCATAGCTTGATTCCTAGTCGCCGCCGGCATTTAATCGCCGCCGTATTCATTACGGCACGTAGCATAATTACCTAACGTGGTTGAGGTCGGCTTCTCTTCTTCTATTCTCGAAAGTCTTTTTTTTTTGTTGAGACTTTCTTATTGCAAAGAGAGTCGGTAACGTTACGTTATGCTACGCTATGCTGCAGCCCGCAGACAGATAAATGAAACAAAAATGCCTAGGCATGAACTGAAATGATCATGGCAGTTGAATATATGTAGAAAGGAACACGGCAACGGTTAGAATCGACTAAACGCAGCTCATATGACTTTTGACTAGGTAAACGATTAAGGTTTCGCATTTATGTATAACGGCGCACCTAAATAGGTTACGCTCATTGCGAATGTGAAACCGTTGCGAGCATGAAAGCGTTCACATTTCCTCAGTTCACTCTTACATTCGAGACTTACTCCTATGTAAGGAAACATGATCGTCAAAGTGGCTTCGAATAAGTGGCTTATGGATTTGGAATCTATTGCTCACCGTTTGTGTCAAATATCTCTCTCATTTAATTTAATTTAAATATCCAAGAATCTATCTATGCATTTACTACCATGAATTGGCAACTTGCTTGTTGTTATAATCGTGCAATCACGTACAACTTTCATGGCAAAACGACCAGCTCCAATATAAAAAGAACCTCTTGCATCACCCGGCACCAAGGGGTGGATATAATCGCGCTGCCTGTAGCGCCGTGCCGTGCGGTGGTCCGACCACCTGCGGCGTCTGCATGCAGTCAGCAGTCACAGTGCGATGACTGGCAGTCGACTGGCAGCGACACAGCACGGTCACAGCCGAGGGGCTGCTGCATACACCCGCAGTGACTGGCCGGTCGCACAGTAGGCGACACGAACCGGCGCCGCCCCGGTCCCGCGGCGGGCGGTTAGTGGCTGTCTTCAGTGCCGGGGCGACGACCGAGACAGAGGCGCGGCGGTACGGACTATTACACCTCGGTATACGGTCTCGCCGCTCGACATCAGGGCTTATACTGTCGCTGAAAATTGGCCGGCAGCGGAAGTTGTAGCGCTGACGAATGACGATAACTTCAGCGACTGCCGGCTTAGTAGGACTCAGTTCGCTGTTCCACCGGCCTGATAGAACATATTGTGAGCCGTATTCGGTTCGTTAGTGGTCCTGAAATAAAGGCCCTTACATTCAAATGAAACTTCAGCGAAAATGTTTATCAAGACCAGTTTATTTTTTAGCTGAGCAGCTACTGACAAGAAATCCTAGCCTTACCGTACAGCTGACCATGCAGAATGATGATTTATTTATTTATTTATTTTACATCGTGAGCAATTCCGTCAAACCGTCACAAAAAAAAATAGATGTTCGACTCCCGGAAGCTATCAGCTAACTGGAACTGTTGCCGACAAACTAGGCAAATGTCGCGCCGCTGATGCCGAGACGAGCCGCCGCCGCGCCGCCCGTCACCCCGCCTCGCCGGTCCCGCCGCCGAGCCGGGCCGCCGCCCGCCCAGCGGCCACCTGTCGCCGCGCATAGCTTTTTTCTGAGACAGAAGCAATGGGCCGTATCGACGCCGCGAACGGCGTCCCCCTGTGACCCTGCGACCCGGCTGACCTGTCACCTGTTCCGAATGGGGCCGGCGGGGCCCTGGGCCTGGGAACTGGAAGGGTGTGTGAGGGGACGCGGCGTGCCGGCCGCCTTTTTTGTGCTCTGCGTCACGACCCCTGTATCGAGTGACATTTTGGCCACGTATTTGAACCGATACCGGGCTCTGCTCGGTCTCACTTCACTGTTAGTCGCCGACGAGTTCACTTCGCTCTCAAACGTGGACGGCGGCGCTCTACTGCCGCTCACGTCTAACTTTTCTAACAACTGTGTCTGTGCTGTACTGCTGCCATCTCGCCGTCTTCGGTCAATAGCGAACTCTTCTATTTAGAAGACTGTGTTTAAGTGGTGGTGGTGTGAGTGAAACCGAAGTGGCGAGTGGAGGAAAGGAGAGCGGCGCGCAGCTCACAGTTTTCACGGTGGCCGGGTCTATTCACTATTCCTATCAATCCTCTGTCATCCTACATAATATGCATGCCGCGAGGTGTGCTCCTTATGCGCTCTGAGACGGGCGCTGTTGAACGACCCAACATGCATGCCGCGAGGTGTGCACCTTATGCGCTCTGAGACGGGCGCTGTTGCACGACCCAACATGCATGCCGCGGGGTGTGCTCCTTATGCGCTCTGAGACGGGCGCTGTTGAACGACCCAACATGCATGCCGCGAGGTGTGCTCCTTGTGCGCTCTGAGACGGGCGCTGTTGAACCTTGATCCGTAAATTATTCATCTGTGTTTATTTATTTACCGATTAGATACTTCCCTTCTTCATTATTCGTTCACTGCCTCTATTAATCCTACATCCTCTCACAATTTCCCCCGGCCGCCAACCCGAATGCTGCGAGACGTAACAAACACTATACAGTCCACACAAGAAAGCCAGAGACGTCCGCAACATTCGCTGGTCCTCCGGGCCGGATGGTATCAGTTAAGAATGTAAGAAGTCAAGAAGAGAATGTACAATAAGTCGATACTGTGCGTGAACGACCGTCCGTGACGTCGATAAGTTCTGCTCCCACCGTGTCAGTCGAATTGAGAAGCATCGTGGACCGATGGAAGACGCGATGGAGACGGAGCACCAGGAGACGACGCCTGAGAATTGCGAGCCTGCAGGGCAAGAGGAGACAGAGACGGAGAACCGGGAGACGATGCCAGAGAACTGCGACCCTGCAGGAGGAGAGGATGGAGATATCACCGCTGAACGGAAGGCATTAAAGCTTCATCGCGGTCGCAAGGCGGCCATGTTCACACGCTCGTGTAACAGGGCTGACGCGCAAATAGCGCGGCGAGCCAGTGAAGAGGAATTGAAGAAGCGGCTCGAGACGCTGCACACAACGCTGGACGCCGTCATGGAGGCAAATGAGGAGTTTGTAGAGAAGTTGCAAGATGTGAGCGAGCTGGAAGAAGCGGAGGAGTACGCCACAAGAATAACAGCACGGCACGCCGAAACGGTCGCAAGAATTGAAGAGGCGATAACTCGCCCATCAGCGAGCCGCTCAGCGTCACGCACAGGAATGCTCCCCCTACCATCGGTGCAACTTGAGGAAGGAAGCAAAGTGTGCGGGTCTCACATATCACGAGGCTCAAAGGCTTCAGCCACTTTCAAGGAGGCTGAAATCACCGCGGAATTGAAAGCTCTCGAACTAAAGCATCTCAAAGCAAGGAAAGAAAGAGAACGAGAGATGAGAAAACAGGAAGATATGCTGGAAGAAGCAAGGAAAGAAAGAGAACGGGCGACGGAAGAAGCAAGGAAAGAAAGAGAACGAGAGATGAGAAAACAAGAAGATTTGCTGGAAGAAAGGGCTCTAGAAGAGGAAGTGGAACGTGCGACTTTGAAGGCGCGTCTCTGGAGGGCCGCTGGCAACGAGTTGGAGTGGGAACGAAGACACGACTTTGAAGATGAGGTCGCTGTGGAAGTGGCGCCTAGTCGTCAAAACAACACCGGATGCGGCCGCGAGAAGGGAAACGAGCAAGAGCAAGGACGCGTGATCAGTGGCTTGGGAGAGCTCCGGCGCAAGCCGCCGCCACCGAAAGCTACTAGTACCTCTCCGATGGCCGACGAGACGCCGAGAACTGCCAACCAGGACCCAGCCAGCTGGGTGACAGCGTTGGGTTCCGAGCGGCGATGTGACGTCCCGGGTCCATCAGCATTCGTGAAAAGTATACCACGTCTGACACTGCCTACCTTCCGAGGCAGCCCTCAGGAGTGGCCTCGCTGGATCGGCCTATTTAAGGCTCTCGTCCACGACCAGCCGTCTCTATCGGACTCAGAGCGAATGGCTCACTTGCAGAACGCAGTAGAAGGGCCGGCAGCCCAAGCTATTGAAGGCATGCTGTTCAATGGTAGCCTCTACCTGGAAGCTCTGAGAACCCTACAAGAAAGATTTGGGAGAGAAGAAGACATCATCCAAAGTCACTTGAGGAAAATCTTCACTTCCAACCCACCAGCTCTCACGGATCTTCCAGCCATGGAAAAGTTCTACGCCATCGTTCATAACACAGTGACCGTCCTACAGAATCTTGGCTATTCAAGCGATCTGTCCAGTAGTGAGAACCTCAGGAGGGTGGTGGAGAAGCTGCCGAATGAGCTGGCCAGAGAATGGGGTCGTGAAGTGTTTCGGCTACGGCCAGAACGACCCACTCTGAAGACCTTCAGCGAATGGCTTCAGGTGCAAGTCAGCATCCTCAGCTTCTCGGCCGTCCAGTCCGGGACGTCGGAACGGAAACGTGCAACAGGCACGCAGCGGGAAGGAGCTGTACGGAGGACAGCGCTCACGACTGGAGCGACCCACGAAGCTGGAGAAGTGGAGCCACGTTCACCGCCGCCCTGTCTGGTGTGCAGTGAAAAACACAGGGTAACTGACTGCCCGTCGTTCAAGGGCAAAACATTGGAAGTGAGAATGGAAGTGGTGTACGAGAACGGTCTTTGCTTCTCTTGTCTGAGGAAGGGTCACTGGACCAGGAGTTGCAGATCCTCTCGGAAGTGCGGAGTGAAGGGCTGCAAGCTCACTCACCACCCATTACTGCACAGAAGCTCAGGACACGCGAGGCATGAGGAGGGAAGCTCAAGGGAAGAAGACTCTCCGAGCGGATCCTCAACGGCTGCGGCACCACATCCGCAAGCTAAGGGAACGGGAAGCTCGCCGTTTGTAGCAGCCTCCCTGAGCGATGAGACCGACACACTGCTACAGGTCGTTCAGGTGCGCGTCCACGGAGCAACCAAATCAAAAGACGTCCTGGCGCTGCTAGATACCGGAGCGCAGACGTCACTGTGCAGCGCTGATGTCCTGCAGGAGTTGGGCATCACCGGGGACCTTCGCCAGCTCTGCATCCAAAATGTGGAGGGAAGCGGAGCGCAGAAACCCTCTGAACGCGTTACCCTGACAGTTAGCGCACTGGGCGATGGTGCGAAGAGAGGACACATTGAAATCCCTGAAGCCTGGGCTGTACCATCACTGAATGTGACAGCCCCCACGGTATCCCACCGCCAACTCAGGCAATGCGAACATCTCCGGGGACTAGAATTTCCGCAGTATGATGGCGGTGATGTGAAACTGCTGCTCGGAGGGAACGTGCTGGAAGCTGTTCTCCAACAGGAAGTACGAGTGGGTCGTTCCAACCAGCCAGCAGCTATAAGAACCGAGTTTGGATGGGCACTGGCTGGTTCCATATCAGCGGTGGTGCCAAGCAGCCTGCGCCAGGTTATGTTCCTGCAGCGCAACGACCAGAGCAGCGACGACGACCTAGCAACCTCCGTGAAGGACTGGTGGTCCACGGAGGCTTTCGGGACCAAGTACGACAAGCCTGTGGCACAGTCCAAAGAGGACGAGCGTGCGCTGTCAATCCTGAAGAGCAAAACAAAAAGGCTTCCAGACAGGTATGAAACAGGGATGCTCTGGAAGGAAGACCGGGTGGAGCTCCCCGACAACAGACGGATGGCAATGAAACGGCTCGAAGCCACGGAACGAAAACTCAAACGCAACCCCGACCTGGCCGGTGCGTATCGAGAAACATTGCAAGCCTACATACATGAAGGACACGCACGAAAACTTACGCCCGAGGAAGCGTCACAGCACAAGGGACGGAGATGGTTCTTGCCGCACCATGCAGTCACCAACCCCAACAAACCGGGCAAGGTGAGAGTGGTTTTCGATGCTGCGGCGAAATTTCAGGGCACGAGCCTGAATGACAAGCTGCTGACCGGACCAGACCTTCTGAAGAGCCTGCCGGGGGTGCTAATGCGCTTCAGGGAGGAACCTATCGCCCTAACAGCAGACATCGAAAAGATGTACCATCAAGTCCGAGTGACCGAGGAAGACCAGCCTTCACTAAGTTTCCTCTGGCGCGATTTAGACACAGCTAGACCGCCAGATGTCTACCAAATGCAAGTGGTTGTCTTTGGCGCCAAATCGTCCCCGGCAATGGCGAACTACGTGCTCCAAATGACGGCCCAAGCTCACCAAGAGCAAGCAGCCCCGAACAGCGACGTGCATGCTGCTGTGGCCGCCGTTTTCACCAACTTCTACATGGATGATTTTCTGAAGTCGGAGAGAACACCAGAGACGGCCATAAAGATGCAACGGGAGCTATCGAAGCTCCTGGCCTCTGGCGGTTTCCGACTGACCAAGTGGCTGAGCAACTCCAGGGAGGTTCTGGAAAGCATACCGGTATCGGAGCGAGCTCGAGGGAGCACGGACCTCGGCCTACAGCACCTCCCAGCGGAGAAGACCCTTGGCGTTATCTGGGACAGCGAGAAAGATACTCTGAGCTTCCAAGTCACGACCACAGAGGCCCAAGCTACCAAACGGGAAGTCCTCAGACAGACAGCATCGGTCTTCGACCCGCTGGGCATCGGCGCTCCATTCATCATCCGAGCCAAGATATTGCTACAGCACCTATGGACGCTGGACTTGAACTGGGACCAGGCACTGCCTGATCCGGAGGAGAGGAAGTGGAGGCAGTGGCGTGAAGAGCTCCAACGGCTGAAAGAAGTCGCCGTGCCGCGCTGCCTCAAGCCAGTCGAAGGGAAAGTTGTCAGCAGCCAGTTCCACGCGTTCTGCGACGCGTCGGAAACTGCGTTTGGTGCGGTCATTTACCTCCGCACTTCGCTGACGAACGGTGATCACCACTGTTCATTCGTCATGAGCAAAACGCGGGTGGCACCCCTGAAGCAGATGTCCATCGTGCGGCTGGAACTACAGGCCGCAGTGCTGGCGGCCAGGCTTATGGACACCGTGCTCAAGGAAGCAACAGTGGCGACGGAAGCGGTGACCTTCTGGTCTGACAGTAAGGTGGTGCTACAGTACGTCGCGAACGAAAGCCGAAGGTTTCATGTCTTCGTAGCCAACAGGGTGGCTGAAATTCATGACCTGACCAGAAAGGAGCAGTGGCGTCACGTGCCAGGGACGCTGAATCCTGCAGACGACTGCTCAAGAGGGCTGGCCGCGTCAGAGCTAACGCCAGACTGCAGATGGCTCCGCGGACCCAGATTTCTGTGGCAAGATGAGGAAGACTGGCCATCAAAGCAAGACGCGAGCCCGCTCAGAGCAGGACAGGAGGAAGTGAAGGAAGAGAAATTCGCTGGACTCACACTCCAACGACAGCCCATGCTACCAGACGCCACCAAGTTCTCGTGCTGGCTCAAGTACCGTCGAGTGGCGGCCTGGGTGAGACGTTTCACTCACAACGCAGCCATGCGCGCCTCAGACGCTGAAACGCGCCTCAGCGGACCTCTCAGTGCCCAAGAGCTCAGAGATGCCGAAATCTGGATCCTGAAACAGACGCAGAGGACAAGCTATCCGGAGGAAACTCGCAGTCTGGCGCTGGAGAAAGAGCTCCCTGGGAAGAGTGGTCTACTTCCGCTCTCACCATACCTCGACGACGATGGCCTGATGAGAGTTGGCGGGAGACTGGGAAACGCGTCAGTCTCAAAAGATGCCCGACACCCGGTCATACTTCCCCCTCGAGGTGAAGTCACCCGCCTGGCCATTCTGCAGAAGCACAAGAACTGCGGTCACGCAGGCGTTGAGCAAACATTGAACGAAACCAGGCAGAAGTACTGGGTCGTGAGGGGAAGAGCTGCCGTGAAACGACTCCTGCGAGGTTGTCCCACTTGCCGGCGGCTCAGAGCGCTCCCGAGGCCCCCACAAATGGCCAGCCTGCCTACAGCAAGGTTTGACACTGCTCGGCCATTCAGCAGTACGGGTGTTGACATGTTCGGGCCGCTATACGTGAAGCGATTCCGCAGGACTGAAAAGCGTTACGGACTGCTCGCAACATGCATGGCTACGAGAGCAATCCATCTGGAAGTGGTGCACAGCCTGGACACAGCCAGCTGTATCATGGCACTGCGGCGGTTCTTCGCAAGGCGAGGGAAACCATCAGTCATCTTCTCCGATAACGGGACCAACTTCGTGGGAAGTTGTCGCGAACTCAAGGCAGAGCTACGAGCCATGGAAAGGGAGATCGCAGAAAATCTCAGCGCCTTCGAAGTGGACTGGCATTTCAACCCCCCGGCTGCTAGCCACATGGGGGGAGTGTGGGAGAGGCTGATTCGATCGGTGAAGAGCACTCTGACGAAGGTGGTGGGTACACAGACGCTCACAGACGAAGTGCTGGTGACGGTGCTCACTGAAGTTGAGCACATGGTCAACAGTCGACCCCTGACCCACGTCAGCTCGGAGCCGCCAGACCCAGAGGTTCTGACGCAAAATCATGTTCTGCTCGGTGGCGCCTCGAAGCATCTCGCGCCAGGGCTCGTGAGAGACAGAGACATGCGCCGCCGACGCCGATGGAAGCATGTCCAAGCTGTGGCGGAACATGTGTGGAAGAGGTGGACAAGAGAGTACGTGCCGACTCTCATCCAGCGGAGCAAGTGGCGCAAAGAGCAGCGAAACCTGGAAGTCAGGGACATGGTGCTGATAGAAGAATGAAACATGTCTCGGGGCTCGGGGCCATTGGCACGCATCCGCCACGTGTTTCCGGCAGCGGTGGTAGAGTCCGGTCGGCCGAGCTTCAAACGGCTATCGCGAAACTGCACACGCGACCAGCCACCAAAAGATCTGCTTCTGAGAAGAAGAATGCAAGTGAATCTGTGCAGACGGGGAGAAGGAGGATGTCGAGAAGATGAAGGAAGACGAAGAAGGAAGAAGACGATGAAGTAGAGGACCACAAGTGAATTGAAGCTGAGAACGAGACGAATCGAGAGGAGAAAAGTCAACGCATGGCGAGCGAGCGCCGTGTTGGTCGGCCTGGTCTGGCTTGGCTTATTCGCTCGGCAAATGTCTGATGTCTATGTGTGCCGCTTACTAGTGAGTAGTCATAGGAATAGCGTGTGAGAAGTTTGTCGGTCATTTGTGTGTGTTCGGAACGTACGACCGAACACAGGGGGGAGTGATGTTGCCGACAAACTAGGCAAATGTCGCGCCGCTGATGCCGAGACGAGCCGCCGCCGCGCCGCCCGTCACCCCGCCTCGCCGGTCCCGCCGCCGAGCCGGGCCGCCGCCCGCCCAGCGGCCACCTGTCGCCGCGCATAGCTTTTTTCTGAGACAGAAGCAATGGGCCGTATCGACGCCGCGAACGGCGTCCCCCTGTGACCCTGCGACCCGGCTGACCTGTCACCTGTTCCGAATGGGGCCGGCGGGGCCCTGGGCCTGGGAACTGGAAGGGTGTGTGAGGGGACGCGGCGTGCCGGCCGCCTTTTTTGTGCTCTGCGTCACGACCCCTGTATCGAGTGACATTTTGGCCACGTATTTGAACCGATACCGGGCTCTGCTCGGTCTCACTTCACTGTTAGTCGCCGACGAGTTCACTTCGCTCTCAAACGTGGACGGCGGCGCTCTACTGCCGCTCACGTCTAACTTTTCTAACAACTGTGTCTGTGCTGTACTGCTGCCATCTCGCCGTCTTCGGTCAATAGCGAACTCTTCTATTTAGAAGACTGTGTTTAAGTGGTGGTGGTGTGAGTGAAACCGAAGTGGCGAGTGGAGGAAAGGAGAGCGGCGCGCAGCTCACAGTTTTCACGGTGGCCGGGTCTATTCACTATTCCTATCAATCCTCTGTCATCCTACATAATATGCATGCCGCGAGGTGTGCTCCTTATGCGCTCTGAGACGGGCGCTGTTGAACGACCCAACATGCATGCCGCGAGGTGTGCACCTTATGCGCTCTGAGACGGGCGCTGTTGCACGACCCAACATGCATGCCGCGGGGTGTGCTCCTTATGCGCTCTGAGACGGGCGCTGTTGAACGACCCAACATGCATGCCGCGAGGTGTGCTCCTTGTGCGCTCTGAGACGGGCGCTGTTGAACCTTGATCCGTAAATTATTCATCTGTGTTTATTTATTTACCGATTAGATACTTCCCTTCTTCATTATTCGTTCACTGCCTCTATTAATCCTACATCCTCTCACAATTTCCCCCGGCCGCCAACCCGAATGCTGCGAGACGTAACAAACACTATACAGTCCACACAAGAAAGCCAGAGACGTCCGCAACAGGAACGCTAAGATGCACCTTTTGTTGCGCAATTAAGCGTGACTATGGTGAGCGTTGGGTGTGGGACACAGCATTAAACTATGTCACTCAGCCCGTGTAATGCGGCACAGCCTACCACTCCAGGCAACTGCTTCCTGTGAAAAGTGGAACCATAGACCTCTGTACCTACACCACAGGTGTACAGAGGTCTATGGTGGAACATTATTCTGCAGTCAACTGTACGGTGGATCTCGGTTCTTAGCGAACAATTTCGGGCTCAGGTTATGCAGATAATGCACAAATAGGTATATTATTGTCGATAATCAAATAACTCAGATACGGGTAATTTGTTTGGCTTTAAAGAGATATTTAACTATTGCTATCGTCCGTCTTTACCTTTCTGTCCTGGGACGTGACACAACTGAAGCACGCATTTTCACCATTTTCAGGAAGCGCGTGGAGGTGATCTTTGACGACCTGACCCCGGGTCAGAGTTACGTGGTGCGCGCCATGGTTCGTCCAGATAAGGGCCGGTTCATCCCGTACAGCCTGAGTCAGGTCAGTGAGCGACTATAAACTGAGGATCGGGACGACATATGTGGACGTTAAATATGGACGTCAGACGGCAGATCATTTTTTTTTTTTGCAAGCATTTTGAAAGAAGCCTCAATTTATCAATTGTTGCACATGCTTCAGAGACTTCCACAAGCTTAGTTCGTTCGGTTTTATTGTATGTGTATACATGTGATCGTTTGACCATAAATCGATTACTGACCGTTATGCATAAACACAGTTACTCCACGATATTTTTATTGTCATGAATTCCACCGTAGCCGAAACTGACCATTTCATTTTCCTTACGTTTCACCAGGTGACGCTGCCGCCGTGTTCAGACGAGGTGCCGAACGAGTTGACGGAGGACAACATCGCTGGCCTGCAGCCAATCGGAGCGCAGGGATCCGGCACCAGGACGAGCGCTGAACAGACGGGCTCGTCGCGGCCGGCCTCGGCCGACTCCCGCGCCGAAGCGGCGGAGGAGACCAATAATGAGCTCACTGACTGGACTCCGTGACCGGTGCAGCAAGGGCGGCACTGCTCGGAGTTCCCACGTACTGGAGCAATGTGAGACATACTCCGAGACGAGCAGGTCGAAGGCAGTGGATCCTGTTCGAGGGTCGAGAGTGTTGAGTAATGTACATATATCTGATCAAACCGAGGGCCTTTTCTAGCCTGTTACACAGATCGCGAGCCAGCGATTAGTAAGTAGGTACCGTAGCCATATAGTAACTACTGTATTGTGGATTCAAATGAGATGCGTTAACTGCTAACTCGTCTTGAATAGATGAAGAATTTCTTCTCCAGAAAATGTTGAGCGTCTTAGCAATGTCCCGTAGCGCCTGTAAACATGTCATTGTACCATTTGTATAATGAACTCATTTTCTTAATAAAGACGGCAAAACTCAACGAGACATCTTTATAAGCTTTTGACATGAGTAGTACCTAAGACTGATCGCCATGCTCTCGTGACAATACTACAAAGCTATGTACTCAACTACATTCAATTAATTTCGACTTCACCACCATAAAATATGCATAAGAGCGACTGGAGCATCTCGGTGACGCAGAACCATGTGCTCAGCACCAATCAGCGGTGCTCTGTTCTGAGCACCGGAGCACGTGCTCGGGAACCGGAGCACAGTGCTTGGTGCACCGGAGCACGGCTCTCTTCGCTGAAGACGCTGGAGCTCGGTGGATTGAAAACGTTCATGCACTCAAAACTTTTTTACTACCTCCTGGAGAGTTCATTTTCATCAAACCCGCAAGATAATAGTATATTGAAAGGGTAACTCGCTGCTACCATTATGTGCATAGTAACGGTACGTGGTAAATATGAACTTATTCGCCAGCGAAGAGTATTATTACCATGTAAATATCAATATTACTCTCGCGATCCAGAACATCACGAAAACTCTTTCCTCCTGGGTATCGTGACTCGGGTACAGATAGTCGTTTCATGCGTGGATCTTGTTTACCCTCGTGAAGATGATATTTGAAATGGAAACAATCAGCCAATCAGAAACGAGATCGGCCGTTTGCGGTTTGAAGGCCGCGCGCATCTGTCAGTTTTCGGCCGTTGGTCTCCGAGAGCGGATGTGAGCAGTGTCGGTGCCGCGCGGCGTGGCCGTTGGTGATTGTGCTTGTGTGTTGTTCATCGCCTATAGAGCCTCTGTGGACATTTTATTGTAAGTACCTATGTGCTAGAGCATTGCGTGCCGTTGAGTGGTGCTAATTTGACCTGGTTAACAGGACCCCGTGCACGGCCACGTGGCCTAGTGTTGTGAGTACGTACATTAATTTTGTTGTGATGCTACAAGTTTATGCATTTTGTTGGTGACTTTGAAAAAGCCTTGCACTGTAGTGATCCAGTCTCATTATCTCACGCAGACGGGCGACCACCCAGGAACGCCGTCGCTCACTTCAAATATTGTGCGCTCTGCCTAATCCAATATGAGGGCGCTGAATGTCTTGTATTCATATTCAAATTGCATTCAAGTTGTATCGTGCAGTGTTTATTTACCGCTTGTGCATTGCTGAACGCTTTGTATAAATTTGTATGAATAAGTGAAGAGTCTCACAATGTTCATGGTTGGTGTGCCCCTCGTATTGTTTGTACGGAAGCCAAATATACCTACATTGTTGCTCTTGAAACATTTTTTTTTTTTAGTTGGTGAGCTCCGGTTAACAGAAGCTTCGTGAAGCTTCTGAAGGAAGCGTCTGTGGGTCTGTTACCATCCTCTGGGGGGTTTACACTAAAGGAAAGAGTAAACATTACCATGTGACAAAGGGTAGGCCATAAGAATATACTCTCTGTAGGAGGGTAAAGCACAGAGTAGATGATACGTTACTCCCTAAAAAAGGGTTCCGTTAAAGATTTACCCTTTCAAAGAGTGTAACCCAAAAAATGTTACACTCTAGACAAGAGTAAATCAAAAGAGTTTACCATTCAGAAGATGGTAAAAAACGTCTGTGTGTCATGTTACCCCTCCCTGGCGAGTTTACTCTTCATGAAAGAGTAAAATTTACCATCTGGAAGGTGGTAAAAAACGTCTGTGTGTCAAGCTACCATGCTATGGCGGGTTTACCCTTCAGGAAATGGTAAAAAAGTTTTCAGTGTGGTCCGCCGACAGACCGTTTCCTGACCAGAATCGGTGACCGGAACGGTCGGCCAGGCGGACCGCGTGCTCGCACCGCAGCGCGTTACGAGTTCCGCGTCACAGTCACAGTACGCACAGAGCGTGCCATTATGCGTAATGATGGCACGCATAATGGCACACATAATGATGGCTTTTCTGTAAGAATCAGGATGCTTTGATTATAGTCGAGGCTGGTCTTGACATCTACTTTTATATCTATGTTACCTACATGCTGGCAGGCAATGGACGATGGACATTAGGCAATAAATATGCCCCAAAGTGCATCCATCCTAGGCAGCACATTGCAAATTGTTTTAAAGTGTAAGCGGCGAAGAGGATAGAGACGGCATGGTCCTAGATAATATTACATCGTCTCCACGATTCTGCCTTACCTAGTCTGACAATAACCGCCCTGATTGTCTTCTCCCGTCAATGGCGGCGATTCTGCCCGTGTCGGCCGTTTCACAAACACAAAGGACACGCACCGAATAGATCAGAGCCAGCTGGACGTGGCCAGCACGAAGCTCCCAGGAGGCGCCGTGTGCGGGGGCCTCCCAGCCGACCGCAGCCGGGACGTGCGGCCGCTGCACCGGTCGCGGCACTCCGCCGCCATTGTTCGGGCCGTGAATCCTGTCCGGGTCCGCCGGGCGAGGACCGGCGCACGCAGCCGCGAGACGCACCGTGTAGGCCTTTTCTCTCAGAGCGTGAAGACACGATTTCGCGGAACGCTTGGTCACATGACGTTGCGGCGGCTGCATCCTTTGTTGGTGCGTACCTATAAATTAATCTATGAGCGTATTAGTGGTTTTTATGTAGCCTGCGTGGTGGTTCTAAATGAAGCACGCTTAGCGATCCCAGTAATAGCCAACGTGATGGTAGTGCAATGACTTGCACCACAGTCTGCGACTCTGCACTGAGTCGTGTCAAATTAATTGGTTCACTGAATTCGCAGACATATATCACGGGGTCGTGAATAATTTGTTTGCTGTTACAGTCACCCTTCTCGTCTTACCTAAATAAGGGAATGGATCACTTGCATACCTGATATCACTAATGACCCAATACCTACCACCCCGCAATGGAAATCAGTTCGGCATACCCTAACCCCAATTCCACGAAGAGCAGCGGAGGTTACCAGAAGTCGTCGGCCAAAGTGGGACACAATTCCGCCGGAGGCGCGACGTCCGCCTGTCCTCCGCGGCGGACAGGCCGCCGCCACGCACCCGGCGGATTAGAAATGGAACACGCCCCGTCGCGTTCCTTCCAGTTCGGCTCACGTACTCAGTGCTCACGTGTACCATAGGGTTAAGTTAACATGGAAAACAGCAAAAAATGGTGATACGGCGAGAATCGGCCTGGGGTGCTCACTTCCCGGGACATGGGGTCATGGGTATATACTAGTGATGTCAATTACGGAAAATCGGAATACCGATACCAAACCAAATATGAACCAAAACCTTGGGGAACTACCGAAACCAAACCAACTTGGGAACATGAGGGAAATACCAACTTTTTACCGATTTCTTAGCCTCTTATACATAAATGAGGGCTCATGATACCAACAAAATACCATTAGGATTGAAATACCAAATGCCAAGTTGGTATCGGTTACCAAAAAGTTGGTATCCGATTGACATCTCTAGTATATACCTATAACTCGGCGACATATCAGTGGGTCTCAGCAGTACGCGGTTGCCACCGGCGGATAGACGATAGAGGACAGACGGAGCTAGCGAATCAATGTGGCAAATGGCATAGTGCCACAAGCAAACCATTACCAATAGTTTCTTTTGCGAAGAAAGCAGAATGTACTTATACCTTTATATGTACTTATATCAATATCCATGTATCCTATACCTATGGTATATGGAGCACCTTATGCCGCTAAGGGCGCTAAGGTTGACTTCTGCCGATCATTTCCAATTAGAAGTAATCAGTACCTTTTCAGTAGGTTCCAGACAGCCAGCCTGCACAACACACATGAGCCGCTGCACTGGCCCCGCTCTTTACATGTTTTCACCCAATTACCTACCACCTCGCTATTAAAACCAGTTCGGCGTATATACCTACCAAGCCAGATTCCACGAAGAGAATGAGGGTTTGTTAGAAATCGGCGGCCGAAGTGAACGCGACCTGAACCGCCGGGGGCGTGGCGTCGGCCTGTCCTCCGTGACACCCTCCCCTCCCCTCCCCTGCCCTCCGTCAGGCGTCAGGTGACCGTGGAGGAAGACGACCGCGAGCAGACAGTCGCCGCGCCAGTGAGCGCGCAGCGCCGGCCGAGAGCGGGTTGTGTGAGGCGTCTCTCCGCGGTGTGCACGTGCGCGTGTGCTCTGTACTTACTGCTCGGAAAGTCTGGTGTTCCGTGCTCTGTCTTGGTGTTCCCGGTCAGTGTGTTAGTGTGTTGTACCTATCGACAGCAGAACTCCCGTGTCGGAACACCTCAACTCGCGGGAGCTACAGGGGAAGGTCTGCCGAGAAACCCCGTAGACATCTGGGTAAGTCGAAATGTTTACCATATAATGAACGCGTGACACAACTTTTCACTCTGCTAAGTTATCGGATAAGGACGCCAGGAACCGATAGTCGGAAAACAAACAATTTGAATAATTTATTATGTGCACTGAAAACTGGTGAAGAATTCCTAGCTGTTGACAGGGGCGGCGGATTCGGGGGGGGCAGGGGGGCAGCTGCCCCCCCTGGCAAACTCGTGGGGGGGGGGCAAAAGTATCTTTTTGCCCCCCCATAATTTGTGACAAAGCTTAGACAAGAAACCAGGTACCTGATTATTCTGTTCGATCATCTGAAGATGTAACCAGATGCCCATAACTTTATCATACGTTGCCTTTCTTAAATGGCAAGCGTTCACGTTCAATTGAAGTTTTCCTCTCTTCAACCTAGTTTTGGAGGCTTTATAAGCGTCAATGTGACGCAGCGGAAACCCAGGCCTTCAGTGACCGCTTCAGGAGCGACGGATACGGGGTGGCAGAGGAGGCATCGTTCCCTAAGAAACTTTTGGAGGAGGGGCAAACGTATATTCTTGCCCCTCCATATTGTGCCCTAAACATGAGGAAAATTTCCATAACCTGATATTGCAGCTATGCGCTCCTACAGTTTGTCCAACGGTGCCTTTTGAATATGTGTAAATGCTAACCATTTCCGCTTTATATCATTTTGTTTTTGTCTTTTCAGATTCGATTTATAGATGTGTGCAAGAGACGCAACTCATACCTTCAGTGGTCGTTTGCCTCTATTTTGTACCTACATAAATGCCAAATCGCAAGCGAGCGGAGACGGAATGGCTAGCCATTCGCTTGCGGGTAGTTAGGACTGATGAGCGCTCATAATAAGCCACTCCCCTGATTTCTTCGAGCGCAACAGTTTCCAGCGCATAAAATGGTAAACGCCGAGGTCGTACACATTGACGACATTGACCAATGCACGGTATGGTATGACACCCAAAGGCCAGTCATCAGAGATCTGCTTTGGGCATTCGGAGGCTTGTGTGGGGCCAGTGTAAAAACTGGATGTTCACAGTTCAGTATCCGCTTTATTTCAGTTTTCACTATTAAAAAAGTAAAAATTAGTGTTGGAAACTTTTGAGGGTTAGGGCACTGATCATTAGTGGGCCCCCCTCTGTCTAAAGGCTGACTATAGAATAAAGAGCATCAAACACGAACAGTAGCGGCGGAACACCTTCAATTAAGGGCCTGCCGACTTTTGGTCCAATTCTTTCCATGCAACGCCCATAGCGCTAACGTTAAAATGCCAAAATCAAAGGGGGGCACGGTGCCCCGGTGCCCTCCCCGTTCCGCCGCCTATGAACACGAAAGCGAAATCTGAGGCATTTTGGAAAAATGAGTATGCCCCGCAGCGTCCGATAACTACCACCTTCCGGTGGGTCAAGCCAACGGGGCCCAAGGCTATAATGGCACTTTTATAACGATAGCACTAACCTTCTCTCACTTTTTGTTGAAGTCTGTTCCGAATGGTTTCGGCGACAGACTGGCTGCACTGAGGTATGTGCAACTTTAATTAAAGCCACCTGAGGCACCCTGACACCAGGCTGAATCTGGGTTGGAAATGCTCTTGCAGATATCACTGGCCGCTGATTCTCGAGTGCCTGAATCGGTAGATGTCGTGGCAAAATTTGGTGTGATAATTTGGACCTTACCGCAGTCAGCGCACCCTAAAAGAAACGCCCTACCCAGAGCTTCTGGATTCTCGTTTCAGTCCACCGTTCCTTCACCCCAGCCCACCGCCACGCTCCCTCACCTCAGCCCTCCGTTCCCAGCTTGACGAGCATTTGGGCCTTAGTTAAGCCTTGCTGTAGGCCAACTGTATAAACCATCGAGACAGCCCGTCTCGGTGGGCTTAGTTGGCGAGCTACTGCCTTGGGGAGGGTTTCTGGCGGATCGCTGTCCCAATAGGTTCAGATGCGACCGACTGTCTCTGAATGTTTGAGCGGTCTCCTCCCGCTGTGAGCTAGTTGATATCTGTCTCAGAAATACTTTTTAGAGGAAGGTTAAACGGAAATCGAACGTAAAATGAACAGAGGAAATGCTAACGAGTTACCTCATTGAAGGAAAGCGCTCGCCTACTTCAAAAGGTTTGGAACCGTTCTTCAACATCTAATATGCGATCGGGTTATGGCACAACTTTTCCCATTGAAACTTTTTTTCTAATACAGCAATACGAAAAGCGTTACATCGTCCACTGGCGGATCCAGGGAGCGGGCATTTAAAGCAAATATTTACTCTCCCTCCCCTGGCCCCTGCATCGCCCGAAATAGACAAAGCGTACCTTATGTTTCCTAATAATAACACTTTTATCAGGATTTTTTATTTTTTGCTTTATACTGTTCAGCAGTAGATCCGTAAGGAATCGGAATCCGAGGAGTTTTTGGATTTGGGACACTTTTTCGGGGGGTATGTCCCCTACAGTGTCGGAAACGTCTTTCTGGATCCGCCTATGACATCATCTCGACTGGGATCTTGCCCCCCCCCCCCCACGCCAAAATCGAATCCGCCGCCACTGGCTGTTGAGACTGAGACGGGCGCTTCTTTTTTAAAGGGACCCTCCCACCTTCAAAAAAGTTAATGAATTGGCATGAAAGTGATGTCGCTCGGTTCAGAAAGAGCAAAAACAAATATCTACCAAATTTCATCGAAAAATATTCACCGGTTTTGAAGATATTAGACTTACTTTTGTTTACTTTTTGGGATCTCCGCTGTTCCTAGCGACTTTATTTGAAAGTGCGGCATTTGTTGCGCGCAAAGCAGCATATACCACCGCGTGCTACAAAACGTTTTAGTCAAACATTTAAAAATCGTTAGATATCTGCGCTGACGTCACACATTCAGAGGGGTATTCCTATGCATAAGCCCCTCTGAATCAAAATGCTGCAATTTTGAAATTCAATATTTCCGATTTAAGGCATTTCTCGGTGTTGTGAGTGCCGAAACCGGTAATTGTGAGCCAGGGACCCCATTTTGGCTATCTCAACTCAAATCTAATGTTAAGGTGGGAGGGTCCCTTTAATGCCTTTTTGACACAAAACAAAACCAAATGCATGAGTGGTGTCAATAATGTCAAAAATGCAACGCCGCCCAATGTTGTGTGATTGTTTCACGTTGGCCAAGTCAAAGACTCTGACTTTATCAGTGTAAAGATGGTATGACTACTTGTAGACTGTACGATGTATAAGTGTATAATTGTATATGCAGTCTATAGCCGAAGTACAGGATGGGTTGGGTCGCGGCTTGTCGGCAGTCGAGCAGCCCATGGTACTCCTGACGATTCGTTTATCGACAGTCTTGTGGAGGTTTCCGTGGCGTATCGCCTGCTTTGGATAATAGCATTAAAATCACTGTAGTCTGGCGAACCTAAGAAAGGATGGATTTAAAGTAATTCTGCGGCCGTTGATGAGGAAAACCATGGTTTTCCTGGCTTATCGGCGATGATGGTTGAGGGAGACATTCTCTCATCAAATTTTGTTTGTGTTATGGCGTAGGTATATGGACATACCTTTGTATGCTTGCACTTGTTTACATGGAACGCGTTGAATTGGAGGAAGCAGTTGCCGACAATTTTTATTGTTTCATCATGCGCGCAAGACGCGGAACACGATTTTTATACGAACGGTAATTGATTAGGACAAATCACAGAAAGTGATGGACATACCAACACTTCTTACCCTAGGTACAGGTTTCAAGCCAAGGGCTCTAGCGACCAATTTTAGTTTAGATACTACTTGAATATCCCCTAGCTGTCAGACTAACAGCTGTCATCTGTCAGACCGACGGAGCTGTCATCTGCCAGGGCTACCCAGCTGCCAGACCCGGACCAAGTGGCGTGCACCTCGTCCCATTCGTGGGGGCGAGGGTGAGGGAAGGTATTAACCGCATCCAAACTACTGGTTACTGGAACATTTATCTTTCTAGTTGAGGTTTATTTGCCATTGGGTCTACAGTGCAGGGATATAGAGGATTCTTCATGGCTCCGAGTGGAAGATAAGGATATCTTTTCCAAGCGGGTTACTGAAAAACCGAGCGACGAAGGAGCGAGGTTTTTCTGTAACACGCGAGGAAAAGATATCCGATCTTCCACGAGTGAGCCATGAGGAATCCTATATCTTTCTATGTTGAGGTTTATTCTTAATTAATTAAATATTATATTTAAATGTATTCATCTATGTAAAAAAGATTTAGAGTAGTTTGTTTTTATTTCATAAGTTTCATACAAAAACAGCCATTAAACATGCCGTTCGGTTATTGACCCATCATCACTTGAACTCTTGATTTTTGGCTATGAACCCTCGAGACCTTATCTTTGCATCTCAGAGAGATGCAGAGATAACAAATTTTTATCTTTGCATCTTAGAGGAGTGCGAGATAGAAATATCCCTGCACTGTAGACCCAATGGCAAATAAACCTCAACTAGAAAGATATTTCTATCTCGCACTCCTCTAAGATGCAAAGATAAAAATTTGTTATCTCTGCATCTCTCTGAGATGCAAAGATAAGGTCTCGAGGGTTCATAGCCAAAAATCAAGAGTTCAAGTGATGATGGGTCAATAACCGAACGGCATGTTTAATGGCTGTTTTTGTATGAAACTTATGAAATAAAAACAAACTACTCTAAATCTTTTTTACATAGATGAATACATTTAAATATAATATTTAATTAATTAAGAATAAACCTCAACATAGAAAGATATAGGATTCCTCATGGCTCACTCGTGGAAGATCGGATATCTTTTCCTCGCGTGTTACAGAAAAACCTCGCTCCTTCGTCGCTCGGTTTTTCAGTAACCCGCTTGGAAAAGATATCCTTATCTTCCACTCGGAGCCATGAAGAATCCTCTATATCTCGAGACCAATATTCCATGTAAATACATGGAATATTGGTCTACCTATGTATGAACAGGTGTATATGTAGGTATACACCTTTACACATACCTCAGGTGTATATGTGCCACCTTGGTGTGAAATAAACTTCCACCTATTATTATTATGAATACATTGAACATCAATGAAAACAATAACAAGTCAAATGTTAATTCAAATACAAAAAGCTTTCGGTATGTAAATACCTTGGTCACTGTGTTCGTTCAAGATGGAGGAACTCCGTTCCGTCTTGAACGAACACTGCGACTAAGGTATTTGCATAGCGAAAGCTGTACCTATGTATTAAAAAAAAGAACATTTGACCTGTTGCTGTTATCATTTATCCTTACTGTCTTGGATATTGCACAGTGAACATTCATGCAGGTGCATTTTGAATGAGACCTCGCTAGTAATATGAGCTGCCAGAGCATATATGCAGATCCAGATGCCTACTCATGTGTAAGCTTTTTCCATCTAGCCCCGCTTCACATCTGATCTCGTCTACATTTGCATAACCTAACAGACGCTTGAGAAAACTGAATAGGTAAACGTACTTAAATTTTAAACGTTTAAACGGCAAAAAGGTAAACATTTGTCGCATGGTACTGCAAGGCTTTACAAGAAAATCAAAGCAATTACTAAATTGTTGTGTCAGCCGTCCGGTTTTCAAAGCCAGCAGAGGAGTTTCGCTGGTGAGCAGGCAGTTCGGCGCCGCCGGTTAGGTCGGTGATGTAGAGCTGGAACAGCACGATGACATAGGTCAGTACGGTGGCTGCGAGGGCCAGCAGGGTGGAGCGCTGCAGCCGGAACAGGCCCAGGTCGCCCAGCGCGGCCAGGTCGCGGCCGACCGTCTCCCGGAACAGGCACAGCTGCTGGAACAGCTCGGGCCGCTGCCAGCGGGGCCGCAGCAGCAGGTCGCGCGACTCGCCGACCGCAGACAGCACCAGCTGCGACAGCTCGCACGGCAGCACGACCGCCACGGCCGCGCCCACAGCGTACCCCGCCATGGAGGCTGCTACACTGTGGATGGTTCCAACCAGAAACGAGCCGATGGCGAGCATGACCAGTGTGATCACCTGCAGCAGTCCAGAGAGCATGAGCAGGATCAGCTCGGGGCACATGACGTCAGTCAGTCGAGCGAAGGCCCGAGACAGGTCGTCATGCAGGGTCCTCAGTGTGCCGAGCTCCGATCTTGTCGCGGGTCGCTCTCCGTCCGCGACGGCCTTCAGTCGAGCATTGATGGCAGAAAAGCCAGCAGAAATTTGTACAGCTACAAATGCCATCTTGAATGCAATCATGTAACCTGTGAAAAAGAAGATCCAGAGAGCCAAACCGGAGCAACGTGCCATAAAGCATTGGGCCGAGAAGGCATTCTCGCATAATGCGTCACCGGCAATGAAAGGGGATGCCATGAAACACGTCACTCCAAGTTCAGCGAGAACAGCAAGCAGGATCATGTTCAACTTCTTGTGTAACTTTTTGGAGAACTCTTTGCATTCTTGCAAAGCGTCGTGCTTCATGAGTTTTCCTATGGTCAGAATCAGTGCGTCATATGCCCTGCGTCTAAAAACTAGACACACCATCAGCGAAAGCCACATCAGGATGAACTGAAGACCAAAGAAGGCCGTGTTTGACGCGACGTAGATCACATTTTTGCCGGTGTTGATCTCCTGAATGCCATACGCATACAGAACGCATACAAACCATCCGGCAGCGCCCGTGTTGAGCAGACTCACGCAGGCTACGTACAAGATGTCTCCCCAGCCACGTCGGGCGCCGCTGATCCCCACAGCTCGCAGCAACGCCAGTAGCAGCCGCGCCGAAACTGACGCTCTGCCATTACGGCGGACAGACGCGCCGGACCCGCCCAGGACTCGTCCTGAGGTGCCAGGGGGCCCGGCCACTCCGGCTGTTGCGGGGACTTCATGTCCGTCATCCCAGCTGGCGGGGACTGTATGCTCGTCATCCCAGCTGAACCGCTTCACGTCCACACCAATCCGCAACGTAGCCATGGTGTGGGCAGTGCCGCCGGCAGCTAGATGGCGATACTGACTGAGCTGAGCCCGCCTGAAGACCGACCCGACCCGCGCCTGGTCGCCACGAGCCCCGGGGCCTTCCTGACCTCTGACCGCCCAGCTGCCCCGTCTTGCTGCGAACACCGCCCGGCGTCCAGTGGACGCTACCACGACGTCGCCATGCCAACGGCGTCGACAGAACCTGTTGGCAATCGGGCTGCGCGTCGACAGAACCTGTTGACAATCGGGCTGCTGGCTGCACTTTTGTTGTGCTGGCGCCAATGAGACATAGACCAGCCTTCGACTATGTTTGCCAATGTTTTAGGTTTATGAGGGTCAGACGGCGCCACGTCAAATATTTAGCATCGTTGCTCTGGTAATACCTATAGTCGTTTATCATAGCGTCGGCTGTCCACGGCGTAGAGGATGAAGGGAATATTTTCGAAAAAGCTGAACGCAAACACTGCAGTTGACTGTGCGGTCCAAACGCTGTCAGCTGGCCGTGGAATGACTAGTCTTTTCAATAACAAAGTTAACCTGTTTGACAGCCGTTTCGACCAAACGTCTTGTTCAGCTGGGCACTCTGGGTAAACGGTGGTCATCGCTTTTATATACAAGTGAATAAAAAGAGCTTATTTTTCCACCATATAATTGTTTATTGTTTATTAAATAAGTGAATGCTACCTATATTTTTGTAAACGAGTAGGTAAACTGTTAATTCAAACTTTCGCCAAGCCAGATTATTTGGTTCTGCGTCTGACTCGATAGAAACAAGTATATCCTACTAAAATAACTATATTCAACTCGATGCAATCCCACAGTATTTCACTGCAGGCACTCAGTGCAGTGTAGCATTCGTACATGTGGAATATGGATTGTGAACATACACGTAACAAATGTGACAAAGCCATTGACTAGAGGTAGTGCGACCACACTTTATGTCGCACAACCGTGACGTCCGGACGGACGGCGGCCCCGGACCCCTAAAATAGGTACAGATGGGCCATAATGGGCCATGTCGCGGTAGCCTGTTCATTTTCCTACGCTGCAGCTCGTTTATCCTGCGGAGGGTGGGTCGCCATTCTTCTAACGGGCCCCCTCCCAGTAGGTTGACTATGCGCTGCTGGAGGTTTAGAGTGCACCGGTCCCGAGCTATGCCGAGTCATTGGATATGCATTTTTAATGAGCAATGCGCTATATTTCAACTACAGATATTGCGCTGCAGTTCCAAACACCGATCGCTCTTATACGGAACAAAACGATTTAAACATTGTAGGTTTTTGCCAAAAAGGGATAACATGAAAGATGATTTTGCGTTCTGACAGGAAAAAATCCATTATCGCCGGATACCATTCAATTTAGACATGAGCGCATTCATCGCTAATGGCCTGCCGCCGGAGCAGAAAAACTGGGGCCTGATGAGCTTGAGGCATGAGCTGGTGGCTGACTCGACAGAAAAGAGCTCTATACATCACACGAGAGCTCGGCGGGCTCAGGTCGCCGCGTCGTTCCTTGAGCCGTACTTTTGACATGCGTATTTCACGGCGGCGTTTCTATAATTGATGGTGGCCAATGTAGCGCCATGGAGTGAGACCCCATGCCGGTGGCGGGCCATCACTTCAGTCGCCTGTCCGATCGACGGGCGCAGATACCGGCGCGGCGGGACGTCGCGCACGGGACGACCGGCACGGGTGTGGGGGCTCACACCCGTGACGCCGCGCCTGGGGGAGCGTCTCCACCGCCAATGTTCCTTAATCCGGATGATAACGTCCCTTGATGACGCTGTCTTGTGTCGCACTCAAGTTAAACCTGCGCCCACGGTGCTCCGCACTAAGAGATCGGCCAGGCTTGAGAAGCCCCCTCCCTGAGTTTATTTTTATATGCTGTAAAAGAAACCCCTTTCCGACCATGTCCAATGCCCACCCCAGACCCCATGACCACTCCCTCGGGTCACGATGTCCCAGCGCTAGCAGCGACTGACGAAAACGGTTGAGACTACGAGCAGGGAATGTTCCCAGCGTGCCGATGACGGCTGGGAACATGCAACGTGCCAATGAGCATGCAGTGCCTGGCGAACAATGACTGGACACATGCATCGCTAACTGAGATATGAGCCGGCTCTGAGCGGCGGGTCAGATCTCCGCCGGGTCACGAGTTCCACGTGAGAGCTCAGAGCACGGCTCGGCGGTCAGATCTTGATTGCAAAAGTACCAAATCATCGGGCTGATCAATAACTATCGATCGCGACACGATTTCACAACAGTCTTTGCATTGACATTGTCCAAATGGTACGACGCGTATTTGACTTTTAATCGACGCTCTTCTCCGCAAGAGCTTTTTATCCGATGAACTTGTATTAGGGAAACTCAATCATTGTTTGTCAAATGTCAATCAATTCATCAATTGTTATAATACAGCAATCGTGTTTCATATAAGATCAAGAACACTAAGCTGCCAAACGCAGAACTAAAGCCGACAACATCCTTGACTGTCGTCTGACCTGCACCCCTCCGGCCTGCCGCAGGGCTCCGTCACAGGCCCAGCCTCTGCCGAGCCGCGGCTCCCCCCAGTCCACACGGGCCGATCGCGGTCCGGCGCGGCGCGCGCCGCCGCCATGGGACTGACTGCGCGCCAACTGGTGGCGCACCTGGTGCGACTAATGGCGCGCCGGCGCCGGCTGATCGCCTGCTGGCTGCTGCTGCTGCCGCTGCTGAGCCTGGCGCTGCTGCCGACCGTCCCGGACCGGCGGTGGCCGCCGCAGCGTGCGGCCAGCTGCGGCCGACCGCTGCTCGCCGGCCGGCCGGACGTGGACGCCGAGCGGCTCTGGCCGCAGCTCCAGGCAGCGGAGGTGAGCGGCCGCTGACCTAGGAAATTTGTGTGTGTTGGTATAGTGACAGCGATGCCGCATAGGTATCTACATATATTTTCCAATTTCCATGTATCCGATCTGAAGTTTGTATTATGTATGTTGAATATACTTATATACGTCGCGAACTAAAAGCATTCGATGATATGTTTCATATAGGCATTTCTGTTTTACATCAATGTTTACTGTTAAAAACAAAGTCAACAAACTGTTTGCATCTTCATTGCGTCTTTGTTAATCATCTTGCATCCATTGTTTGGCATCTCTATGTATATGCTCTGTGACTGTTTTACCGTCTTCGTTCGTCTCATTCTACGATTTAAACTGTACCGTCTTTACTTCCTACGATTAGGTGGGTACCTTTACCCTGTCATTTATGGCTCATGTCATAAATCACCTGGACCCGAATTTCTACGTTGGGACGTTTCCATATATCACTGCTGTCTGGTGAATGACCGTCTCTGATTGTCACCCTACCTCTGATAGTCTCCTACCCATGAGACTAATGATCATAACGTTAAAAAACGTATTTAACGGTGTTCTGCTTTGTCGTCAATCTTAACAGTTGAATTTCTTTCCAGAAAAGCGACGGTAGAAGAAAAACGTTTTGGAATGAGCAACTGGAAGCACAATATCAGAAAGTGAAGATAAGCCCTGCTTTTCCGCTAAAGGTAAGCAATATGTTTTCTATTTCATCATAGGCAATTTATTTTTAACGATCTTTTTGAGATGTCTTATAAGGCTGACAACGTGTCTTCACATGGATGAAGGATGCCATGCAACATTTGCGAAGAAATGCATATTGGAGAGGTTATAAAGCTCGGATTGACTGAAAAGGTCGCTTGCTGAAGCAGGCGAATGATAACATGCGGCTGTGCAAATAACGTGCACAATACTTTCAGTGATTGACGTTTCTCATGCGTCAGTCCTAAGCCGTATAACTCTGATGTTACAGAAGTTGTCTGTCTGTAACAAACGAAAAGTGTCATCGACATCTGGGTGTCTTGCGCCGGAACGGCGCCATGTAGAAGCGTGAAGTTTGGCAGTCGACAAGCCCAATCAAATCGAACAATCGTATCAAAATTTGGTTGCGATCCGACCAGGGTGCGTGTATATGTATATACTAAATAAAAATGTGACAGCTAGGGAGAAGCGACATCCGCACAAGCAAACATTAAAATAAGTAGGTAGCTGAGAATAGCGATGTTGTTGCTGTGTAGGTACATACTACATACACATTAAATGGCACATTGTTTTAAAATGACACATTAAATGGCACATTAAATGGCACATCGTTTTACAGGCTAGAGTAGGTATACGTTATCTGCAAAGACCATATCGGACTGCAAGATGAGAACGGTGGCAATTGATCTACATAGATGTGTATACCCCGCGCTAGGAGATGACTGATGACGCCATCAGAAAAATAATGAAGGTGCAGAAAGATAGGTTGAGGTACTTTATGATGCCTGACGGAATGACATGGAGTAAACCAAACAGATATGTACCATTATGTATGTATCAATAACAATGGCATCCAACAGTCTGAGCGAGGCCATGTGGAAGGGCACTTTACTTCCGTCCCGAGGCGGCACGGGACGGGACGGGAGTCCGGACGGCACGGGGACGGCACGGCACGGAACTGGCACGGGGACGGGGGCGTTCACCCGGCCCGCCCGTGTCAGCGGCCACGCGCACTGACGCTGAACGGATCCGCGTGATTAGAGGTGTACCGTGTTCTGTTAACGCAGTAGGTAATACGCCCTTCCGAGTCCCGACGTTTGGAATGGTGGTGTCATTCGGAAATTGAACCTTCGGAGTTCCGATTTTGTCCAAAGTCCAATTCGAAATTTGGTTGTACAACGACAGCAGGCTTAGGACAATCACTTGCTACACATCAACATTTTTATAAAGTAATCGTGTATACATAGCATTGACTGGCGAATAGAAAGCTCAGCTTTCGATATGATAAACACTTTTGAGCTGGTTTAAGTACATTTAAAGGAAGTTAAATAGCAGTGTAGTGTTAACTACCTATTGCGTAGGTTTTGGACATCTTTGGACAAATGGCTGGCTTTGGACATTTTTGGACGGACAGAGAAATATTAGACTCTGGACGGACATTTGAAATACATTTTCTGAAAATGACACCACTAGTTCGGAGGCGCATCTCCTACCGCGCGCCCATAATTGTAGCGTGATTCAATTCCCCTGTCATGTAGGTTTGTGGGTGAATCTGACTGCCTGTGCTTTGAATAATGCACAACGTTCACTCTGAATGACACCGCTGCACTTTTGTATTGATTTAACTTGTCCCTTTTGGCAATGAACTATTACGAACGAGTATCTCTACACTGGTATGTAGACAACGGTACGGACCGGATAATATTCTTGGCAAAGTGTCAATGTCTGGAAAGCGCGGTCTGAGACACTATTTGAAATTATGCAAAATATGTTGGATAAAAAAGAGACGAATGGTGGGCTTCCTAAAACGATGATAATCCTCCAGCCTCCGCTTTTCTTTCTTAATGATTCCTAAACGACTATCGCGACCGAGCTTAGCCGTCTGCCGTTACTTCCAATGGATATATAATTCATTAGGGTGATTAAGGGGGTGATCAGAGACCGGCAATGACCCTTTCACTATTCCTGACAATAAATGCGAACCTTACCTATGTCATTTAGCATACCACAGTCGCCTCGATTGCAATTGGTCTCTCTCGTCTATACATATGATCGCAGGGCAAGGTGAGACTGTCTATATTAAGTAGAACAATTATATCAACGATGGTATCTACACTAGGTATATATTTACATGCCATATATTGCATTATCCCTACACACTAACATCAATCAAAAACACCAAAAGTCTGTCCAAAGTTTACCCGCGGAACCGCGAATGTAGCCTTTACATAATTCATGGTTCATACTTCATGTGTCCAAATGTCTATGTGGGCTCGTATCCTATTGGCATAGAGAGAGAGAGAGTGAGAGAAAGAGAGAGAGAGAGAGAGAGAGAGAGAGAGAGAGAGAGAGAGAGAGAGAGAGAGAGAGAGAGAGAGAGAGAGAGCGCCAGCCGACTGCGGGTTCGGTTTTTCAGTCGATTATGTAAAGGGTTACGCTGGATGCTCGCGGCGTTTCCCATTAGACTCCTACGTGTATTACGGTCTGCCGCGCGGCGCCGGACCGCGGTCGGCCCACTGAAGCCTGACTCATATACATTCGGCTGACCTACCTTACTGTCTGGGAGAGCGACTGATGGTTAAATGCTGTAAACGGATGGAAGTCGAGGCGGGTGTGAACCTTTAATTATACGTGACGGACGTACTCTTATGCTATGAGTTATAGGTATGGTTGGTTGGATGTGGTATGGTATGGAGCGATTACCGAATGATACGAGGACTGGCAACCGCTTGTTCCTTTGGATCTCATACACATGCACAAAATTAGTTCAACTTGGCTTTTATGTTGAACGGTGTCATGCAGTTGGGTGACCTACGATATTGTTCGTGGATGTTTGATCAATTAAGTAGTAAGTACCTACCTAAACTAAGCCTGAGACGAGCCTCGCAACTATGTATCTTATAATACTGTCGGTTGTCTGTTCCTGCTCCTGTCGCCAGCCTGCCACTGTCACCGTTAAAACCATCTGTTTCACACAGCTGTCCCCTCCCCTAACACCTCTATATCTGCGCCGTCAGATAATGCTGGTGGCTCACAGCAGTCGGCTGGAGCGCGACTGGCGCACTCCTCTCACCGAGCTGTACCGCACCGCCGGTCGACCCACCCTGGACTCCCTGGTGGCCACCATGGCTGACCTGACCAACATGACCTTCACCTGGTCTGAGGTCAGCCAGCTGCACCTCTGGTGGTACGGGTGAGTGACGGACCGCGGGCCGGGCGGCCGTGGAAGAGATAGAGATAGTGATAGAGATAGAGAGAGAGATAAATAGAGATAGAGAAAGATAGATAGAGGTAGAGATAGATAGAGATAGAGATAGAAATGGAGAGAGAGCGAGCGAGAGAGAGAGAGGGGGAGGAGGGGGAAGGAGAGGGAGAGGGAGGAGATAGGGAGAGAGAGGAGATAGGGAGAGGGAGGAGATAGGGAGAGAGAGGAGATAGGGAGGGAGGGAGAGAGAGAGGGAGAGAGAGAGAGAGAGAGAGAGAGAGAGAGAGAGAGAGAGAGAGAGAGAGAGAGAGAGAGAGAGAGAGAGGGGCGTGATCGGTCTTGGGCTTGTGACTTTTCATGCATGTGTCAGTTTAGATGTGGTTCCGTTTATAAACCGGACATTGCGTGCAATAGATCACTTATTGCATATTCGGATGACTTGCAAAAGGCACTCAATCAAGCGTGACCGCGCTGTTTGATTAATGCAACCAAAGCAACAACTTTCATGGTTATTTAATTTGTAGTAATTGTGTTACGGGACATTATTAAGGCATTTGTAAGCAATGTTCTTGAAGAAGCGACTGGATAACTATGACAGATGGGGTTATTATTCTTTGAAGGCTATGCTTTAATGCTTAGTAATGATGCGACCGGGTTGTTTATTATATTATATTAGTATTCAGGAACGACAGAACCATGCAATATGCATACCTACTATAATGGACGAGCCGTTGCAAACAATAGTTGATAGAGATGCTGAAGCGCGTCTTTTCTGTGACACTTAGGTAAAGCATTGTTCGTGTAGTATTTCTGTGTAGTATTCAAACCTCCCACGTTGCTCCCACGTACCTAATTTCCACTAGTCTCCCTACGTATTCGAATTGCGCATTGGAATGTTTAAACGGTTTACATAGCCTTGGTTTAAACGTTTGATTTCAACTGGCGTCTGAGCTAACTAATGCCAAATGTAGGCAGACCTGCAGCCTAAAAAAAAAAAAAACGATGCAACCTTTGAATAGGTGGCCAAAGAGCTTGAAACGATGTTCATCTATATAGAGTATGGCATGTTAGCTCGGCTATTTTATTTTTGTTATATTTGTAGCGTTATTAGGTATTCAGTAGGTATTCAATGCACTTTGAGCATTGACTTTTGATGTCACTCGACTTCGAGACATCGAAAACCATAAATGCCATAAGGCTATAGACGTAAACTAATAATTCGTAACAATATCTACATATAGGTATTGAGTGAATAGGGCGACGAGAATGGCATTGACAGTCTACCACTCTGGACAGCCGTCGGCTTTTCAATGATTTGCAATGATGTGGCGACACATGTTTTGTTGTAGTTTTTTTTTTCGTCAAAAAGTTTTACGTATCGATGGCATTAAGCGTACGACACTTCTCCAATCGACTTAAGTGGATGTGTGACATAGAATCGCCTGCACGGCTCCCGTTGACCCTCCTGTCGCCTCAGGGCCAGCGAGGAGTCTCGCCGCACCCTGACAGAGCTGGTGCGCTCTGGCCGCCTGGAGATCACCGGCGGCATGTGGGTCCAGCCGGAGGACACCGGTGTTCGACTGCACACGCTCGTCCAGCAGCTGGTGGAGGGTGAGTCCACGTTCACTCAATATACTCTGGAGTCAATGTGTGCGGGGGTGACACGGGACCAACCGCGCCGACATATACGCGGGTGTATCATCGCCCCTGACTCCCAGGCGGCCGGACATTCGCATATCGACGTCTCAGAAGGACCAGAACTGGACAAACGACCCCGCCGGCTTTTACGGCCAACTTATTGAATTAAGCCAGTGGCTCATTCTAGGCCATGAGGCTTTTCCTCCATCGCCTTTTTCGGTCCCTCTTTATCCCCCATAAACTTGAAGACTCATTTCCAGGCTCCAGAATGATAGAATCGTCACGAATCGAGTTGCCTTGGGGCACCGGTTCGTGCCTCTGTTAGCTCTGTTCACCCAACTCAGCTTCATAGGCACCATTGTGCTTAGCTGAATGGCTGCAGCTTTGATCATTCTATTTCTGAATTCTGAAAGTCTCAACTTTTTCAGTGTCCGTGCCTCCATTTACGCCCCCTTTATGAGCTGGTTGACGGCCTGCCCATCGGATCTGCCTGTCTGGCGTCTGCTCATTTTGTAACTTTCGCGGTGCGGCCCAGTTTCGCGGTGCACTCTTATTCCACGATAAACGTATCAGTCGGGTGCTGGATTCATCACAACTTGTCCAGGTTTGCCATAAGCACAGCCAGAAGTATAACAAAGTTACTGGGCGACGGGCGTATGGCTCTTCCTAGCCCACATGACGTCTAATATTCAGAAGGCGGACGGAAACGCTCGCCACACATGCTTCCAGCTCCATTCAGCTCGTGTGTGGAGCTGTGAAATTGGCGACAGTCATTGCAACTCACGTGCCATTACGCCGACGCGTTTGGTTCTAAAGGAGGCCACAGTCATGGCGGTCGCACTCCCACTCTGTGCGGCGAATGGCTCGCAGCCGCGCATTGTCCACGCCTGTTTCACCGTAGATGTGGTCATTACGTCCCGTTATGAATTCGAAGAAGCCGTTTGTCAGTGCCACTGCACTGCATGTGCATGGAAGCTTTCGGCAGTGAACATGAGGTCGTGCTCAGAGGTAAATGTGTAAAGGAGGTCAGAATCCCTGTTAAATATTTAATCTTACATAATCCTTTCGGCCTCAAGGTACGTGCACAGATCGCTGCCTAAGGCGGCGGGCTGCAGCGGGTGCAGACGGCCCCAGGCAGCCTGGAAGGAGTGGGGTGGGCGGACCGTCCACTCTCGCCCATTGACACCAAGTGGACGCCAGTGGACAGTGTGTGCGTCAGGTGGACACATGGGCGGTGGAACGGCCCAGTTTGCAGTGCATAGGGTTCACGCCACGGGCGCACATCATGCCTCGTCAGCGTATGTATGCACCTTCGACCAGACGTCACTCGACTAACTTCTAAAGAAACAGCAAGTTCGCGGTCCACATGCTGTCTCTGGGAGCACGTAGCCCCTCTCAGACTGCTATGTACCAAAGCTCGAGATGCAGCGGTTGACTCATTCCCTCCCACTCGAGTCTCCCGAGTACCGTGTTTTCCGATGGCCAGCTGCGAGGTAAATTCATAATAGCGCGCTCGGCTTTCAGCGTGAATTAACTACAATTTGCGGTGTCGGGTGTTCGCCAAGGAGCGGCGGCTCGCTGGGAGTGGAACGGGCCACACTTAGAGAGCTCGCCATATGACGCCGCGCAGCCGGCCATCCGCGCCGTGGCGCGCCAGGACACGGTTGTAGACCACGCCGGCGCGGTAGGACTACGGCGCTCGGCCGGTAATTGTAGCCCCGGCGCGGCAGTGTCCCAAATACTCACGCGTAGTTCACATGGGTAGCGCCGCGTGCCGTGTTTCGGGAGCAGCGGCCGTGACGCTCCGCGTTACGCTGTCGAGTGTGCGCGCCGTTTAAAATGTTACGCCCATACGCGTTTGTGGCGCAGGATGGGGTCATCATGCGGGTTCACCGTACCATGGGACTGGGAGTGTTTGGGGATATCACTGACATACTGCACTGTCATACCACGTTATACCGACCGGCTGGTCCCGTGGTGTGGAACTGCGGGTGCCCGGTAGCTGACAATGGCCGGGAGGAGCGCTCACGACTCACGACTCACGGGTCCGGAGAGGGATAACCGGGTACTTTCCACCGACCTGCCGTGTCACCGAGCGGGTACGTCTGGCGCCCACTCACGGTGCCATGACAAAAACATGTCCGACCCGGCAGGAGTTCTGCCAGTTCATGATGCAGCGTCATCGTTTGGTCAAGCTCAATGGACTCTCATTGACTCTGAATATGTAGGTGTCGCTATGCGCTCGACGAATGGGTTAGTGACTACTGCCTACCGTTATAATGAGATGAATAAGCGAACCAGCATTAAATGTTATATTTCGAGCCGTCTTCAAAATAGGTATGCAGTGAAATGTAATATGAAGATTGATTAAATAAGAGCTGTAGCGCAATGCACAGGTCTGTGAGGCCTTCGCCCATGGTGTCCGCGGTGTGGATGGTTACTATAGCCCACCAATTTTAGGCCAAACCAAGGCACTAAATCATTTATTTCTAGAAGCATTTCTAAACGCTGCATAGCTGCTGGGTGAGTCCGCTAGGTTCTAAGTTCGTTAATCTGTGATACTAATAGTCGACGTAACGGTTGAACGCACTCAGTTCTCGCACATACGAGTATGTCGGCCGATAGGTACAGTTAATTTCTTCTGTTGCTTTTCTGGTCCGACAATTTTTCACCTTAGTGAGGCCACGAAACCGCTGAGTGCGGAACATCCGCTGAAGTACCGTTTAGTTGGCTGTAGGTAATGCCGGCACATCGACGCATCTTCGACGCATCCGTTTTTCAGAGTTGCACACATAAAACAAAATAATAAAGGTAAAGATAGCTGTTACCATAATCACCAAATGTGGCACACAAACACAACACAGAATACCACAATGTTTCCATAACAACAGCTCCTTCACTGCTCCCACGTCTTTGATTTATCTTCTCCTCGCGCTGGTCATGCCAAAACCCGCAATGTAGCCTGCAGGTCACCAGTGCCTGACCCCTGCTGATCGACTACCGTGACCTGTGCTCCAGGTCACCAGTGTCTGTGCTGACGCGCCTGCCCTGACCTGTGCTGCAGGTCACCAGTGTCTGTGCTGACGCGCCTGCCCTGACCTGTGCTGCAGGTCACCAGTGGCTACGCCAGCACCTGGGTGTGACCCCCGAGACGGGCCTCTGCGCGGGGTCGCCAGCGGCCGGCTGCAGCAGCGTACTGGCTCACCTGTTCAGCCAGGCAGGCATCGAGCAGGCTGTCGTCACGGTCAGTGCGCCCGCAGATACTGTCAGCCAACCGCACATACCCACATATAATCGCAGACACCTCTGCTGTTTTAAAGGAAGTGATAAGGTCTAACGGGCTCGAGCACACCCAACCGAACGCAAGACCATCCCTGGATTGGTTATTACTTGTTACAAGGGCCGCGAGAATGTCTCCTTCCTCGCTGTCGAGCATGACTCCATTAAAACTGCGCCCGCTCATTGCTTCGGAACGACGCTGACAGCGTAATCGGTCTGGCACAGTCGACGGCGCTCACTTCACTGGAACTAATGGCTATGTTGCAGCGATGGCGCTTAGGCTATGCTGCAGCGATGGATGCGCATTGCACACAAAGATCATTTACCTACCAATATATTGAGACGTCGATCCGTAGGATAGGTCATAAAATAAACAACTTTTTCATCGCATTAAAGTCATTTTGCCTTGACCATAATGTCGGCTAGAACACCATTATTTGTTAATCCTCTTAACTATTCTGTCAGGAAGCATCACAGTGATGAATTTAATAAAGGTTGTGTGTGATAAATGGGTGCAATCGGGTTGACTCTCTGTCTCATATACGGTACCCTTGGTATATGTATTTGGATTCTTTCTCGGCACCTTGAAATTTTGATACGAGCAATGACGTACTAAACTTTTAAATGCTGACGGACATTCCACAACTATGTCCTTTCTGCAGCCCCTTCTGAAATGGCAGTCGGTGACACCCTAAATCAGGCCCGAGATTCTTACAGAATCGGGCCTCAGGCAGGGTATATTGAATTAGGGCCTCAGGTGCAACTCAGGTGTCGCTCAGGGGCTCAGGGTTTCCAATGTCACTAAGTACTGACTGTTGACTCGTGCCCCGTTGCGCAGAGCGCCTCTGGTGCCTGGACCGAGTACATGGCCGCACACCGGAGCGTCGACTTCCAGTGGCAACAGCCGTGGTCGGATGGTGGCGACGACGGCAGTCTACTGACCCACGTCCACCCCACTGACAGGTCAGTTTGGCGGGCGGGGGCGGGGCCGAGGGGCGCCTGGTCAGACCGATCGGTCGGACTCCGGGGCTGAGGCGGGGCTAAGGGGTGCCCGGTCAGACCCATCGGTCAGTTTCGCGGGCGGGGGCGGGGGCCGAAGGGGTGCCCGGTCAGACCGATCGGTCGGGCTATAGACGATCCGCTGATCTTCTCATCGATCTAATCTATGGTCGTTATCGTGATGAATTTTGCTATTTATCATTTAGTTTTGCTATTTTATCATTTAACGTGCTTACATGAAAAAATAAATACGCGTTCCGCAATAAGGGGGAAACGAACAAGGATACCTCGTATTTTCCGAGGTTAAAGAAATCAGTTAGAGGAGACTTCTGAGAAAAGTTTCACCGATTTTCCATCTATCATGGATTCATTGCTTATCTCGTGCGACAGTTTGACGCTATCGCTCGGATCGCGGATGGGACAGATCCTTTATTCAGGGCACGGTATAATAGAAATATATGACTACTGCCTGATTCCAGACCAGCACATCCAGATAGCACAGAACGACACTGTTCAGCACAGCCCAGTTTCCGTGCGTCTGTATTTTCACAGACGTCGCTTCCTGCTTCATCATTCTTTCGATTTTCATTCATCATGTCCAATTTGTTCCACATGACCCGTTCGCCCGAGATGGATCGTTCGTTTGTGAATACCCTGTTTCTCTGAAATATTCATTGCTCAGTAGGTGGGCAATCCAAAATTATTCTAACACTTTACACGGATAAATTGGCCCATGAAACCACCTGCACCGAATCAATAATTCATACAAACAGCTTTCCCAACTCCGCTTTGGCTGTAATCTGTCATCATTGGCCGTCCCCCCTGTGGTGGCACCAAGGTGCGGTTCTCCCTAAACCGGAGTGGTGTTGGTTCCGCGGGTGGCCGCGGGTGGTGACTGGTGAGCCGGGAACCATCTGTGACCGCCATGTCCCGCTGCTGTGCGGACGCCGGCGCAGCGCGCCCCGCACCGTTTTTGTCTTCCCAACCGGACACGGTCACGAATGGCAGTTTTATGAGAGGCATGAGGGGAGGGGAGGGGAGGGCGATGTGGCGTACGACACGTCCGCGCGATGACACGATTGTGCAGTTCCAAACTTCTGAACGGCGAGGAAAAAGAGGGAGAGAAGGAGAAAGACAAAGAAAGAGGACAGGCAAAATGCCCATGACGTGAAGTGAATGCGGGAACGCGCAGTCTCAGTCAGTCACCGCAAATCACTCGTCGTACACTCGCGTCAGTATGCCTCGCCAATCAGCTGCAGTAAATAGACTTACAGTTATTCACTCACGTGTGTAGGTAGTTAAATGTCCATTAGGCGCATATGTACATGTGCACAATAACCACACACATCATTAGACATACCTTCAGAGTGCGTGTGTTAGCGCGTCACTGCCTGTTGCGGTCTCCGCCCCGGAAACTGTATGTCCTAATGACAGCACAATAAGACGATCAAGACGGGCGGCGCATAACGGCTGTGTGGCCACCGTGACGCGGACGCTCGTCACGTCACGCGTCTCGCACCGTGTGCCATGGTCTGCGTCATATGCACAGTTAAACAGATCATCAGGGGCGGCTCCATACCACTGAATTATTGATGATGAAAATTCAAACAAATATTAAACAAGCGTTGCTAAATGTATCGAGCGTATGACCTGACGATTAATTGTTTTTATAGTTTGATATAACCATAAGGTAGGCATATCCAAAATGCCTATCAAGAAACCCTTAATTCGTGACGATTTCTATCCGGTCGAGCTCGTATCTGTCGGTCACTGTCCTCGTTTTTAATTCATCTTTTGCGAAAACCGTATAACTGCCTACCCTACCGAATACTCTTTTTCGATATCCCGTCCATCGACATTGTCGTAAAGAAGCAACCGCTTTTATGGACGAAGTGCATTATCAGTGATTGACAAAAACTTTAATCAGATAATGGACAAATATCAAGTCTCTTGGAGAATCTTTTTTGACCACCACAGACCAAGCGATACGGATGGATGTTGATTTTGCCCTCGGTAAAAACTATCGAGCGGACGACGAATGGTCATTTGTCGTGTATTTCAGTACGGCGCACATACAAATGTGGAACTGCTGCTAAGACTCTTTAGTGCACCCCATGGGTTGTCATGATAGATGGTTTCAAATTCATACAATCTTGATAGCAGATAGATAGATAAAGGTACCGCTAGAATTCCGATAGGTATATGGTCGCTGGCCTGCATAGTTAAATAGTGGAGGCACCCATCGTGGGAGAGAAAGAGAGAAAGAGAGAGAGAGAGAGAGAGAGAGAGAGAGAGAGAGAGAGAGAGAGAGAGAGAGAGAGAGAGAGAGAGAGAGAGAGAGAGGGAGAGAGAGCCATATCCGAAATCACATTTTACATTGTGCAATGTGCACTGTCGTGAAATTGAGAGATCGTTGGGAAATTCCACGACACGAGTAATGTCGTGAAATTGAGGGATCATTAGAAAATTCCACGAGTTCGGCGCGAGAAATGTATTTTTCAAATGTGTGTTTTATGCGGAGATAATGTGCTCAGAGAATATAAAAATGTACATGACGCAGATTACTTTAATTTCTTGGTGATGGTTTAACATGGTGGCAGCGGTGTGGAGTTAGTTTTATATCCAGAATTACGAATCATGGACGAAGAAGGAGCTGTCTCGGCGCCTTCGCCAAAAGTTTCAGTGGCGGATTTTCCGACTTATGACGGCTTTTCAAGGCCAGACGACTTCCTCGCTCAATGCAAGCGTCTCGGCGACCTGGGTGGGTTCACTTCAGACAAGTTGGGCATGATCGTCGCTACACGCTGCTCCGGTGAGGCTCTGCGTGTTGTCAATGAGACAGAAAGTTTGAACGGTGGCCTGACATTTACTTCATTGTGTGCGGAACTCATGAGTCATTTTTCGGACCAAACTTCCACAGCACAAGCTGCTATGAAACTGTCACAGCTCCGGAAGCAACCACAAGAACGCGCTCGTAACTATGGCATATCAGTGCGGCGCTTGGTGCGACAGGCATGCCCCGATTTTTTCTGCACTAACGGCCAGGTCAAGAACATATGCAAGCCGGCCTATAGTGCCACATTGTACCGGCATTTTGTGGCCGGCCTAGACCAACACGACATCACCCTCTTGTCGCGTCTTAAAGTCACTACGTTCGAGGAAGCAATAGCTGAGTTATCGCGCGAGGAGTCACTGCAAGAGTCTGTGCAGACAGCGCATGAATCTTCTTCAGTGCGCACAGCCCCAAGATCGGTTCAATGGGCCAATCCGATCAGTCGCAGTTCTTCACCGTACAGCGACGATGCAGCCCAGACCCAAATCCAGAGCCAAAGTAAGATCAGGCACCAATCTCCGGACGGGGTTGGCCCGCACAGTCACCTACAGAAGCAGCAGGAGCGGCACCGGCAAAGTGGCTCGCCCTCCCCGCCCTGGCGGCACAGACGTAGTCCTTCGCCGCCTTACGAGAGTGATCACTCACATAGGTGGCCGGGCAGCCGTCGGAGTCCAAACAGAGCTCGCGGACGCAGCCCTTCACCATCTGAACCAGAACGGAACGACTACCACCGACAGCAATGGCAGCCTGGCTGGGATGACTATCACCAGCAGCAATGGCAGCCCGGACGGGGCGGCCGTTACTACTACCAGCAGCAATGGCCACCTGGACGGGGCGGCCGTGGCTGGCGAGGTCAGCGGCCTCCCGGCGCCTGGGGAAGGCGCACACCGCCCCGAGGAGGGTCAAACAACGAACACCCACCTGACGGCTTTCACGGTATGATCCGCTGTTGGTCTTGTAGGGGCTGGGGACACCGCAAGTCTCAGTGCCCAAACGAATAGCCGGGCAGGCTCATAACGCTGGCCTGATGTCGCTGCCGGTGACGAAAGTTATGATAAATGGGGCAATTCTAAACGACTGCTTAGTGGATACGGGAAGTCAGCTGACTTTGTTAGACTCTAAAGTATTGAGAACATTGGCCCCTCGAACAGAACTGAAACGTGCAGCCGATCTCAAATCAGCGTCTGGGCATAATATGAATGTGCTTGGAAAGTGTGTCCTGCCCGTAAAAATGCTGGCATCTAGTGGCCAGACTAAGGAAACGGCATTCGAATTTCAGGTGGTAGAGGGCCTGTCACATGAATGTATTATTGGCTGGGATTATCTTAGCAGTCAGGGTGCTATCATGAACTGTGCAGATGCTTCCTTTCAGGTTAAGACCAGACTTTCAAAACCCGTTAGTGTTCCCGCAAAATCCGCAGTATGCTTAAGCGTCAAAGTAGACAGTCAGCTATCAACAGACTGTACTTACCTTATGGTTGGCCTTAACTCGGAAAGCTTAGAGATTACTGACTCTTTAGTACGCCCTTTCTCTTCACAAGAAATCCCTCTTTATATCAGAAATAGTTCAGATCGTCATATCACTCTCCCGAGGAAGACTGTCATTGGCTTTTTGGAGAGAATTGAATGTCATGAATCGGCTGAGCCTGGGTGTTCAGACTCAGGTCCCAGTGAGGTGAATGCCATCACGAGCGAGGATCGTCAATTCTTTGGTCAGACGACGGACGAAATCCTAGCCAGGTTTATGATGGGTGAGGCGGTTACGGATCGAGAACGGGACAGGTTAGCTGGTTTGATCCAGTCGTTTCCCGGTGTTTTCTCCCACGGATATTCTGACATTGGGTGCTACAAGGGGGACCCCATTGACCTAGAGCTGAAACCCGGGGTGTCACCGCAATTTGTGCGCCCTTATCCTATTCCTTGGTCAAAAGAACAACAACTAAAGGAGCAGCTTGATGAACTAAAGGCGTGCGGTGTAATAGCAGAAGGAGAGCCAGCTGACTGGAACTCCCCAGTTGTTTTGATCCCAAAACCGGGGTCACCTGGGGAAAACCGCATAGTCCAAGACATGCGGCAGGTAAACAAATGCTTACTCCCGAAAAAGTTCGTGTTCCCGAGTATTGATGATTTCCTGAATAGTTTGGGAGGTTGGAAAGTGGCCAGCTCCCTGGATATTAGACACGCGTTTTGGAATTTGCGTCTCTCCGAAACTTCCAGCCAGATCTGTGCGTTCTACGCGATGGGCAACACATATTACCCGCAGAGGATGCCAATGGGGTGTGCCCAGTCCTCTTTTTTCTTGCATCGGGTTATGCATCGCGTTTTGGGTGACATACCCGGAGTTTTCATTTACGCTGATGACGTGCTTTTAACAAGCGCCAGTATGGATGAACATTATCGGTTGCTGCACACAGTATTCGAGAGACTGAACGAAGCAGGTTTAAAGCTTTCGGCTGAAAAATGTAAGATCGGGATGAACAAGCTGTCATACCTGGGCCACCTGGTTACTCCTGAGGGCATTTCAATAGACCCTGATCGTTTCAGATGTATTTCGACCATGCAACCGCCATCCACTGTCAAAGAGGCCAAGAGATTATATGGATTTTTTTTTCTTGGTTTCGGAAATTTATTCCAAGATTCGCTGATCTGTCAGCTCCATTGGTTAACTTAGCGAACTCTGAGAAATTTTATTGGAATCCAGAATTATCACGTTCATTTGAGTCTTTACGCGCGGCTCTGCTCTCTGACCGTGTACTAGCATACCCTAGCAGAGACGTAAGTGACAGGTTCATCCTGTATACTGACAGCAGTACGATCGGCAGTGGCCAAATTTTGTGTCAGATCCAAAATGGAGTGGAAAGAGTGATTGCTTTCAGTGGCAGCAAATATAACAAACACCAGCGTAAGTGGACTATCTATGAATTAGAAGTTTACAGTTTTATTCAAGGTCTAAATAAATTTTACAAATATTTGGCTGGTCAGGAATTTACGTGGGTATGTGACTGCAAAAGCGCTCTGCAGATTTTGAACAATCAAGACAGCGTCAACCCCCGACTGATGCGCTGGCGATCGTTCGTCAGTCAGTTTCACTATAGCCCCGAACACCGCCGTGCAAACTTTATGGAGCACGTTGACATGCTGTCGCGCGCACCAGGTATGCCACCAGACACAGAGTGTCCGGATAAGAACATGCCACAGGGGCGATCCAGCCCAACCGCGACCGAGAAAAGTAAGGACAAGTCGATGACCAGCCAAATGGCCCCGAGCGGCACGGCAGTGGCTACCGAAGGAGACGGTAAAACGGTCCCCGTTCCGCCACAAACACGGTCAGAAAATGCCACTCCCTCGCTTTCAGGAACTCAGGATCAGCTCCGCGTCAGCCTGGTTGAGCCAGATCACGTTCAACCAGCGTTTAGTCGCGAAGAAATGATTTGGTACCAAAAACACGATCGGGACTGTCGGGCCATTGTCCATCATTTGCGCTTTGGAAAGTGGCCAAGGCATTGCAGCCCAACGTTGAAGCGATATGATGTAACTAAATTCAGATTAAAGAATGGCATTTTGTATCGGTACGACGACAGCACACCGGAAACCGGTCGGATTGTCTGGCCATTTGCCAAGCGTTTTGAGCTTCTGTACCAAAATCACGACCCATCGCACCATGGTCATTGCGGCGTAGACAAGCTGTTTGAGAAAGTTTCACGACATGCCTGGTACGCTGCATTAAAAGACGATTGTCGCGCTTACGTCAGGAGCTGCAAACGCTGCAGCGAGCGCAAAGACACTAAGGGTGCGCAGCCACCGCCGTTGATACCGCAGGTAGCTTATCTTCCCAACGAAGCGATGGTCGTGGATATCGTACACATGCCCAAAAGCAGGACGACAGGCGTTTCTCTCGTCCTCACTTGCGTTGATAAATTCACCGGGTACTTATCGTTTTATCCACTTCAGTCAGGCTCAGCCGATCACATTGCAAACGCTCTCCAAAGTCATTTCCTTGTGTTTGGTCCTCCAGGGAGATTGGAAACTGACGCGGGTAAAAACCTTAAAAGCTCAAAAATATCTGAGCTCTGTCGGTACTTTGGTGTGAAACACGTATCAGGAGTAGGATATCACCATGAGGCGATTGGAAAGATTGAAAGGAAGCATCTCGATATGAAACGGCGACTACGCGCTCTGTCAGACAGTCATGGCGTAGACTGGGAAGTGCATTTGCCGGGGATCGTATTCTCTCTGAACAACGAAGTGTCTAGGACAACGGGGTACTCGCCATATTTTCTGTACTTTTGGCGCCATCCTACCGCTCCGCTATCTCGGCTGGTGGATGAATCCGTCCCTATGTATTCGGATAACTTTGTCCATCAAAAGCTGCGCACGCTATCCCAAGATCTGCGGCAGGCTCAGGAGCAGCGGCGTATTTCCGCCGCAGCTGACAAAGCCGCATATGATCGTCGTAATCAAGCAAAAGACTTGCTGTATAAGGCCGGGGATCGCATACGTGTGCGTAACTTCAAGCACCAGGCTGGGGTTGCTCTTAAGATGGAGCATCCGTGGTCGCGCACACACACTGTAGTGGGGATGGTTGGACGTCGTCACGTTGAATATATGGATGGAACAACTGGAAGGCTGCACCGTACGCACGTAAAATTTACAAAGCCAGTGTTCGACTTTAAGCTGTAGGATGTGAACGTGTCATATAACCTGTGTATGCCCATGTCGAACAAGATTGTGTATCCATGTGTAATGAGCATTCATGTCTACCTATGATCTGTTAGATAGGGGCCTGTAACTAGGTGTTGCGCGCCGCACACTCGAGGGGGGGTAATGTCGTGAAATTGAGAGATCGTTGGGAAATTCCACGACACGAGTAATGTCGTGAAATTGAGGGATCATTAGAAAATTCCACGAGTTCGGCGCGAGAAATGTATTTTTCAAATGTGTGTTTTATGCGGAGATAATGTGCTCAGAGAATATAAAAATGTACATGACGCAGATTACTTTAATTTCTTGGTGATGGTTTAACATGCACTGTGCAGTGGCCATTAGAAAGCATGGCAGATAGCCCAAGCCATGTGTACCATCGGTGCACGGGATCCACGGGGTCACACGCCGCAGCAGCAGCACGACGGCTGCATTTACATAGATTCCCGGTAAGCCGTGAGTCGTATACCCACAATATCGGACAGCCGTGGCCCGTGAGTCGTATAGCTACACTATCGGACACTGCCCAGAGGTCGTCGACGTGGTGGCGTGCCCTTAACGTTGGGACGGTCAAACACCGCGCTTGGCCGAGGGGCAAGACGGACTTCGCAGGTCATGAAACAGCCATCAAGTGTGATGGGTCGGGTTAATGCATGTGTTATTGACGGCCTGCACAGCGAATTTTGTCAACTGAATAGTTGCATCACAGTGTATATGTATGTGTGCGCGGTATGTGTGTGTGTGTATGTTTTTTTTTTTACTTCAGCTCAGTAAGTAAATCTTCCATATGTTGTGCACTTGCTCCATATTGACATTTCAATATATGATACCTAATGAGCACCTCTGGGTGCGATTAGCGTGAACAGTTCATTTCTTCAAGCAATTACGTCACGTACATACGTGATGTGAAAATTAATGCCTACCACCATTACCATAACCAAGAAGCGAGACAGAAGCTCTGTCATAATAATGACTTAGCGGGAGCATGACCGTTGAGCACAGCGACCCAGTCAATCAAGGTCCCAATGGTGGCAGTTGCGGCTGAACGCATAGCGAATTAGAATCGTCTGGACCTTGTCGGTTGGCAGCTCTGACCGTCCGCCGGGCCCATATATTTAAATTAGATAACCCATCAAGCGGTAGGTACTACAGAATCTGTAGGGCGATATTGGGCACTAATGTATAACACCATATGGATGTCTCCGCATGCCCGCCTGGTTCCAGTCGACTCAGCGCCGCACACTAGACACGCGGGTCCCACTGCGCCGGACACTGCACACGCGGGTCCCACTGCGCCGGACACTAGACACGCGGGTCCCACTGCGCCGGACACTAGACATGCGGGTCCCACTGCGTCCAGTGACCCCCGGAAGGCGCCGTCCATCACACCCTGCGTGGGCCTCCCAGGACTGGTGCACGGCGCGGCTGCAGCACATAATGCAGGCACTCCCGACACGCCTAATAATGTTGAGGCTGTCTCTCATGCCGCCTCACTCAGCCTTAGGGCAGTGACCGTGGTATGTGCGGCGCAGTACCCGGTGCCCAGCCCCTCGTCATACGTTACTCCTGTCCCGGCGCCTTCGCTCACAGGTGTCGACTGCTAAATTGTGGCTCGCAGCACACCGTTTAGCGATAGACCACTCGGGACTAATCCGACGGGCGAATGGACAGGGCGGATCTGATAAATCACTCAGACAGAGACAGATATACGGCACGCATGGACGAAGCATACAATTGACACCAGATGCCAAACGTGACCTAGGTATTATATCTTCTCGGATGCCCCGATTTTGTCCGCCACATACCTACGGATTATGTCCAATTGTCCATTGTCCTATAGACTGTGTCATGTGTGACGCTTATTGGTCTGTACCTATATAGAGCCGGATGTTTCCAAGTGCGACGCGTAGGCGTCTGCCGTGGCTTTCATATGGAGCAGAGATCACGTTCAGCTGAATAGCTTTAATTATTATTACGGGGTATAACTACTGCGATGAAGTTTAGGACTGGCATCGGGATGGGAGATATGTTGCTTACAGCCTACAGGACATAGCCTTGCTTACAAGTAAGGACGAATCTTAAATGCGAATCACGAATGGCCTCATTTATGTCCGCGGGTTAGATGGACCTATGGTGGTGGGCGGCGGAGGGGCAATTATTCCCATGTGGGATCGCCTGGACCGCTCAGCCGAAGGACGACAGGCTTTTCGGAATAGCCAGTGGGTTACTTTCATATCCGTACTTGTGTCACCTTGGAGCGAGGTCGAGGTACTGGGGAGGGATATGAGGAAAGGCTCAAAAAGGAAAAAACGGGTCGAGGACCGAGCTCGGAGACAGTAACCAGGGCGGGTCACGGGATCACGGTCGGTACTCGGTCGTGAGGTCGCCACCCGACATGTCGCGTATGTTTTACTTTTATTCATTCTTTTTTCTGTGCCCTTGCCTTTTCGCGTCTTTTATCCGTCTGTCTAAATTTCCGACTCGCCCCTGCTACTTTCAAACTGGATAAAACGGGCAAATAGACGGTAACTCAACATCCAGCCGGAGACTAAATTTGGTCTCTCAGAGAGAAGAGAGAGAGAGAGAGAGAGAGAGAGAGAGAGAGAGAGAGAGAGAGAGAGAGAGAGAGAGAGAGAGAGAGAGAGAGCCGGTGGGTCAGCTGGATCTCATTTCGAAGTCACCTGTCCTCCATTACGGATCTGACCTCTATCCGTCTGCCCCTACCCTGCCGTGGCGCAAAAAAAAGTGGCACAGCTGACAAATGTGAGAAGTCTGAGCCCAAACAATAAGGATCTTCTCTAGTGATCGGTGTACACTCCCGTTTCCCAGCTATCTCCAACGATGATTTATTATTATCTTATTTTTAGAAATTTGGTTTGAATGGATGGATCTGCACGCCGATATCCGACTTAACCGAGCACGTTTGTAAAGTTATTTGCCCAATGACATTGCTATTTGCTAGAGATCATTACAAATAGACGTTTGGGCACCCCGGAGCCGATCCCTGACGATTAACCCGCGCCGTGCTGGTGGCCTGAACTTTCCGCCGAGTGCTGGGGGGGGGGGGGGGGGGGGCGTTTTCACGCCCCCCCGTCTAACTCGGCTCCTGGGCCACGTAGCGACACGCGGTAAGCGGCAATCGAAAGAGCGTCAAAAATAAGGACGAAAACACTTCGGTCATTTTTTGGGTCAGGTCAAAGGTCAGGTCACCAGAGGTCACCAAAGGTAAAATGTTGACTATTTCAACATTTTGGAAACTGCCAACGGCTATCTCGGGAACCGATAGAGCTACAGCGCCGCGGAAAAGCGCATTCGATAGCCCTTTTACAGACCTTTCTGAGTAATGTTCTCAGATTTGACCTCGGGTCAACGGTTTAGCCTCCAGAGGGCAAAAACTCCAAAAATAGCCGTTTTTACGAAAAACGTTTTTTCGTCAATAACTTTTGACTCATAAGCGCCATGACATTACTTTTGCCAGCATCGTGTTCCTCTCGTCGAGACGCGTCGAATGAACTATTCGTTGACCTTGAAAGGTCATTTTGAAAATTTGACCTCAGGTCAAGGTCATGACCTGACCGAAAAGGGTCATGTTGCATATCAGTCGATCCGTATCGTCGAGCTGAACACATCTGACGTGTTTTCACCGCTCTAGCACGTCTCTATCAAAAGTTATAGCCAAAAAACTGCTGGCGACCGTTCATGACCTGAGATGACCTCAGGGGCACACAGGGGGGTCACAGGTGCATTTTTCCTATTCAGTGTGTCATGTTTACCTATGAACCGATGTTTGAGAGCGTTTTGAACGATATTCGTCCAAAAGAGGCGCATTTCAATTTTCTCCCATTGACTTATAATGGAGAGGTCGCAAAATTGACCTGACCTTAGGTCACAGATATCAAAAATCCGAGATATACATTTTATACATACTGTTACTCATATCAATCGCTGAAAGTTTCAAAGTGATCGTTCAGTCGGTGTAGCTATAGCGAGCCTTTGAACTTTTTCTGAGGTAAGGTCACTTGACGTGACCTGGTGACCTGACCTTGAACGGCCTAGGTCTGAAATTTTCACAACATGTGCGGAAATGATGTAGGAACACGTGTACCAAAAACGGCGGCGCTGCGCGCCGCCGTTTTTGAGATATTCGCGAAAAACCTGAGGGGGGGGGGGCGTAAAAACGCCCCCCCCAGCACGGCGCGGGTTAACCTTCGCCCCAGTGGGGGGGGGGGGCTATGTTACCACCCTGTAGCGTTTTTTGCGTGTGAATAAAAAACCGCGGCGCGTAGCGCCGCGTCGCTTGGGGTAGCTTTTGGTACATCAATTTTGGACAATGTGTGAAATTTTTGACCCCAGGTCATGTCAGGTCAGGTCACCAAGTCAAGTTAACTGACCAAGCCTAAAAAAAGTTTGCAATCATGTCCAGCCTGCAGTGTTCGTCAGAAAGGTTTCAAACTTGGTGGATTGCATGCTGTTATGGGCGCCTACAATTTGTATATCTCGGATTTTTTTATATCCGTGACCTAAGGTCAGGTCAGTGGCGAAACCTTTCCATTACAAGTCAATGGAGAAAAATGAAAATGCCTCTAGATCCGTGTGTACGCATCGGAACAGTCCAAATATTTCAGAATCACAATGATTTAGTCCACTCGTGATGACCAAGGTGTCATTTTTGCTGATAGCCTCTAGACAGGTCATCCGAGGTCACTTGAGGCTACAAACAGTTTTTTGCCAATAACTCGCGATTGGAAAGAGATAAAACGCATGGGATGGTCTCATTGTGTTTGTCTTGTTGAGACGCATCGACTGATATGCAACATGACCTTTTCCGGTAAGGTCATGACCTTGACCTGAGGTCAAATTTTCAACTTGACCTTTCAAAGTCAAATTATAGTTCATTCGACGCGTCTCGGCGAGAGGAACACGATTCTGGCAATAGAAATGTCGTGGCTTTTTGTATTCGAAAGTTATTGTCGAAAAACACTTTTCGTAAAAACAGCTATTTTTGGACTTTTTGCCCTCTGGAGGCCAAACCGTTGACCTGAGGTCAATATTGATTATGACCTTTTCAAAAGAAGAGTTCAAAAGCTATCGATTGCTTTTCCCTGCGTTATTCTAGCTACCATAGTTCCTGAGATAGCGGCATGTTTTCTGAAAAATATAATGACAATTGGCGAATTTTGACCTTTGATGACCTCTGGTGACCCCAATATTGCTCTAAGGTGAAAAATGACCGAATACTTTCAAACGTACGCATTGAGAGCTATCGACTGCTTTTTACCGCGTCTTTCTAGCCCTCTTAGTTTTTGAGTTAGAGGTGGGTGGTAACATATGCCCCCCCTCACTAGGGCGAAGTTGGCTGAGACCGCCACTGGGGCGCGGGTTAATCGTTCGTGTGCTGCCGTTTCAGACCGTCGGACGGTGCCGGCTGCGACTCTGAGGAGGCGTCCGACTTCTGCCCCGACGTTGACCTGACCCAGGCCCTGCTGACCGCTGACGGTTACCAGAATCTCTTCACACACGTGTCAGCAGACAACGTCAAGGCAAGTGTCGAGCCGGAGATCTAACAGAAGCTCTCTCCGAACTAGAACAGGTGCACACTCCTACCGAGGACGATACAAGCCAGAGAGAAACTTAAATTGACATTTCTCCATTCGTTATGTTGTAACGTTCATTTTACGTGCGCAGTAAGCATGCGATAGTCAGTATCAGGTCATTAGTCCCATTTCCTGGTGCTTTCTACTCACGTACTCGTCTTTGAGTAAGGAATATGGATAGCTGTGTCTGGCTACGATTGTATCTGGCGTTCGAATAGTATGAAACTGTGGGTGTCACGCGTTTCTCCGCCCGCAGGAGCGCGCCGAAGCCCTGGTGGCTGCTGCTGGAAGAGTCGCTTCCCTCTCCGCCCACAACGTGGCGCTAGTGATGGTGGACGCAGACTTCCATCCGGCCAACGTATCTGCATGGCGCGAGCGGCACCGCAGTCTTGCCCAGCTGACGAACTGCATCAGCGAGCACGGCGACTCTCTGTCGGCCAGCGCCGAGCTGGCCACTGCTGCCCGCTACTTCGCCGCGGTGAGGGAGCGGCTGACGTACGCCGCGCCGCTGCCCCGACTGGTCGGAGAACTGCACGGCGCAGCGCCGCCGGCAGAGACGCGCTGGCACCGCGTCACCCGCCGGCTGGAGACTCGTCTGCGCGACACGGAGCTGCTGCTGGTCTGGGCGCTGGGCGTGCACCAGCGCGCTCCGCCGCCCTCGGCAGCCGACCGGCCGCTGGCGCAGGCAGCCAGGAAACTGGCCAACTGTCGACGCACAGTGGCGCTCCTGTCTCGCCGCGGTACCGCCGCCGCGGGCGTGCCGGCGTCGTTGGCCAAGGAGCTGTCGGCCACCAGTAAGACGCTGGCACGCGTCAGCCACCTGCTACTGTCGGTGCTGCTGCTCGACCTGGGCCGGTTCGCCAGCGCGGCGGATGCGGCACGGCACTACGTCAGCCTGGACAACGGTCTGAGCGCCGTGCCGCGGCTGCTGACCGTCACCGTTCAGCCGGGCGACGCGCACCACCTGATCGTATACAACGCCCTGCCGTTCCAGCGCTCCGAGCTGGTGCAGTTCGTCACGCCTACACCCAATATCGCTGTCGAGGGTCCGGACGGTGCCAATGTGCCGCTCGAGATATCCCCCGTTGGCCGGGACGCCTTCACCGTCAAGTTCGTGGCGGAGCAGTTGTCGCCTGTTTCGATGACGACGTACCGCGTCAGCAGTGTCGACCTCGACTCGGCCGCCGACCCGGCGCTAATGTTCGGTCAAAACGAGTCCGACATCAGCGAGGGCCTAACCATCAGCAACGAGCGGTTCGAGCTGCGTCTGGTCGAGTCGCCGCACGGCTGGCGGCTGACGGACCGGCGCACCGGGGACGAACTGGAGCTGGAGCTGCGTCTGGTGGCGCTGCGGCCGGGCGGGACTGAACTGCTGGCCTGTTCCGACCAGGGCTGGAGCCAGCGTGCCGACTCCGTCACCGCTGAGGCGACGCTGCGCTGCGGCAGGGCGCAGCTCACGGTGCGACTGACGCGCGCTACCGGCCCGCTCGGCCAGGCGGTCAGTCTACTGGTGGAGTCTGAGCCGGAGGTGGGCGGTGGCATCAGCGGCGCGCTGAGCTGGACGAGCGGCGAGGAGCCGGACGCCGACCCGGCGCCGCTGCTGCTGCACCTGCGCACGCCACTACGGTCGGAGGGCGGCGGCGGCAGCGGCTTCTACGCGGACAGCGGCGACTACCAGCTGGCGCGCCGGGCGGCGGCCGCCCTGCCGAGCGGGCTGCGGCCGGCCGCCGCGCAGGCCTGTCTGCAGGACGGCCGGCGGCGGCTCTGCGTGCTGCTGGAGCAGACGCGCGCAGTGGCCAGTCCGTCCGAGGGCGAGCTGGCCGTGCTGCTCGGCTCCGCCGCCGAGGCTGTGTACGCTGAGCTGCTGCTGACTGCTGAGCAGCTGCCCGAGCCGCCGGCCGCTGACCGGCAGCTGTTCGCCAGCAGCCCGCTGGTGGCGCTGCTGTCCCAGCAGCTGGCCAGTCCGGCGCCGCTGCTGTTCGGCAGCAGTCCCAGCGCGGTGCGACTGCGCGCCACGCCGCGCCTGCTCGACGGCCCGCTGCCGTGTGACCACGAGCTGGTGTCGCTGCGGCAGCTGACTGCCGGCGCCGACGGCCGGCCGGCAGCGCGCGCACTGCTCACGCTGCGCCGGCGCCGGCTCGACTGCCGGCTCTGGGACGCGCGCGACGAGCTCGGCTGCGGCCTGCAGCCGCCGCTGCCGCGGCTATCACCGCTGCTCGGAGCCGAGTGGCTGAGCGCCGCCAGTCTGACCGGCGCCGAGGGGCCGACCGCGCCGCCGGCACTGAGCGGTCTGCAGCAGGTGCGGCTCGATGCCGACCAGGTTCGGTCGTTTATGGTCGCCCTGGACCGACAGCTGCCGGTACCGAAACCAACTGTGAAAGAAACTCAGCAGAAGGCGAAACAGAAAACCCCGCCGCCGCGGAGAGAACATGTCTACAGCGAGGGGGACGTACAATTCGAGGTTGGGCAGTCGTATCAGCTTCAGTTGTGAAACGTCCGGACGGTGAACTGTTGTAAGGCTTGTGCTGTGGATGTTGATTGGGTCAGTTGTGTGTGATCATAGTAAAATGGCTAGATGCGATGATATAATGCGTGGTATCCTTTCCATGACAATTTGTGACACATCCTCCACTCCCCATCATTCAAGCTCCTAGCATAACGACGATTCGATAGAATATCTTGATGGCTTCATACACGAACCAAGCGTAAAAGGTAGCTCATCGCATTTGGAGTGCTTCGACCAGGGTGTTGGCTGTTATGACGTGGATAGTCCAAGGATGTGAATGGCTTATACATAGTGCAATGAGATTCAGTACATGACTGCTGTTATCAGCGTATGAGGCGTTACACTATGTGCCGTTGCCGACAGTTTTATTTTTGTTCTTGTTTTAAGGATATTTGTTGGAGTGTTCACTGTTGTACATAGGGTACTCGTCGCCTCCTGCCTTGTTATGAATTGTTGCGAGTTATGTGACGATGCACTTGGGACTGGCTATAGCTTTAGCCTGCCAGAGTTTATCTGAGGCTGTATGTGTATATTAATCCTACGTTACATTCTACTTATTCCTCAACAAGCTTCTGTGAGCTCCTTGTTATTTGTCTCCGCATCGTTTTTGAGACTCCGAGTGACCGGTCTTCTCGACTGGGTGTAAGTGGTCGTTGTACTGTTACAGGAATGCGTTCCTCCGCTCAGAGGAGCCTAGCTCCGTCCGCCGGATCCTGGTGGGGGAGCTTCCAGTCGATCTTAGGATGCACGCGCAGGGTCAGATGCGTCGTATCCGCTGGGGGAAAGAGCGCAGGCTGAATGATGCCTGTAAATATATGTGAATAAATGAAGGTGATTGTATCTGATCATAGTCCTTTCGATCGCATCAACTGCTGATCGCATCAATTGCTGATGAGAGCGGTATTCGCCATGGACTGATCCGAGCGACTAGCACGTGCGCCATTAACACGTCTGGGATCAACCGACAGACAAGCCAGAATTAGGCAATGCATCATCTATGCACGACAAAATGATAGCCAGTCATCGGGCTTTCTTCTGTAGCAGACTAATCACCACCGGCGACGCGATAAGTCCTCCATCAAAGACCGGTTTTCTAATGCAGTGACTTTATTTCTATCCGATTGGCCCGCCATGGGTCATCAACTACCGTTACGTAGCGCACAAGACAAACCTCTGTAAACGGTAACACTCCGCGACCTCGCCGCGCCGCCGCCCGTCTGCCTGCGTCACTACTCGCCGCTAACTGCCTCCACGCGCCGCTACTCGTCCCCGCTGCGCCGCCAATCGTATCTGCCGCGCCGATCCGAAGCTGCGGCTCCACCGAAATACCCAGAATGGCTCTCCGGCTGGCCGGGGAGAGATAGGCAGACTGGGCACGGAGTGCGGAAACCAGCAGCGAACCGCGGCAGCGTCCCACGAACACACAGGTCCGCGTTATTGCGACAAACGGGTGCCTACCGGGCGTATAAAGCCGAAGGGACGCTGCAGGACCGCAGGCGCGATTATGCTACAGCTGGCTCGTACGGGAAATGCTGATACCGAAATGTCCGGATATCGAACGGACTGTAGGAGATGCAGCCGGTCGTTAGGATGAGGCATACGAGGCAAAATGGAAAAATTGGGACAAGCGCAGCAGAGATTGGACTAGACAATTCGCAATAAGGGGGGCAAGCGGGATAGATGAAATACATACATCGATGCTGGCAAAGGTAGAACAGGGCGGAAAACGTCGTACACGACGCGCCTATTTGGTAGAGGTAAAGCCAAGCACACCTATGACTTTCAGCGAGAGATGGCTGCGACAGCTGGACTGAAGCGAGCGACTAGACGGTCAGATAACCATATAGAGCCGAGGTCAGAGGCCGCGGAATGATCGGGCGACGCGCAGAGGCCGGCAACATGGCGACGGGGAATGTCCTGTACCTTACGATCAGTCGTGCCGAGCAAATACACAATAAATAAAATCATAGGTACAGTCAACGAAATATAGCTCCAACACATAACAATACTATTTTACGGTTCTTGTGTGACGACGGCAAGCCGTATAAACAAAACGCCACAAGAACAGATAATCACCTCCCAAAGAATAGCATTGATCGACATAAAACAGCAGCAGAATCCACCACCACCACACCATATTATCACATAAACTAAAGCTGTCTCGAAATAACATTCGCCAATTGACAGCCACGACAGTGAGTGCTACAAAATCATAGGAAATTATTCCACCGGAATTAATGAACTAGGAATGACCGCCTAAGGAATCAATACAGCTTCCGTACTAAGATGTGCATACGGATAGCAAATGTGGCTGCAGTTTACAATAACAAGCACCGCAATTAACGGACACTACTCGAGATTCCCGATATAGATAACCTAGATATTTGGATAAGCACTTAGTACACACATAGACGATATCTAAGTTAATCTGGATAGTGACGCGATCCGGGCCGGGACTTTTCGGAGAACTGCGAGTGCGCTCTAGCCTAGCCGACATCCAGCCCTTACCGGACGTTAGGAGGGTTGTTTGATATAATACGGTGACGAGCTGGTCGTACCAGGAATGACACCTCTCGGTCACCGACGCATTGTCCGCCGGCGTCGCCAGCCCGCGACTACCAGCGTGAATGATCCCTCAATGTCCGAACTCAATGTACCGAAGAGTGCGAACACTCTTCGGTAAATTTCGCAGCGAGGCGGCACTGCCACCGCAGTCGTTCTAAAGGGACTCAAGCGGACGCTGGTACGTAACGCCTTCAGACTGTGACCCCATCGAACCCCCGGGATATGACGCGCGAAACGGGCCAGATAGACGCAACCTGCCCACCAGAGTCACTACCTCAGGCCCTAGCCGCACCCGCGAGGCCTAACGAGCAGAGACCTAACGAGCAGAGGCCTAACGAGCAGAGGCCTAATGATACCTTGGCTGAAGGGCCGAAGTTGCTGCTAGGCGCTGACGCTTCCCTGACTAGTAATACCACTACCAGCGCTCTGCGGCAAGACTTATCAACCTCAACAAGCGACGGAAGGACGTGACAAAGTACGATGATAAACAAAAACCGGTGCTGAAATATCACCCAACTGAATGAATCACGCAAACGCCAAACTCTACCCGGTCGTCCTTCAACCCCAACTCAGCCTCACGAAGCAGCTATGCTCCCAACTCTAGAGGTCTACTCACAACGGTATGTGCCGTTAGGGGCCGATCACACTGCAAACTCAGGGTGGACAAGCACTAGCGGCGAGTTCGGACGCGCTACCGCCGGCGCCCGCAGAGCCCCCATCTTCCCCGTCTACAGCGGAGTCCTCACATCCCACCCCGCCCGAGACGCCGCAGTCGGGCGCCGCCGCCTCCCAGTGCCCTCCTCACCGGTCGGCGGGGGCGGTGGAGGCGGTTTCTGGTGGCTCGAGGCGTACCTACGCCGGCCCGCCGCCCAGCTTGGAGAGGTTCTTGAGGAACTGGCCGGGCGTGATGAGCTGGTCGCTGCCGATCACCACTTCCCAGTTCTTCAGGGCGTTGGTTACCTGACGACGGGGTACCATATCTCAAACTCTGTTCGCATATATAGCGTGTGATATGTCTCACATCAGCCAGAAGCTGCCACAGTAAACATACGAAGTGGAAACTAGTAACCACCCTAAAACTCAAGAAAGCGAGCAACGAATGGCACCACAAACTACGTTCGTGTCCCACAAACTTCGCATGTTTCATGGGAGGGTGAGCGTCCTTCCCGCATCATGAAAAACTACGCCATATATTAGAATGTTATCCAGTTCAGTGTTGTCAGCTTCTTGAGAAAGTTCACACGCCTCGAGTCAAACGCTATCAGCGGTGCGTTTTTTTTTGTGTGGTAACCGACTCTGGCATATAAATGAGCTGTCCACATTTAACGAGTATTAAGGTAGTTACGTCCCGCCCAACGTTCAAATACCGTTTAAACGTCAGAGCTGTGAGGCTCAGGGTCATATCATGAGCGCTGAGGTTTAACACACTCCCTGTGGGCTGGGAAGTGCCTGAGCGCCGGGCACCACCTGATGAATTAATAGTAGGTAGCTCTGGGGCCGTATTCACGTCGATCATTTTCATAAGAATTTTCTTACGTATGGCCTACTTCTTAATAATTTTTCTTTTTATTGTAATCAAGTGAACTCGTCGATAAAAACTAAACAAGTGTCGACGTGAATACCAAATTATACTTCCGAAACAAAATCGACTTGCGAAGTCGACGTGAATACGGCCTCTGGAATCCTTCCAAATTCGCATCATGGTGCTAGTCATCATGGTGCTAGTACTGACCTCATAGGCGCTGCGGATCTCGCTGTAGGACAGGCCGCCCAGAACGTAGACGATGAGACGGGGGACGTTCTTGACGTTCTGCGCGCCCTTGTCCTTGTGCCAGTGGCCGTAGCGGGCCGTGGTGGGCGTGGCGCGCGGGTAGCCGGCCGTGGCCGCACGACCGGCCAGGAACGGGAAGTGCTTCTCGTCCAGTTTCAGGTCGATGGCGTCCTCCATGATGTCTTTGATGACGGGCGTCCAGCGCGACATCTGGTAGGTGTGCTCGGTGATCCGCTCCTTGCGCGCCATCTGTTGGCGGGTGTGATGGTTAGTGTTGCACGGACCGGCCGCGGCTGGCAGCGGAGACAGTGCCGGCCGGTGGCCGGCGTCGACTTTACCGGAGCCCTTCCAACGGTAGATGTAGAAGCTGGGGACAATTCACTGTGTTTTCGGACATTTATATGATATGGTCGGAAACTTACAGCACGCAAAATTCATGCCCAGGAAAATGTCACATCTTATAACAATTACAAATAACAAAGAACAATTATTACAAATTTAGTAGGTAAGGGCTTAGGCCTTAGGCCATACGATTTTGAGAGAAACGATGAACATGAACATGAACTGAGACAAAACTCAACAGTCGCAATGGGCTGGCTATTAAGTAGATGCCTAAAAAGAAAACAATGCCAAAAAATCCACACCAGCTAATACGGCACACATAAAAAATCAATTTCCTGAAATATGAACAGCCGCATAAACTCAGTGGCAATCAGAGGTATGTCAGTTTTCGTTTAACCCGCGCCCGGCTGGGGGTCCTGGATTTCCACGCCCTGCTGGGGGGGGGGGGTGTTTGAACACCCCCCCCCCTTGTAACTCGGCTCCTGGGCCACGTAGCGATACGCGGAAGGCGGCGTTCGAAAGAGCGTCAAAAATAATGACGAAATCACTTCGGTCAATTTTTTGGTCAGGTCAAAGGTCAGGTCACCAGAGGTCATTGAAGGCAAAATTTCGCCGATTTCCAGGTCGAATGTCGACAATTTCCAAGAAGCCAACGCATAACTCGGGAACCAATAGAGCTACAGCGCCACGGAAAAGCGCATTCGATAGCCCTATTAACGCCCTTTCTGAATAATTCTCTCAGATTTGACCTAACGTCAACGGTTTTGCCTGCAGGGGGCAAAAACTGCAAAAATAGCCGATTTTTTCGGAAACAGTTTTTCTGCAATAACTTTTGACCCAAGCCTTGTACGTGCTTACTTTTACCGGCATCGTGTTCCTCTCGTCAAGACGCATCGAATGAACTATAATTTGACCTTGAAAGGTCAACTTGAAAATTTGACCTCAGGTCAAGGTCATGACCTGACCGGAAAGGGTCATGTTGCATATCAGTCGATCCGTATCGTCGAGCTGACCACATCTAAGGCGTTTTCATCGCTCCAGCATGCCTCTATCAAAAGTTATTTGCGAAAAACTGTTAGATACCATTCGTGACCTAAGATGACCTCAGGGCATAAACAAGGGTCACGGACACCATTTTCATGTTCAGTATGTTTAAACCACTTGTAATTCGGTGTTTGGGAGTGTTTATAATGTCTTTCATCCAAAAGAGGCGCATTTCAATTTTCTCCCATTGACTTATAATGGGGAGGTCGCAAAATTGACCTGACCTTAGGTCATCGATATCAAAATTCTGAGATATACATTTTGTACATGCTATTGCTCTTAGCAATCGCTGAAAGTTTCAAAACGATCGGTCACTCGGTGTAGCTATGACAGACATTGCAACTTTTTATGAGGTGAGGTCACTTCCAGTGACCTGGTGACCTGACCTTGAATGACCTTGGTCTGAAATTTTCGCAACATGTGTAGAATTGATGTATGATAAGGTGTACCAAAAACGGCGGCGCTCCGCGCCGCCGTTTTTGAGATATTCGCGAAAAACCACAAGGGGGGTGTTCAAACACCCCCCAGCAGGGCGCGGGTTAACTGCCGAAACTGTGGGGGTCGATACCTGTAAATCATGTCGAGCACAAAACAATATAATAGAACAGAATATAACAAAAATATCGAAAAAGTACAAAGTAACTTGGTCAAAAACGAAAATCACTCATGGAAACGGAAAACAAACAAGGCCTGACCAATGACCATGTAACGACAACGCATTTTCAAACCCAAGTCTTACGACTTGAAACAACAACCAGCCAAATGACGACACATGTCCAAGAAACAATAAAGTTGTCTCGTATGTACAATTGACTAAAAAAAAAAAAAACTCAGTGTCTTCGGAAGTCACCACGAATACACCTGTGATGCCTTCAACAAACAAAAATCCTGGAAGAAACCCAGCCAGCAACATCCGGGACCGGACGAGATCTCCCACATCCAACCACGTCATGCCACGAGTGGTCCATCAATGCTCGCCCGGTCGTGCAGAATCAGTCCACAGGTCCACCCAGCTCTCCACCACCTTCTACAGCTCTCCACGTCCACTCCTCATAGCTTCCACACCGAGAACCGCCCTGACCACACCACCAAGACTCGCCACACAATGTTTCCAATCCAACTACCAATCTACCAAACCCCAGAGGGGACCAACATCACCCCAGCAAGAAACTCCGTCCGTCCCATCGGTCCAAAAAAAAAACTCCACCTACTCCCGGTGAAGTGGACACCCCGGTGGCGGCCGCTGCAGTCCAGGACAGAGAGCGGCGCAGGGGGGCCAGCGCGGCGGCCGCCCTCCGCAGAGGCTCCGAGTCCACCGAGGAGCCCGTCACGGTCTCAGCCTTAGACTCGCCATACTGTCAGCGCGGCGACTGAGGTGAACGCCGGGGTCGGGGATGGTGCTGCTAGGGTGAAGTTTAGTTTGGTCATAATAAGAGCGGAGTCGGGGCGGTACCGTATGGTGTGGAGATGTAATGGCAAACCATCAAGCAGATGACTGGTACCCATATGCTTAGCGTGTTAATCAGACGGTGCCGCGGCAGGCCTCTATAAGGTGGGAAGCCATAGGGCAGTATGCGGAGGCAGCCGTTTTCGCTATGATCCTGCAATAATAAATGCTCCGGCCTTCCTGCTCTGTTATAAGTAGGTACGAACATTTCAAAAGCGACGCACGTTTAGTATCCTACGGTGGACAGTATCGTGATCCATTTCGTGTTTCAGCTTCTAATGGGTGGCACCATAACCACGATTTTAGCACTTACCGTGTGGATTTTCTTCCTGTTTCCGTCGACCACCACGTTGAGGCCGAGATTGGCCAGGTTGGTGATGATACTGCGGTCCTCGGCAGGGATCTGCGCGTGCTGAATCAGCTTGTTGAGGTTCTCCTCGCTGATGCCGTTCTTCACCAGGATGTAGAGCAGGATGATCCTGATCTTGTCGTACGTGGTGACGTTCTGGTCCAGCAGGATGGGCACGATGTTGCGCATGTGGTCGCGGATCTTCTCGCCCTCGGCGTCAGTACCCATGGCCAGATCCTGCTCCACCTGTGGGCGGAGACGACACGCGGACTCCTATAGTGACACGAACTACACATGCTGCCAGTGTATATACAGTGGCAGATGTGACCGGTGAAACCAAAATACACACAAAACTAGTAATGAAAGTTAACCCGGCAGTTGCTGGGGTATTTCGCCACCCACCGTTTGCTGGGGGGGGGGGGGGCGTTAAACGCCCCCAGCCGATAACTTGAGAACCAATAGACGCAGCGAAACGCACGAGGCGGCAAACGAAAGAACGCGACGAGACGCTTCAGATGAGTACTTTAAATTTGAATTTTGAGGTCACAGGTCGGGTCAAGGTCAGGTCAAACACCTGAAATCCGGCTTTCAGTAGCATGGACTTCAGGACTTCGCAATGGGTGCCTCTCGTCATAAGCTCTGTCAAAACGGTGCACAATCCATCATATCAGGCCTACAAGAGTGTCAGCTCCATGTAGGGGTCAGTCAAGCATAGGTCAGGGTCAAGGTCAGGTCAACCGGGTAGGCACATATCCCCGAAAATCAAAACTGATATTCGCAGCCTGTGACACTTGTTTTGTGGGTAATTTGGGGCGTAGAACACGATGGTGACATTTATTTTACCATAATTCATAGGTGTACGTGTTTGGCTAAAAAAGTTCAATTTAAGAAATGCATGTATCATGGTCGTGTAGTCACTAGAAATTGCCAAGATTCAGTTCAAGATTTTGGAAAATGCGGAACGATAATCAATAATCGAAGATAGCCATTTGATTGTTCATGGTATAGGCAGTCTAATGACGTTCACGGCATGTCTGTATGTCTATTCTGTGATTTTATATGATTTTTTGAACATATGCCGTTTTTGGTCGAAAACTCAGAAATCATGACGTCACTAAAACCTCGATATCTCAAAAATTTTCCGACCGATTTTTTTGAAACTTTGTCACAATAAACTTCAATCGATTCCCTACACGTAACTAAAATTTGGCGCGCCGCCGTTTTTATGCTATGGCCCGGCGAAAAAAAGTGGGGGCGTTTAACGCCCCCCCCCCCCCCCAGCAACTCGCGGGTTAACTAGTAAGACGCTACAAGAGTCACCGCAGCTTTTGTAAATTAGCATCACCGACCAGTTGAATTAACATAAGGCCGACTCCAGCATACACAATACACATTCATATTGTTTGATTACACTGGTCTGCGTGATTTATAAGGTCAATGGTTTCTCAGCTGTTTATAGGACAGTTTTTCACGCTGATTCCGGAAATGGAATTCGTTTTGCTCGATTAGCTCGATTTTTTAAGATACGTCGTTTTGCTCATATGTTCAAAGCTATGCTGAATGGCTTAGTATAGTTAATCACACAGAAGCATATATATGTTTAAACTGCAAACTGACCCGCTATAAGTGAATTCCGATTACAGTACACACGCACTGCTGTGACGCAAATGGCCTTTTCACGGATTTTCGACTGTGTTGAGCACATGGGACGTCCCTCTTCAAGCACCAGCAATAGTCCGCCAGGAAGTTGACGTCCCACCGACCCTTATACCGTTTTTCCATCACACTTTGTGGCCACACAGTCTTTGTGGAAGCATTCTACCTGCTCTTCACTACAGTCACCAGTTTTCTGGTAAATAATCGAGATGGGACCTAAAAAATTGCAAAATGTATCAGCATGCCCACTCCAATGTGCATATTAATGCATCGGTGTGTATCCTTGACATAGTGTGGGAGCTCGAGCTAATCGAGAAAAATGGATACCTACCTTTTCCGAATTCGGCACACAAAACTTGCATCAGAACAGTTGGGAAATCTTCCATCTTTGGGGAAAATGCATCAGTATGCCCACTCCAAGATTTAATATATCAGTGTGTGAGCTGTTATCCGTGACATAGTGTGAAAACGGGAGCTAATCGAGAAAAATGGATAGCTTTGTTGGATTCAGCACACGAAACTTGCATTATAGAACAGCTGAGAAATCTCCAACTTTGGGGAACAATGTATTAGTATGCCCACTCCAAGATGCATATTAATATATCGGTGTGTGAACTTTTATCATTGATATAGTGTGAAAACTCGAGCTAATCGAGACAAATGGATAGCTTTTTTGAATTCAGCACACGAAACTTGTATTAGAACAGATGAGAAATATCCAACCTTGGGAAAAATATATCAGCATGCCCACTCCAATGTGCCTATAAATGCATCAGTGTGTGAACTTTTATCCTTGACATAGTTCGAAAACTCGAGCTAATCGAGAAAAATGGACAGCTTTTTCGGATTCAGCACACGAAACTTGTATAAAAATAGCTGAGAAACCTCCGACCTTTTGAAAAAAGTTTTGAAACGCAGGCCAGTGTTATAGATGTTTGCATTCCACATCACGGGGCAAGGTGAAAATGAGGCTCGCCATATCCGACGTCTACTCTATACCCTTCCCGCATTTCCCTACTACCCCACCACGTTACCTTGCAGAGTTTGTCGACGTATCCCTGGTAGGAGGCCATGCACTCTCCGGCCAGGTGCAGGTGGGTCGAGTACTTGCTCAGCTCTTTCTGGTACTGGGGCATCTTCTTGATCATCTGACTGAGGTCGCGCATCGACGCCTTGTCCGTCGACATGCCGCGCTTGTTCTCAATGAACTTCTTCATGTTCTTGGTCACCTGTCAGATAGACAAGTGAGTTAATTTCAACGAAAACGAGATTGGGTAGATGATTTAGCTTTCTGGCCAGCGAAACACTCAATCCAGATTCGAAATCGCCAGTGCGAAAAGCTTTATTCTTTGCTTTCGTCCATTCATTTACCGACCCAATTCATTAAATCATCCGATTCATTTTTTCATTTTCGATTCATTTATTCATTCATTCAACTACCGATCTTCCCGAAATACCTCACCACGTTACTTCCAAACTCAACCCACTTCACATACCCCGTCGTCCTCCCTACCCCTTCCTTTCCCGCTCCCTCGACTGCCCCGCACTGCCAGTCGCACCCACCTGCTGCGATACGATGGCGATGTGCTGGTGTCGCAGCTCCACCCACAGGTCGTCATTGTCGTCCAGCAGCACCTCCTTGGGACTCTCGCCCTGGCTGGCCTCGTACTTGTAGACGTCGTTCTCGATGGGCAGCAGGTCAAAGGCCATGGCCTGCAGGGTGAGCTCGTGCAGCAGCGGCGACACGGCGTCGAAGCCGCGGTCCAGGATCAGCAGCTGGGAGCGCGCCTGCAGGAGAGCGGGGTAAGTCAGCGCTGACAGCTAAAGAAGGGCCCAAACGCAGCTGGCGCTGTAATGTGCGGCTCGCAGCGGCGCAGCGTGAGCAGCGGTGCTTACAGTGACCTCGTTAAAGCTCCCAGCGAACCTCATTGCACGCCGAAACTTGAGCGTCCGTCTACTCATGCATCGCAAATGAGCAGCACGTGATTGACATGCTGCCAGCTGCACTATTCACATACTCCGCTCAATGTAAAACAATACATCTCGCCCTCGTTGCCGCCCGGCCGGCCGTTTAAACGAATTCTCCCGTTCTCGTAACCAGCTTCTCTCTGAATGACTGAATGTATTTCGGTCGCTACCCGGGTTCCTGCACGGACGGCGGCAGATCTGGCGTTAGGAGTCGGTCGTCAAGCAAGGCCAGGCATGTCACCTTCTCCAGTGGGGCTCTGTCAGAGACAGGCTACCTCTGAGGTGCCCAGGGAGGGGAGCGGACCACAGCGGACTACTGTCCCAGTGCCCGGCAACACAGTGCCGACCGCTCACAGATTAATCATACGCCATGGTGTGTGCATAATTAAAGTCGGGCTTCGGGACGCGAGGATCCTGGCTCGGTCGGTCGTCCAAGAGGTGTTAGAATACAGTCAGTCTGGTGAGAGTCAAACTGAAGTTGCTGTGTAAAAGAGGCAGCTGGACGGAGAGAAAACAGTGAAGTGACGAGGAGGACAGACGAGCGGGAAGAGAGGCGTGAAAATCACTTCAGCAAGACAGTTCAGACGGACGGGACGAGACGGAGGAGAGCGACAGAAAAACAGGTGAGAACTAGAGCGGGAGAGTGAAGTTTATCTGCCCCACGTATCAGACAGCTTAGGTGAAATTTCAACAATGCCAGGAGTGGATTCAAAAACATTTATCAGGTCTTGACGACGCAAATAAACAAATAACTTGATTTCATAGCAAAAAATAACTTGATAATAACTTGTTGAATAACTTGATTTACAACAACATGACATTCGCATTATTTTTATTTTTTCTTTGCTGTCGGAAATACAGAAGCTCATTAGTGAAAAAGGAACGTCAAATCACCGAAGTTCAATATCGGTAGGGCTCCGTCTCTAGCCGACATTATGTCGGCTTCAAAAAGTGACAATCGAGGAAATCTCTCGACAGCTTCAAATGACTCATCAATCATCACAAACATGTGATATAACTAATGGTTAGTAGTTAGCCATCAGCACAAAATACGCACTGTTGAAACATCTATAGCTTGGAGGTGCCTCAATAGTTCTTTGCGGGAGAAGATGGACCCAAATACCCCACAAAGTATCCAGCGTGACCATCCGTGTAATGGCAGGGCGGCAAACGGGACCAGGTACGACTGCTCGCCGGTCACCGAAGTAGGGCGGAGGTAGAACGGCGCACGGTCAAAAGGTCACGAAGGCAGGACGCCGCCTCTTCCGAAACGTATGTGGCGTGTCGGAAGGTCAGACGGCCGCCGGGAAACGAACTGGAGCGGGGAACAAAGCGTCTGGGGTGTGGCGGGCACGACGGAGAAGGGCTAACAGACAGTCCGCAGCGTCGTGGGTACGACGGCGGCGGGCTTTGTGGGGCGTCTGGGTACGTCTGTAAGGCGACAGGTCGGAAAATATCGATTGGAAAGGAAACCGTCGCATATTAACAATAAGCGAGCTGGCATGCTATGAATGGCTTACTAACATGGCAACCGTAAGATAACCATTTGGATTCAAAGCCTAAGTGTCATGAAAGAAAAGTGCTACACATATTCCTAATGTCGTTCCGGACCCGACCAACTCAAGCTGCATCTCCGGCGGTTTCCCCATAAATTTACGGTCCCCCATCGTCATATTTCACCCTCCCCGCGCCGTCCACCGCTCCCACAGTACGCGAGTACATCCCCCACTGGCCCGGTGCCAGTACCGCCGGAGGGAAGCCCTCCACGCCCTCCATCGACCCTCACCTTCTCCGGAGACTCTCCCATGGTCGGCTCGTCGGCCTTGTAGGCGTCCAGCTTCTGCTGCACCATCTGCGCCAGCTCGACGTTGTAGTCAAAGTCGCTGCGGTAGCGCACGTTCGGGTACTCGCCCAGCACAGCGCAGAGGGTGGCCAGCTGCTGCGCCATCCGCTCCATGGTCTGGGGCCGGCTCGGCGCGCGTGACGGCCCGTAAAACACCGGGAACGTCTCCTCACAGTCCAGAGAGAACACCTGCGACTCCTGCGGCAGGAACGCGATGTTGATCTCCTTCAGCGCCTTCACATACTTGGAGACGTTGGCATTCACCAGCATGTTGAAGCACTCGTCAGGACACGCCTCCGTGAAGAAGATGTGCGCAGCGCGGTACATGGTCCGCGTTGGGATGCCAAAGTCGTTGATAATGCCATTGATGGATTTCTCGGTGGGTTGTACCAGGTAGACGGCCTCCAGATGCTGCAGTGGCTCCCGCTTCTTGAAGATGTCCTCAACAATTGTGATGCCCTCCTGTGCCAGGTCGTGCATCTTGGTGCATGCTGAGATCATCCTCATGCTCAGCTCGTCAACCACCAGGACGCGCCAGTCGGGTGTCGAGCCTTTCTTTTGTGACTTGATGACAATGTCCATGATCTTCTGACCCACAATCGTTTTGAGAGACATGGTTGGACGATTGAGATAATGAATCTGCAAGGAAAACAATTACTTTTGTAAGCCTGTATCAGTGTTGGTCAATAAGCAATGACAAGCAAACAAAACCGCAAACCAAAGCATTGCTCAAATGTGCATGAAGTGACAGCCTAGACCCAGCAGGATACATGTTATCAATATAAAAAGTGTGACCATTTGTCCATTGATAAAAAATGCTGCATTATTAACTGATTATTGTACCTACACACACAGTCATCATGTGTACATCAATAAACCCCACCTAAACCTGAACCTCGAACTATGCTGATACTCATGCAGCAACTGATGGATAATTTGCAATAGTTCAGTATCAGTTGCAAAAGAGGTAAGATATATCACAGCGAAAGTAGGAACATGGTAGCTTACAACAAAACAAAAAATACGTCAAATTTCCAAATAAACTATAGCGAGAAAACACGATCACTAACTTCACTTACCGCTTACCAATGGCAGAAGCAAATGGCTTTCCTCCTTATGAACCACCCTTGAGTGAATTTAACAGCATTAGAAATAAAGGTACGACCAGTATAGTTCTCTATATACCGTGTGTACGACTTCAGATGACAGCCCTCAGCAGTCACCACGCCCCCGACTACTCAGAAAACAACGCTCCGCTTCGCCGTCACCGCTGAAGTCCGCAACAATCGATTGTTGGCATTGGGGCTTGAGGCGACATCTCGTGGTAGTGCTGCAGGTGGAGTTTTTGGTTTCACTGCTAGGTGGCGGGTGCTGTCCAAAATCGAGAGCACTTTCCAAAGCGACGTAAACAAGCGCGGCTCCGAACAAAAATCGGTCAGGAGGTCGGAGGCGCGTTTGATCTATCCGTTTCCGATTCGGGGGGAATGGGAGTGACTGGTAAGTGACCCGAAACTGTGTGTGCATTTCCCCTCATTAGTCGCTTCCTCGGATTCATTTGTTTTTCCATAGCGGGTTGGAATGCACGCCTGCCTACCTGGCTTAGCTACCTGTCTGTCGGCAATTATGGCGTCGATTGTGTTATCAGTTTTTTGAAATTAATTTTGACAACACCTGTTGCTGATTCCAAGAGTAATGTGAAAATTGGCTAACATTTGTGTGCTCTTTTGTTGCAGGCTTCTCCATGCTGGTACAGATCAAGATGAATCATCTCAGGGAAGGAAGCATTCCATTGAAGTGAGTCACTTCAGAAGAGTACCTGGATGTGGACGATGAACCACTAGTGCTGAGTTAGTGAGTGGTAGTGCTAGGGAAGCAAGTTTTATCAGTGATGAAGGTGACTGTCTGCTTTGGACCAGTCCGTGTGGTCGTTCCGTGTGGAGATGGAAATGGAACTGTCCGTGACCTCATGCTGCGAGCCACCACAAGATACAAAAAAGCTGCTGGATGGGTAAGTACCAAAGGACTGCTACATACATTTTACAGCTAAGATGCTTGTGATATTTCTAAAATAAAATATAAAGTGAAGTTTGATTGACCACACCTTCATATGAGGCACTTTGATTTTCCAACTGCTAGGTATTTCCAATGCTTGTTTCCTGTTTGTGCTCACTGAGGCTGGGCATGGGCCATCCTTATTTGAAAATAACCATGTGTGCTACCTGTATGATTTGAAAGTGATGGAAATTGAACTCAGTGAGTTGTTGCAAGTTTTTAATGTTGATGCATGCTGCCACTCCAGTTCCAGCTATGAGCTACATACTAGCTCACTCACTTAATTGATTACCTTGTTAGTCATTTTATTTTGTTTTTAACTGTAGTAATACTTTGGACATTCATTTCACCTATAAGTGTTTATAGTAATGCCAAAGATATATAGGTAATGGGTACTGGTGCTCATATGACTTGGACATCTCTGGCCACCAAACCTATCTGCATTTGAGCAAAGGCTTTAGATGATGATAACCTGATGCAATGACCTGAGGGAGCATTTGTTTATGCTACAGCCAAAGATTTGACCTTACTCAGACTGCTAACTGTAAAAATTGACCACTGGCCAGTGCCTAAATGTCATGAGTGATTATTCATAAGAGTGCAATTCTGGAGTCACAGCCTTGAGGTAGGTACTAAAATGGACTGAGAGGTGCCATTGAAAACTGCTAAACTGCTGAGCCTCTCAATCCTCTATTGCCATTCGTGTCCTAGGTCGGGGACTCGGCTTATCGGTGTACGTGTACGCGACCATTCCACACCACCAGCTCGGTGCAAAGATGGACATTGGACTTGAACATCCATTCGCAGTGTATCTTGGGCTGGACTGGTCTCTCCGCCGTATCAGCGGCCTCTGGGTAATGGTGCCGGTCATTCTTTCAACTGACGTGGCTGTATCTTTCAACTGATATTTGCATGGTTCGCTCGAGCGACACTCATTCCTGTCATTGTCCGATGTGACAGCACGCAGATTTCTGACGGTCCTACCTGACAGCTGTCCTGTCAGACTATTTGACAGCGGTGTCTGCTGGTCCAGTGCACCTACTGTCTGCACCGCAACGGCCGGCACAGGCCCGCCGGAAGTGAGCCATTTCCGGTGGGCGGGTGACGCCGGAAGTGCAGCCGGTCACCGTGATTGATATTTGGACCGCTCGGCAGCGGGACACAGGGGACAGGTAACCCGCTCGGCCGCCCGGTGTTGCACCGGCGGACTGACGGTTGTGCGTTCACCTGATGTGGTCTCGTGCAGCGGCGCCGGTGCGGCCGGCGCTGGGTGGGGAGGTTCCGGCCGCTGCCGCGCTGCACCCTCAAATTTGGTGCGCCGCTGCGGTCGGAAGCTGATGGAAATCTCACCAACACCGGCAGTTACTGGAACTGGTGGATTCTCCCTTTGTGGTATTGCGCTCTGATTCCATGCTCAGCTCACCACTCACCGCAGGCTGGTTGGGTCGGGGTTCGATGGATCTTTGGAGAAGGTACATCGTGGGAATTTGAGAGCCGACTTTCGTTACGGTTTTCACCTGCGGCGAGTGTCGGTTAGTGAGTCTGGCAGACAGACGGACAAACAGACAGTGCGGATGCATGATTATTACATATGCTCATAGGGTCTGCGGGCTATGTTGTGGGTAGATGGGTCGTGTTCTGACCGCGGGGTCATCTAGTGGCGTTAGATGAATGCAGACTTAGTATCACATTTTATTACCTGTATGCACGGAAATCGGGCGGCGCATCCTAGGAACTTTTTTAGAATGAACAGTCTGGCTTTGATGCCCCTTTTTGAATAGGTTCTGCCTGTTTGCACCTGCCTTGCGAAACACACTGTGTAGATGGCTCCGCAACCATAGATGGTCATAGACAAACGCCGCCCCTGCTACTCAGCCTTACCTTACACACCTTTGCCGCAGTCATCCGTAGTGGCGCCTGGCGGCGGAGTTTTGCTTCACTGCCGAGGAGTTATTTCACCGTTTTCTACCGAAATCGGTCTCTGTATCCTTGTGGCTGAGGTCGGTCGATGCTCCCCGATCTGCTGAACATGCATGCTGCTCCTCGGATCGGTGGGCGGAACCTTTCGTGGCTGGTTCAACATGCCACTGCTGGCAGCTAATTGTATGTACGTCGAGTGAATGCATGGATGGGTTGGCTGTATGTATTTGGCACCTCCTTAGATTTCGCAGATTCCTGTTATTTTCATCCTTGACTTGAAATTTCACTTGACTTGAAAATATTGGCAACCTTGTTTGTTCTGTTTCCGTCATAGTCCATCAAATCATTGTGATTTCTGACCGATTTAACATGCTAAACAATTGCAGGTGGCTACTGTTCGTGAGAATCGTTCAGTTCACCCGTTCGATACGGAAATGTTCGTGCGTGCTCGTGATCGTTCACTCGTTCTCGTACTCGTTCTCTTTCGTCACCCGGAGGACCATAAAGCTATTGTTCATATATGTAAAAGTCTATTCTCGATTACTTAGCAAGCGGTTAAAAAAGGGTGAAATACGGCGGTCACAGGTGCAGCGCAATTCGTCGTTCTCGGCACGTCGTTCACGTAAGGCCGCGTCGGCCACGTCGTAACACCGGGCCGTGTCGCGCCGGCGGAGTCGCGTTCGAGACTGTTCGTACTCAGGCCGCGTCGGCCACGTCGTATGACACCGGGCCGTGTCGCACCGGCGGAGTCCCGTTGAAGACTGTCGGGCCCCCGTCCCGTCTCAGCCCTCGTCGTAGCACAACACGTGGGCATGAGAATCAGATCAGGGGCCAGATGACACATATGTGAGCGGCGTGGCGCGGCGGACCGACCGCCGCGCTCCGAGCGCCGGCCGTCTTTGCGAAGATATCCAAAATGCCTATTTGCTCGCTAACAGCTATTATAGCAATGTTGGCCAATGGCCGGTGGTGCATTTTGGTCGGATGCTCTTTGATTAGTGTACTCAGTGATTCCAAACTAATCTGGCATGCCATAAACTTGACAATATGTCAGTCTACCGTTTGATTAGATGCCTCTCTTTCTGGTGACTTACTGATCCACTAGCCGTCACAGTGTTCAGCGTGCTATGCTGCCTGCAGCCTGCCCCTGACTGCGACTGACGAACGGTTGCCGTTGACCCGGTCGTTTGGCAGTCGACCGTGCCATTGTGTTTCGGATCGAAGTCGGGCACGCCACAGCGTTCGAACATGACCGCGCTGTTCCAACCACCAAAATCCCAAGCTAGTATGGGAAGGTAATGAGGTCTATAGGCCAAAAAACTAATTCGGGGTAGCGTTTCTTCATGTATCGCAGGGCATGAGCTGTGTCTGTGTGCCACATGGGACGGCGGGGCCTCGCTGTTCATCCGTGATCTCTGCTACGGACAGTTCCGGAGCCGGCGGCGGCGCCTGTTGACCAGTCTGTCCTCCCGTGTCCGTCTCACCATATGTGCGCCATGAGCTCATCCGGTTCCCGGCGTCACCTGTTCCGCTCTGCTGCACCGTCCACGGCCCGCGTCCAGCGCCGCTATCCGCCGCCGGCAGCTGTTTGTTTACTCTGCCTCACACGTGGTGTGGCGTCCGTCCTCTCTCCTCTTCCGCCGCCGCCGGCTGTGATGTGTGTCAAACGCCGCCGCGTCTCGACCCTGCCCTGTCCGATGAGCGACGGACAGCGACAAGCGACGACCGGCAGAGGCGGCGGCGATTGTGATGTGTGTCAAACGCTGCGTCGTCTCTGTCCTGTCCTGTCTTGTCCGGACAGCTAAGAGCGATAATGGCAGAGGCGGCGGCGGCTGTGATGACACGTGTGTCAAACGCCACCATGTCTCTGTGCTGTCCTGTGCTGTGCTGTCGTATTCTATAATGTGTTGTTCTTTCCTGTCTTGCTCTGTCATTTCCTGTCCTGTGCCGTCCTGTCGTATCCTGCCCTCTCCTATCCTGTCCTGTCCGCTGGTAGTCGGACAGCGCTGACCGGCAGAGGCGACGGTGACGGCAGAGCGGACCGTCTCTCGGTGAAGAGCCCACTTCACGCTATTCCACTGGCCGGTCGCAGCTGGAGTGTCCGCTCGCCGCGCTGTGAGGCGGTCCCTGCCCCGCGGGTTTCGGAGAGGCAGTGACCGAGCACAATGCGCCGTCATCGGTCCCTGTCACTGGCCGTAGCCTGAGGTGGTCGAACGGTGCCCAGAGGGAGGGCGGCGATCAAGGTGGTCTCTGAACGAGGTGCGTGCGTGTCCGGTGAACGCAGCGCCGTAGGGCAAACGAAACGCCACGATATATTGATCGCTGATCAGTCATGCTGGACTGAATTGAATACTGAATTGTGAATATTCAATGAACATTTGGCATTCTGGTTCTCATCTGTCCGGGCTGATTAAATTCGATATGCGAGTGATAATGTGTGAAACGGTTCTAACATTGGATTTGATGCGTGATAATCAATGACCGATAACAGTTGTTTTTCGGCCTTATCACTGGGCCGGTTTAGACGAATATCGATGTGTACATAATGAAAGCAGTTTTCGCCGAAGATACGTCTCGTGTACGGAGGTACATAAACATCGGCCAGCTCGATAATCGGAAGGTTGTGTGATGTATGCCTGTTTAAAAAGTCAGCTTTTCTCCAGTGGCGCCGATTTTGACGCCGCCATCTGCACTCGGTGATTCATTTCATTTTCACTCATCGCCAGGCGTCGGTCGCCTATTAGGGCAATTATGGAGAACAAGTACGCTTTGTGGGACCTCACCCAACGTGCCCATTACGACGTCGGCGTTTCAATCAAGGAAATGCTAATTGGCTCAAGTCTCGCTGGAAATATTCTGGATTAGTTCCCCAACATGGGAAAACCTCTATAACGGGTCGATAATTTCTGAATGAATTAGAGATGAGCCGCGGCGGGCGTCTCGTCTCACGCACAGTTCTGTGGGCGGTGCTGACGGCTCGCAGACCGGGCGTGCACCGACCCTGGGACTAACCGGAGATCAGGGAAGGGTCAATCACACCAGGCTGTGGCTGAATGGTGCGCGGTAGGTACACACGCAGGCCTTGTGAGCATATTTCGAGCGTTGTCACATCGCGTTTGTCATACTCTGATGTTTTGTGTCAAGGGATAGATTGTTTTGTTTTATTTCTTTACCGGCCTGTCAGCTACGCTGTTGAGTTTCATTGATTTTCATCCGACACTCGCTCGCTGCCCCCCCCCCCCCCCCGCCCCGCCCGTCCGGTCGGGGCCGCCCATTGGTTACCTGTCTCGATCCGTACATCCCGACCGGTAGTGAAGTGTCAGGTGCTGACGCCTTGGATGTCGGCCGGCTGCAGCAGCACCGATGGAAAAATCAGTTCAAAGTGGGTGGACGTTTCCCTTGCATGACATAAGGAATGTCTTAATTCGTGGTCTCATTTATGAGAGCGTTCTCGTCTGTGACACCCGGAAGCTCTTAGCCAGCTTCCTTTAGCTTTGTTGTGTGACTATCTAATCACAGGCTCATAAGTACTCCGATTCTCAAGACGAGTTCCTGTCGATTTTTTCACGTCATCCCCGACTCGGCCCCTGTGCTCTCGCAAGCTGATAGCGCCCCGGTGTCAGGCGTCGATTGTCGGGTCTCGAGGTGCCGCGCCGGCCCCGGCAGGTACGGTCAGACTGTTCCCTGCGTCCGAACAGTGGCCCGGGCGTGCTTGTGCCGTGCTTTGACCGTGCTTAGATGGTGCCTTGACTGTGCTTTGATCGTGCTTCGATCGCGTTTAGAGCGTGATATGGCCATTCGTTTGATCGGTGTGTGTCTCGCACGTGCAGACGCGCTCGCGCGGCGTGTATAGTGACTTCGGACCACGTCATTGTGGTCTGCAACGTGGCTCGGCAATCTGCATGGTGCCTCTGAACCGGTGACCTGCCGGGTCAGTCGGCCATGGTGTCTGAGTAGTGGCCGGGTATCGTGCCCTGTGACCGGTGGCTGAGCCGAGCCGAGCGTGCCGTTCTGTGCCGTGCCGTGCTTAGGTACGGTGTCGGGCGAGCTCTCTACAGCCGGGGCTGCTAGTTTCTGTGCCTGAGTGCTCTCCTGTCGAGGTGGGTGCCCGTGAGCCAGCCGAGGTGGACAGAGGCCGGGGAAGTGCCGTGCAGAGGCGGATCTGACGGACGACACGTGTGGGGAAGAGCCAACCTCCGGCGTCTCTCCGGACCGGGACAAGACTGCTAACAAATGCTCTCCCCAGCCGGAGATGCCACTAGAAGAGACAGTCCATCTCTGGGACTGACGTGAAGAGGCCGGCTCTTCCGGAACTGGCGGAGAATGACGACTTTTCGAGAGACACTCGTGTCTCAGGACGGCCTCTGAACGGACGTCTGCGCTGTTGTTCTGAGTCGCACTGTCGCATAAATCAGAGATCGTGAGCGCGACTGTGCCACGCAGTAGCGCGCTGTGCCTCTGAGACTACGACCGACTCCGCGGTGACCTGCCGCGCGGCTGTGAGGCGCCAGCGCGCACCTGGCCGTGTGTTATCGCAGTGTGACTTGGCACGGCGCTGACCCGAGCGGAGGAACCGCGCAGTGTGGCGTCGGGAACCGGCGCGACCGCCGCCTTTCATGTATGCCGCACCACGCGCGGCCCGGCCCCAGCGGCGGCGGCGGCGGCGTCTGCGCCTCCACCCACGCTCGGTGACCTCTGGCTGAGCGCACCTGGTGAGAGGTGTCCGCCCGGGTGGACGGAGACACGTGTGTCGTCTCACACATACTAGCCAGCTCCCAGTCGACAGCTGGCAGCTGGCAGCTATCGCAGGTATCCAACTGTGGCATAGCTGATCAGTGGATTTGAAACGTGCTTGTGAGGCGCCGTGAGTGGTGGAAAAGTGCAGCGATCAAGCCTACTCCGGTGAGCGTTTGAAATGATCAGATCCTGCCATGGTCAGTGAGAATTGAGATCCTGTTGTGGTGAGTCAGGGCCTCCTGTGGTGAGTCAGGTCCTGTCAGGAGGAGAGGAAGTGATTTAATTAGAGGAGCACTCGTCTAGTGAAGACTCCTGGGACACGCGGTAGCTCTGTGCTCTCCCGGATCGCCTCAGCGACACGCAGTGAGCCCCGTTTGTCGGAGGACATGCCCGCCGTGCGGGGGCCCTGAGGCCGGGCGCCGCCCCCGCCCCGTCCACGCACGACCACGGCCGTTCGTCGGCACCGATGGGGTTTCGTCGGCTCCGACGACTGGTGGGAGGGAAGCTGGGACGCCTGCTCGGCTGGAGCTACACGATGCGCGTCGACTCGGCACGCGAAAAGGTAATGCAAATGCGAAAAGAAACAGGAATATGAGTATTGCATAACAGGCACCACGCGTGGCGTAATGCACGTAATAATCTGATAATGTAGTATTTTGCTGCATCAGTTTATGTTTCTCATGTCATAAATATTTGTCTGTTTGGAGTGGAACGCAGGCTTGCATGGACTGTTGATGCTGTCGAATGCCTGATCACTTGTTTGGATAAAGATTCCAGCACATGGTCTGGCTACCCTGCAAGCTGTCTGTTCAGTGTACATCAGAGATCAATAGCAGCACTGTTTGCTGATCTGGTTTATGTCACAATGGACAATGCAAGATACTTTACTAATAAGGGACAGTGAACATTCCACGCATCACTGACCCACCAACCCAGGGGGGGGGGGGAGTGGTGAGGTGAACCGGCCATGTGCTGGCCTCCAAAGCAACATGATTTGAATCTCTCAATGAAAAACCTCGCCAAATTCTCAGTTCGCCCCGTCCAATCTATGTACGTACCAATAGCAGCATCTCGTATATCAGCACTCCGGTATATCAGCACTCTCGACCCACCCACTCCAGCCTCCAGTCCCTCCTAGCAGTCTCAGCTCAACCCGCCCGGCCCCTCCCGGCGGCTGGCACTCTTGTCCCCTCCCCTCCCCGGCCGGCACTCTCAACCCACTGCGCCCGGCACTCACAAAAGTCCCCCATCTGACACCCTCACTCAGCATAGCCCGGTCCCCCGGCACTCCCAGCTCTCCCCGCCCGGCACTCTCAGCTCACTCTCCTGGCACTCTCGGCTCAGCCCGCCCGGCTGAGCCGTGACGGTACACGAGCACGGCTCTCGCCGCGTGTGACGGCCGGCGCCGGACCGGTAACCGGACACGTCCTGTTTTCGGGCTTCTCGTGGCCCCGTACAGCTGCCCCTGCCCCCGTCCCCAGCGCCGGAGGCTACGGGAGGGGAGGGGGCACAGGTTGACCGATTTATGGGAGGGGAGGGGGCATAGGCTGGCCGGTTGATCGATCAGGTGGCTGTGTTTTTAGTCTGGTCTGCTTTTGCCTATTGATGCTCCAGGTTATCTTGATTTTGAAACATCGATATGTCAAGTTTGTTTCGGCCGGAGATCATCGATGCATATTTTTGCAGTTATTGATATGGGCGCTATACGAAAATCAAGCATTTTGATTTTTGTTTGTCTAACAGCATTCTGTTATTGGTACGAATATTGGCACGAATTATTTCAATGTCTTTGCCAGCACCCTGTTGCAGCTGGCGTGCTGAAGTTTTACGAGCTAGTATACTCAAAGGGATGCGTATCTAGCAGCTTGGCGGGGAAGCCACAGTACCGATAACGAGGCTCACGATAGCCAATCAACGGAAGTGGAGAGTCGGACGGGGCCGGGGATTGTCCAACGAACTATCCTTATCGGTCCTATTGAGGTTCCGACCTCAAAAGTCGCCCAGCTCGGGCCCGACCTCAAACGCTGCCACATATCGAAAGTTTCAAGTTTGTATCAGTAGGTACAGATGACTGAGAAAAAATCAGTATGTATTTTATTGAAAAAATGATTAAAAATGATGTCAAGAACAGACACCGTCCTGTTTGTGAGGTCCTAAATGTCTAGTATGCATTCCTGTCGCGTTGAAATGTTGACTCGTTGTGACGCCGAGGCGGCACTGTCCGCTCCCCGTGGGCTCGTGCGACACCCGGCCTGCGTTTTGTCACCCGAGGCCACACACCAGATGGTCAAATTGCGACACGGCGTGGGCGACACGGGCCATCAGATACCTGCCATTTTAGCCATCAGTCGCCGGCCCCAGAGACGGCGCTGCGGAGACAATTTACTGAAGGTAGGCCGGCTTTGTATTAGTTTTTGTGCGGTAAATTTCGGACTGCTGTCACGTCCCAAACACCTGTCGTGTCCACACGCTGACAATCGGTTAGCATGACGTGTTTGATACGGTGGCCACTCGACTTTGTCCTTGCCGACTTTCTCCGTAAATACCTGGCGCCGATTTCAGCCTTGGATCTCGACCTTGCTTGCATAACGCTCACCGTTTTGATGCCCACCAGTATCAAACTCGAGTGCAAGTTTGCCATGGTAAATGTAATCTTCCGCGCAAATATGCAACGTTGATCGCGAGGCCTGGTGCAAAGGTGCCATCGAATAGCTCCGAGGTGACATTATCGGTCGTTTTATCACCGGTGGTGTGACGTCATTACCTTTCCCCTGAAATACTTGCTCGGCGATACGGATTCCCCGCATTGATTGGGATTGGTCCTTCGCCCTTAGAACTGGCCGTGGCCGGTTTTATTTGCCACCCGCCCTCTGTCACGTGCTGTATGTTGAATCAACTCTCCGATAGCGGCGTTTCGCGGCTCTACTATCAGTCCCCACGCCTACACGGGTGAGGGACGATGACGGTCGGACTTTGGGGCGGTGTCGTCACCACACATGAGTCAAAGTCGCCATACCATCCGTCTGTTGAATTATCCCGTGAGTGACCGGGCCGACGGTGAAGTTGTTCGACAGAGGTCGCCACGCGCGGACCCGGCCGACCTAGCGAACCGTGTCCCATTTACCGGGAAAGTCGGCCGGTACGGCGGCAGAGCTCGGAGAGCCGGCTGTCGGTGGTCGCTGTGGTAGTGGTGTGGACCACAGCGAGTCAGCGACAGACGCCGCGGTTCCCATGACGCTCCGTCTGGTGGGTGGGTCCACACCGCCTCTGGGTAGAGTGGAGGGGGAGGAGGGTGGATGTTGGCAATGACAGCTGGTGTGCAGTGAAATGGAGACAATTTATGAACCGGGATTGGTGGGCTGGACGGCTCATTGTACGACTCATTCATTTGTTATATCGGTTTCATTCATTGACTTCCCCTCTGTTGAACCGCAAATGCGTCTATGTAACTGTATCCCATATCATCCCCCGTGGCGCGCAGTTGGTCGGTCACGCTCCATGCTCCGCCTCCTAATCGCTCAATACAGGGGGCACCTGTCCGGGCATCCAAGCCGATTCAATCATTACCAAACCGTATTGTAATCGATTATCGGGCGGCGGCTGATGCGCTGCTCTATACGTGCACCGGTGAGCCGCGGTGCGTTCCGCCCCTGTCGGACCGCCCGCGGGTGTAGGGGCGGCACGGCCGGTGAAACAAAGCCGCCCCAGCCCCCGCCCCCGGGCGGAGAGGGCGTGCTGCGGCAGGCTGCAGTCGCACGCGGCCACGCATCACCGAGTGCTGCCCGGTGCGGTATGCTTTGTTCACGTGCCATTCAGTCTGACGTGGCGCGGTGATTGTTGGGACTGGCTGCGGTCGGGCCAGGGTCGCCCTGGGCGACCGCAGCGCTACCTGGCGGGCATCGTCGGAAGCTGTACCGCCTGACTGCTGTCGAGAGTCCAGGTGGCGCTAGGAGCGCTGATAGCTCCGCCGCTTGGTGGCTCTGAGGTCGGGTGCTGGGCTGATGGACTTCACGAAGTTCATGAGCAATGGCAGGCAAAGGCCAAAGAGCTTTGAACAATGAGCATTTTGCGTTTGTGAATTTTACCATTCCTTTTCTAAAACCTGGTATTAGGTAGTAGGTACTTCTTGCTTATTGTATCGCTGATTGCAAAGCAACCATACATGTTTTTTTTAACTCATTTTTTATTTAATTTAATTGATTATGCATATTATCAGATGATTTCCCATTGTTTTATGACATTCTGCCATTCTTTCCCTTGTTGGTAGTTCCTTGATAGCCCAAGTTCCGAATTTTACGACCACGGGGTAGCAATGTCAGTGATACCAACCCTTGGCCGTCACTACTCCAACCCACACAGCGACAGCCGTGATCCGACGGACGGCAACATCGCTGGAATGCCATTTTTTTAACGTTGTCTGCCTGGTCGTCGCGTTGGCCACCAAATAGGCTGGAACAGTCTGGATGTAAGCAGTATATCAATCGCTCATCCTTGTCAACATGCCACCGATGTAAATGGAGCGATCAAATTAAAAGTGAACGGGTTCCTTACTGCTGCCATTCTTCACTGTCGGATACTATTTAATACATGTCAGGGGAACATTAAGCATGTTTTTAGACTCTGGACAGATTCGGCTTGATGCACGACATGTTGACATTGTTGACTTCCCAATGATGTTTGTCAGTCGTTGTTGTCATGAGAGCTGCTAGTAGAGTGGACTGGGCTGCAATGAAAAGTGCGATTGTCTGATGATAGATCTGACTCTGATAAAACAGGCTAGAATAAAGAGGTCTTACGGAACGAAAAAGCTACTTGAGCTGTGATTAAGAGCTCTTGATTAGCAAGGTGAACCTTGAAGGCATTGAATTCATTTTGCCAAGGCTGTCGGTGATGTGCTTGACAGGGCAATCAGTTGCATAAAAAGCCCTCAGTTACGTGTATGTATACCATGTTTGTTGATCTGAGTGGTGTCTAAGTTCACCTTTCGATTAATCCGCCTATATCACCGCGATAAGGCTGAGCCTCTGCTGTAAGACCTGTTCGAATCAGCAGTAGGTAATCGCGGTCCCCGTCCCAGTCATTGTTTCCCGCTGCGTGGGACGCGGATATGTCGCGTCGAGATCACGGATATTGGCATCAGGCTACATAGTTTAGATAAGTTCCTTTTAAGGTGCTTTGTAGTAGAGCTTTGTCATGCTGTCTGAGAAAGGTGACCGATATGATTACTTGATAAGCTGATTCAGTGCTGGGTGACATTCGTTGAGGTCCCAACACAATGAACAACCGTATCATGTACCTACTGATGCGGAACAGATATTGGTTTTATAATTTGATTGATTCCGTGCGTTTCGTGAAGAAAACATTTTGTGAAGTCTGCGTATCAGCGTATTACTTTCCTAGTAATTTTCATTGACATACGGCCTTATTTGGCATATGGTCTTCTCTCGGTTTAAATAAAGCCGCTGAATTTCTCCAGTATTGTTGTTTTTAGTCTCCAGCTGATGTCCGCTCTGGTGCTGTTTTCTCTCGAGCTGACGGCATTTAGCCGTCTGTCCGTGCTGTGCTGGTATAGTGTCGCCGGTGGAGCCATCTGTGTGTGCCGTGACAGTTAATCACGACTCACGAGCCACCTGTCCCTGCCGTGACCAGTATAGGTATGTACTATTGGTTTCGTAGGACATCTGGCCGAGCGGCAGCATTTTAACATCATGGCAGGACGATGTCTGAAAGTGGGCAGACTGGAGATGTCCGTCCACTGATATTGTTGAAGCTCCATATCTACCCTGTGGGGACCGATCGATGAAGTGGAGGGATTAATGTGGATCGTAGATGTCCTGTCTAGTTTCCAGTTCCACACTGGCAATCGTCGAAATGCAGACCGAGGATCTTCGTCCACTTTGGCTAATATCGGCGCTTCTCTCTGCGTCGGTGTCATTGCTATTTCTGCGCCTGTCGATTGACACGGCATTCCCTCCTTTGTGCTGTGGCCAGAATTGAAATGGGCTGCATCGACTCCATGGTTTGCATGGTGCATGGAAGTCAAATTGTGGCCTATTGGGTGCGGGTTTGACATTCAAATTCCAAGATGTGCCTGTAGCTTTGCGATGTTGCACTTTTTTACAGTGAGCTAAGAACTTTAATTTGCTTCTTGTTTTGATTCGTGTTTGCATGTTCAATTTTCTAGCTTTTCATTCGTGCAAACATTTCAGTAAACATGCGTTTTTTAGTTTGAAGCTTCGTCGTCACCTTTGATCCGTACCTATCTCGAGTTGAACTCCAGGCCAGCATTTTTACCGTACCTCTGTCACCGTTCGACCTTCTCGTTTTGGCATTGGTGGTAAGATTTTATCGATGGATAAAATCCAACCGATCACTCCCATATCATAAGCAATGAGGGATGACAGTTGGCTGTCGCAGCTCCTTGCTGCAGCTTGGCCGGCCGGCCGGCAGGTACCGTCTCTGCCAGAGCGTCGGCCGGTACCGCCTCTGACACGGACCGGCCGGCTCACCTGAGACCGCCACCGCCGACCGGCCGACCGTCGCCCGGCGCCCGACGACAGTCAGGTGGCGGCGTGGAACCGCTCGGCGGCGGCGAGGAGCCGGTGACCCGGCGCGCACGTGTGGACAGCGGCGCGGTGTGAGCACGCGCGTGTGTAGTGTGGGTGTGTGCGCGAGGCGCGGTCGGCGGCGCGTCGACCGCCGCCGGCCATCCTGGGGCCACTGGCCGACAGCGTGACGCGGGTGACGGTGCGGGGCGGCATGGACGTGGCCGTACAGGCGCCCGGCACCATCCGGCTCTTCGTCCAGAGTCCCGGATTCCACTCGCTGCCCCGCACCAAGCCCAAAACCCAGCTGCGCCTACCGGCCATCCATGAGACTACGCAGGTGAGCTGACCGGCCGGAGGTGGGGACACACCTGGGCCCTGTTTCACCGGTGATAGCAGCACGCTGCTTTTACACGTGTCAAATTGGGTTTCCATGGAAACATCAACAGGCCCATTGCTCCAACACTACCACAAGTGTGACGTCAGCTCGCGCAATTTGATAGCAGCGTGGTAGCAGCGTCCTGTGAAACACCGCCCAGACCGCGCTGGTCAATAAGGTGTGCTTCGCGGTACGTGAGAGTACAAGTTAGACCGAGACCCTTATGAGTTGAGTACCGTGATATTGTCATACAAGCTTTACGAAGAATGGCTGAATCAGGTATGTAGGAGATGCTGTGAGCTCATCGGTTAGGTAGCCGCACCTCTCGTCGACGTAGGTACCTATTTTTCAAACCAAGCACCGGTTGATCGGTTTTCAAACCGGGCGGTGGGAGTCCACACTCGTTGTGCACAGTCGGATGAGTCAGCGCGCTGGACTCTCCTTCGGTTGCAGTCGGGTTTATCCTGGAGACGACCGTGGATGGTCAGCGAGAACAGGGCGCGGGCAATAGGGAGGGAGCGTCCCGGAGACGCGCCTCCAGCAGGGCCATAAAACAACCCTCACCAGTACCTACTGACGTCAGTGGCATCAATACCGTGACGTCAGCGGTGTCAGCGCTGACGTGCCGGCGTCAGCGACGTCGTCGTCACGCGATCGCCTGTCATCGGCGCCATCCTTCCTCCCTGCCTGGCCTCCGGCGGTCGCCGGTGCCTCCCTCAACCCGACCTTGGCTGTCGGCGGCCGGCGCATCTCATCTCGTCTGTCCGCTGGAGCTCCGTGGGCTCTGACCGGCCGGTATAGCTCGTCAGCTCTGTGTGGGGGAGTGCCCGAGCTGCGCTGGAAGAGTAAAGGGTAGGGTCAGAAGCGTGGGGTGTTCCACGACAGAAATTAGGGTGGAGTGCAGTGCATGAGAAGTGACGGTATCGAATAATCGGCTGCTGTGCTCAATGCTCATGAAAGGGAGGGCTGTAATTATGTGAGGTGTGGAATGTGTAGTGGCTACAAAGGATCTGAAGGGCTAGGCTTGGCTCCCTCTCTGGACCACTCGTCTCCGAGCCTGATACGCTGCGGCATTGGGTGTAGCCCTCGACCCGTGTTATTAAACGCGATAAAGACGATGGCGGTGATTTTCCGATACTGTGCCGACTCATGGTTGTCATGCGATGACCGGCTGGAGTTGTCGAGTTCACCTGTCTGGGAGCGGTCGGTGGAGTGGAGAGGAGTGGACTCGAGTGGAGAGGAGTGGTCAGCACTCAGCACTCACCGCTGAGATGGCTGACCGTTGTACTCCCGTGCGGACAGTCGCTCTGTGGTGTCACGGTCAGCTGACTACTACGGTCAGCTGATCGTTTGGTGAGGCTTTCGTGCTGGCCAGTTTTTCCCGAGATGGACGAGGGGAATGGTAAACAGATCTGCATGAACTCATCGTCTGTGGGCTGAAAATGAAGACCAGTCATGACCTCCAACAACAGATGGTCCGGTTGAGGCTGCCTTCTGGCGGCACAACCAAGTGTGACTGGTTTACCGGACCGTGTCGGTCGATGACCTGGGTTGGGAGATCCGTAACGGACACATGCTGACGTGCAACGTGTTGGTGCAAAGCGTTATGTCAACTTTTGTATCGGGCGCTAACGTTAGCGTTCAGATAGCATTGTTGACGGTAGTGGCAGATAAGGTTAGTTCGAACTCGTGTGTGCGTTAAATGGTTAAGAGAGGAATGCTGACCCGCGCGCACGTGTAGTAATCGATGTCTTATGGGGACAGCGAGCTTCCGAAGAGATCCAGCTATCCGAAGGGAACTTCTACTGACCGTCGGCTGGCCACTGTCTGGCCGCGCCAGTTGTCCGGTAACCGGTCATCCCGGATAGCTGGACCAGACTGCAGCGGGCCAGGACAGAGCCGATCAGGGCATCCCGCTCCGCGCCGCTGCACCCTAACGGCGGACGCCCTGCCGCCGGCGCCGCCCGGTACTCATAGCCGGCATCATCTGCTGGATGCCGGCTCAGCTCTGAATCCCGGGAGAGGAAATACCTTGATAACAATTCCCAGTAGGGCACATTCCCAGTGTCACACCTGACACTGGCCGCTGCTGACGCACCCAGTACCATGTAGCCCGGTGACAGGCATCGGTAAGGTAATCAATTCAACAATAACTGTGCCATAGGCCCGAGTCTGACCTACCCAGCCAGATAGACTGACTGACGAGAGTCATCCATACGAGGCGGGACGAGAATAGGATGGGTCGTGGTGTGACAGCGATTCTCTCACAGAGTCGCAGAAAGGTCTCCGAGAAGTGATGAGGGGTGCGGTTAGACTGGCTGATGGATGGCCCACTGCCACAGCATCGAGGCGTTATCCAGTACGGCACGCTGACTGGTAGGCATGATAATACTGTGTCACCCTGTGTGTCGCTCCTGTGTCACCAGCGTGTCGGTCCTGTGTCACCAGCGTGTCGCCGCTGCTGCTCTGTGTCGCCGAGTCCGGCGCGCGTCTTTGTCACCAGGCCGTGACGAGCGGAGATGCATCGGCAGCAGCGGAGAGGTTCTCTGAACTCCTATCCCTGTCCGGCGGTTTTTGTGATTGGTTGCCTGTTCCCGGTGCCTCTTCGTCTTCTACTCGTGCCAGCAACGACGATCGCTAGCTGTTTTGTCCGGTTTCTTTGGGCTCTCGTCTCTGGTCATGAATGTTTCTTTTTGTTCCTGAACGATAGCTCTTCACGTGATCCTCCTTGGAATCGTACTTTACCACTCGGGCAAGTCTTATCAGGTATAAAAGCCAGCTGTAGTTTGCCAAACGATCTCTTGTCTCTCTTACCATTTGTCCACTTGAAATTGTAGTGGAGGTGATTTCAAGTGTTTATCTCTTCTCCTTGTCTTCTCAGTGCTAATCCACCTCTTTTCTGCTGTACAGCTGCTGTATATCTGCTGTCCCTTCCCCTTGGGGATCTCCAGCACCCTTCACTGGCGATGTTCGCCCGTGCACTCTGCGTTTAGCGCATCTTCAGGCTTGAGGAGGCGTGACCGGCTTATTCGGCGTCGACCGTTTACACGACGAGAATGTGCTGCGCCAGGCTGACCCGTGACCCCCCTGACCCCGAGGATCGGTCATGCAACTGCCCGCGTGCCTCGACCGCCGAGAACCAATCAGCGCCGGTGATGACCACTTCGGCGAGGTTTTGTGAAGCCTCATGTAAGCTTTCACGGGTGCGCTGGTTTCCCAGCCGCGAAGTGAGTGAGTGGCCACTCCAGTTACCCAATACGGACCCAAACGTGATCGTCTCGGTGTAACTCTGCCCGGCACATCGGTCGGCTCTGGAGGCGGCGACCGATCGGTTCTGGCCGCAGTGACCGGCGGGGATTGGTGTTTACC